>NC_082711.1:141138765-141502932 GCF_030144855.1 Hypanus sabinus
GTCTGTTTTGTCATATGCTTTTGTGATACCATTCTGGAGGAATGTTGTCTCATTTTTTAACTGCATTGCATTTGTGGTTTCTAAATGACAATAAACTGAAACTGAACTGAACTGATTTAAGAATATTGTGTTCAGTTCTGGTCACCTTATTATAGGTAAGGTGTGAAAGCATTAGAGAGGAGATTTATGAGGGTACTGCCTGGATTAGAGAATGTGTCTTATGAGGGAATCAGAATCAGCTTTAATATTGCTGCATATGCCAATGAAATTTGTGAAATTAGTAACAGCAGTGCAATGCAATACATGATAATGTAGAAAAAATGAATTACAGTAAATATACATATATTTAATAGTTAAATTAAAAATAGTGCAAAAACAGAAATAATTTTAAAAAGTGAGGTAGTGTTCAGGGGTTCAATATTCATCTAGAAATTGGATGTCAGAGGGGAAGCTGCTGATCCTGAATCGCTGGGTGTGTGTCTTCAGGCTTCTGTAGTTCCTTCCTGATGGTAACAGTGAGAAGAGGGCATGCCCTGGGTGAATGGAGTACTTATTAATAGACACCACCTTTCTGAGATCTGCTTTTTGAAGATGTCTTGGATACTATGGAGGTTGGTACCCATGATGGAGCTGATTAACTTTACAACTTCCTGTACCTTCTTTCAATCCTGTGCAGTAGCCTCATGCTCATACCAAACAGTAATGCAGCTTGTCAGAATGTTCTCTACAGTACATCTGTTGAAGTTCGAGTGTTTTATGTGACAGATTAAATACCTTCAAACTAATGAGATACAGCCCTTGCCTTGCTTTCTTTATAGCTGCTTCAATATGTTGGGACCAGGTTAGAGACACAGAGATATTGACACCCAGGAACTTGAAATTGCTCACTCACTCCACTTCTGATCCCTCTTTGATGATTGGTTCATGTTCCCTCATCTTACCCTTTCCAAAGTCTATGATCAGCTCTTTGGTCTTACTGAAATTGAATGCAAGGTTTTACTGCACCACAACTCAATAAGCTGGTGTATCTTGCCCCTGTATGCCTTCTCATTTCCATTAGAGATTCTGCCAACAATAGTTGATTCATCAATAAATTTATAGGTGGCATTTGAGCTATACTTAACCACATAGTCATGGGTATAGAGAGAGTAGAGCAGTGGGTTAGGCATACATCCCTGAGTTGCTCCTGTATTGACTGCCACTGAGGAGAAGATGTTATCATCAATCCACACAATTGTAACCTTCCGGATAGGAAGTAGAGGCCTAGGTTCTGCAGCTTTTCAATCAGGACTACAGGAATGATGGTGTTAAATGCTGAGCTATAGTTGTTGTTCAGTGAGTTAGTACCCTTTTTCCCAATGGCTAAAACCAGAAGACACTCTTTTAAAGTGAGTGGAGGAAAATTTTGGGGCAGAGTTGTCAGAGTTGTGCTCTTTACACAGAAAATGACAACTCTCTGTCAGGCATTACCAGGGTGGTGGTTGTGGCTGATACATTGGGGCACTTAAAAGACTCTTGGATAGCACATGAATGGAAGATAAATAGAGGTTAAGTAGGAGGGAAGTGTTAGATTAATCATGGAACACATTAAAGGTTAGCACATTAATGTAGGCCGAATTGCCTGTACTCTCTGTTCTATTATACCAGGAAGGGCAAGACAAGCAGCAAGTCATATGTGGTTACAATTTGAAAATGCATTGTCATTCTTTAAGTCCAGACACTTCCTACACAACAGCATTGATGTACCTTCACCAGGACTGCAGCATTTCATGAAGCTAGCTTATTAATAACTTCTCCAGGGAAATTAGGAATTAGCAATGCCCCCCTACGAAAATTAATAATTACCATTTATATTCTGACCAGTGATGATAAAAGTTCATCATTTGGAGAAGTCTGAACACTGCTATCCATTTATTCAGGAGTGCTGCAGGCAATTTGTTTCTGTTTAATCAGAAATTATTAGGAGTAAGTCTTCACCATGTTGCTTGTTTTTGTTTTTTTTTACTGCATTATGTTTTGCATTTTTAAATATGGATATATACCAGTGGCAAATTTATGAAATGAGATGATTTGGAGATTAGAAAATCAAACATCTTTCTTGTAATACAATTTCCTTCTGCAACACACATTGGAAGATTCATGGCATAATGAAAATAAGAAAGATGCTGGAAGTCTGGAATAAAAACAGAATATGTTGGAGGCATCCACTTAGGCAGCAATTGTGGAAGTTGAAACAGATTTACTGTTTCAGTTCTGAGACCCTGGCGACCCTGTGATATCAGTCTCTGAGGCTAATGTGAGAGCATCCTTCGGGAAGGTGACCCTATGGAAAGCATCTGGCCCAGACAGTGTACCTGGCTGAGTACTGAAGACCTGAGCTCACCAACTGGTGGGAATCTATAACCTTCTGCTTCAGCAGTCTGAAGTACCCACTTTCTACAGGCAAGCTATAGTTATACCGGTGCCTAATAAGAATTTGGTAACCTGCTTCAATGGCTATCGTCCAGTAGCGTTCACAAACCCTGTGATGAAATGCTTCGAAAATATATCAACTCCTGCTCGAGGATCAGCTTCAGTTTGCCTACTGTCACAACAGGTCACCAGCAAATACCATTTCATTGGCTCTTCACTTAACCTTGGAACATCTGGACTGTGAAGAAGCATATTTCAAAATGTTACTCACTGATGGTAGCTCTGCATTCAACACTACCATCCCCTCAAAACAAATCAATAAGCTCCAAAGTTCAAAGTAAATTTTATTATCAAAGTGCATATATGTCACCGCATAAAACCCTGAGATTAATTTCTCTGCAGGCATACTCAGCAATTCTATAGAAAAGTAACTATAACAGGATCAGTGAAAGATCAACTAGAATGCAGAAGACAAACTGTGCAAATGCAAACATAATTAATAGCAATAAATAACAGGAACATGAAATAAAAAGATAAAGAATCCTTAAAGTGAGATCTTTGGTTATGGGAACACCTTATTGCAGGGGTGTCAAACTCATTTTAGGTCACGGGCCGGATTGAGCAAAATGCAGCTTCATGCGGGCCGGATCAGTCAGACGCGAGCAGCTTTCGTTGCCTCCGTTATTTCAGCCTGCTCTCATGTGTCTCAGTCTCAGCTATAACTACAAAATGTTTCACTTTACAAATTCCGTTTCTTATGAAGAAGACTGCCGAGCAAGACTGCCAAATAAACACTAAAAACCCTGAAAACCTGATACCTGATTAAACTCAGCATTAGCCATATCATACGCCATAGGCGCTTCGATTACTGGGGCCAGCTTTAATAGTAATTAGATATTTTCTCGCGGGCCAAAGATAATTCCACCGCGGGCTGGATTTGGCCCGCGGGCCTTGAGTTTGACATATATGCCTTATTGGATGGACAAATGAGTGTAGTTAACCCTTTTTGTTCTTGAACCTGGTGTTGCGAGCCCCGAGGCTCTTGTACCTTCTATCTGATGGCAGCAGTGAGTGATGAGGATCTATTACAAAGAAGGGATGGTAGTGCCTCTGCATTCTTAGAAGTTTGTGAAGGTTCAGCATGTCACCTAAACCATTGACAAACTTCTAGTGATGCATGATGGAGAATATACTAACTGATTGCATTACAGCTTGGTATGGAAACACCAATGCCCCTAAATGGAAAATCCTACAAAAAGTAGTGCATATAGCCCAGTCCATCACAAGTAAAGCCCACCCCATCACTGAGCACATTTATAAGGAGTGCAGTTGAAGGAAAGCAGCATCCATCATCAAGGACTCCCACCATCCAGGCCATCTTCTCTTTGTGGTGCTGACTTCAGAAAAGAGATACAGGAGTCTTATATCCCACACCGACAGATTCACGGACAATGATTACTCCTCAAGCATCAGTTTCTTGAACCAGAGGGGATAACTACATGCACCCTATCACTGAATTATTTCCACAGACTTACTTTCAAGGACTTAACAGCTCATGTTCTCAGTATTATTTCTATATTTGCACAATTTGTGTGTCTTTTGTATATTGGTTGTCCTTCTGTCATTTTGTGCAGTTTTTCTTTGATTCTAATGTTTCTTGTTATTTACTGTGAATGCCCACAAGAAAATGATCTTCAGTGTAGTATATGGTGACAATATATGTACTTTGAAAATAAAGCTTACTTTGAACATTTGAATGTGGGGTCTTGGATCTGAACCATCAACTTTGACTGCCCACAAATGCTGCCTCACCAAATAAATTATTTCAGCATTTTCTGTTTTGATATGAATTATTTCTTAGCTTTGGATCTTGATGTTGACATGTCAGAGGAAAGCAACAACTTTAGAATTTGTCAGCAGTCTATCTTTAACCCAGGTCATCAGAAACAAATATAATGATTATTTTTATCATTCACTATATCTACTTCTTAGCTATGTGAAAATTAGCTGCTGTGGTATTTCACAAGCTCTTTGGTTAAGAACTTCAGGAAGTTCTTAACTGTAAATGTAAGATTGTTTTGCTATATGATAATCAATTATTTGTTGAGATGTACTATGCCAAAAGACATTTCATTTGATATTTGCTTACTTCTATACCATCCATGTATTTATTTTCCCATATTTCAAATTCTCACTATAAACTCACCTTCATATTTCTCAACCCCTAGGTATTTGCACTCATGCTAACTTCTAAGGATATTAACTCATTAACTGGAGCTAATAGGCTTACACTATTTGTGATCTGTTACTTCAATTTTCTTGTATGAATTCTATAACATACTGCGCCCAATAATGTTTAAATGACCAAAATATTTTCTTCATCCCAAGATGGGATTTCTGTTTATGACTGTAGCAGATTTCAACAGATCCTTCAGTACCTCGTGAATTCTAATTATCAATATAATCTTTGGAAGTACACACAGTTTCCTAGAAAGCAGTCCATATCTTGACTTTTCATGATGAGCTAAAAAATTGTGTGTACTTACTTATTATTCACATAAATTCTATGAGAGCTAATTTTATTATGTATGTCAAATTTCTGGATAATAATTATGAATTCTATCAGGGCAAACTCCATTTCCATAGTAGTCATAATCCAGGGGTTGCCTATATTATAATCCTTTGCACAATTTACAAGCCAATTTTTTGTGCTCTAAACAGGTATTAAGAAATAAAAAGCTGATCATTTCCTGCTGCCCTGACAAGACAGCAACAGTAGTGTACAAATACATACGAATAGAAAATAGTCACATTTTGAGCTACCTCATAGTATTGGTTAAAATTATTAATTAAGAAAGTATGCATACTTATGGAAGTCATGAGATTGTTATTTATATGACGCACACTAACATATCACAAATATTCTGCAAATTTTCCATATGTTAAGCAATAAAACTCGACCTTCTGTATAATTTATCTCCACTCTTTACCCAAAAGCAAACACTTCAATTTTATGACAAATAGCTAACCTTGAACATAGTAGTTCCAGGTTCACGTCCACCAAGTATATTGCCTTCCATAATCTGTGCAATTCTTGTGTCCTCCACTCTCATGAAGTCACTGACTAGATCGGTGACATCAACTGACCATTCCGATCCTAACATGGTGATTATCTGATCTGTACCCTCTGAAGAGGTTGTGTGGAATTGTGTAAAGACTTGTACTAATGCATGTTGGTATTGCAGAGTGCAGCCTCGTGTTTTGCTTCGTTCTTCTTCCTCTTCATCTTCACTGTCACGGGTGGACCTGAGAAATGGAGCAATGCACAACAAGGTAAAGATTAACTTAACAATATGTCTTTAAAATCTAATTTTAAAAATCATTTATGTAATTGTTGTGTAAATTATCTCACCATCCTACTCTATGACAATGAAATATTTAGTGAAAATTCACTCTCTTGAAGATTATACCTACGTTAGCCTCTGAGATAGATTACAGGGTCACCAGATGTTGCAGGGATTTGCAAAGGTGTAGTTTGCTTAAAAGACTTTGAGCTCATCTGGGAGTGAAGCACTACAGCCATTCATGATGTTAGGTTTCCCCTTCTAGAAAGTAATGTCCAGCAAATCCTGCCAGAGCTGACGTGCTTCTGATTCTGTCCCTAACCTTAATTGGAATTGTTTCTTCACTCTAGCAATAGGCTTCTGCAGGCTATACCTGGACATTTTATATAACTCTGGATCACTGGTCTTGAATGCCACAAAATCTCCTAGTACATCCACAGCTCTTGGCTTGGGTATGTCTGGTATGTTCCCGAAGACAAACACTCATCCACTCACTTCTTGATGAAGTTGTGGTGTATTCCTTCAGATTCACAGATGAATCCCTGAATACTGTCCAATCCAATGATGAAAGCAGTTCTGTAAGCACGTGTCCACCTCCTTTGACCATACCTTCTTGGTCTTCACCACTGGTGCTGCAGTCTTCAGTCTCTGCCTGGAGTAGAAGTAGAGCCAGGAGATTGGACTTACTAAATTATGGGTGTGGGATGGCATGGTACGTGTTTTTGATGGTAGTATAACAGTAGTCAAGTGTGTTGGCTTCTCTGGTTCTATAGCTGATATGTTGGTGCTAGTTGTTTGGAGACACTTCAAGCTGGCCTGTTTGAAATGCCCAACAATGATAGGAATGGGATCAGAGTGTGGAGTTTCGTGCCTGCTGATTACGATGCTTTGCTCCTCCAGTGCCTGCCTGATGCTGGCCTGAGCTGGAAAGTACGCCACTATCAGGATGATAGTGGAAAACTCCCTCAGCAGATAAAATTGGCAACATTTGACTGCTAGATGTTCTAGGTCAGATGAGCAGGACGGACTGAGATGGAACCTCCATGTCAATATACCACGATGAATTAATCACAGGTCATACTAAACCTCTTTTATCTTTAAAAGACTGAGCTGATGTCTTTGCAGAGAGTGATGAAGCTATTGGGCTGCAGTGCTGCATCCAAAATGGTGGTGATACCCATGTTTCCTGAAGCAAAGTACACCTCACTCCCCAGTGTCTTTCTGGTACAGCAAAATTGCTCTGAGGTCTTCAGTTTTATTTTCCAGAGATGGTATATTTGGCAGCAGGATAGTCGGGAATGGGGTCTAAGGCCTTGGCATTTTAATCATAATTGTAGACCAGTGCACTGTCCCCACTTCCACTTTCTTAAAGAGAAACCACACTTGCAACACGAATCTGCTGTTGGAGGTTTATCGATTTTGAGTATCAGTTGAGTTTTTATATGTCTTAAAATGATGCTGGTTACCAAGTACCCATGGCTGTGACTGTGGATTTCCGCTGTGTAGTGCTGAATGGGAATATATGATGATTCCCATCAGAGCTGCATGCAGAGTGCCACTTACTGACACCATCTTAGTCCAGGGAGATCTGACAGAAGTTTATAAAATTATGATAAGCATAGATAGGGCAGATAGTCAGAATCTTTTTTTTCCTCAGAATAAGAATACTTTTGATGTGAGCGGGCAGAAGTTTAAAGGAGATGTTTGGGACAAGTTTTTACACAGTGCTTGGAACTGGCTGCCAGGGGTGGTAATGGAAGCAGATGTGATAGCGGCATTTAAAGAGCTGTTAGACACTGGAATATGCAGGAAATGGAAGGAATTTATCATGTACAGGCAGAGATTTAGTAAGTAAGTTAGCAATGTTTTTAGCCAAAGGACTGGCGTCCTTGCACTGCTGTTCTACATTGTAATTACAGAGAGATTCAGGTTCCAAGAATGAGTTGGTGTTTTTGGACATGAAGACACTAAGCTGCTGCAATTAGAATTTCAGGAAAACAATAGCATAGATCTTTAAACATCTTAGATCAGTGATATTAAGAACTCTATTGTGTCTCTTAAAAATGTGAGAGTTGGGATGGTGCAAATGCAAAATATGTAAAGTTGGGTGAGTCTGGATTGAACTCATTAACTTCTTGTATTAATGGAAACAAAATTAGAGGAGATAGCCAACACAGCAATGGACAATCAGACTGGTAATTTATACATTACAAACAAACTGAGTCTATCTTAATTTAAATGGCTATTGGCCAAGAAATCCCATCACTTAACGTGGTTTAGATCAGTGCTACTAACTGAAAGTGCACTATTGCCTGAGTGAAATGTGTAATGACCATTTCCAAATCATTTCCCCTTATGCAGAAAATTTGACCATGTATGAATTGCACCTGCAGACTCAACATAATCATTGTTGTAAGTCTGTATCAAGTGATGTTATTTCCTGTGCTCTTTTTTTTAAACATACACAACAGTTTCTAGGTCATTCTGTTTCTAACCACATTCCAGGTCTTTGACAGCTTAAAGTAGATGAGAAGGGCTTAACACTTTTGTGGGAGAAGCAGCAGAAAAGTGTTTCCTCCAAGTCCGGGAAGATGCCCAATAATCTCTCAAACCTTCTGTATTCCATCTCACTTCACTCTTGTGTCCAGTTTTGGTTGCAATACAGGAAAGATGTGATTGAGTGGGAGAGAGTGCAGAGGAGAATTCACCAGGCCTTGGACTGAACCGGATCTCTTTTCTAAGATGTAAAAGGATATAGTCCTTAACAAGCAAAGAGAATTTGTGTAGATGGGCAAAGGTGTCAGAATGGATGTAGTGGGCTGAAGAGTCAATTTCTCTGCTGTATATATCTGTCTTCACTGACGTAGTGTTTGTCATGCTCAGTGCACCACTTTTAACATAAGCTTCAGTTTGATGAAGCAACCTTTCCAGCTGAAAGACTGGTTGTTTGGTTGCTTTCAACTAGGAAACTGAATTGGTTGATTTGTTTCTATATAGTAAATTTTGCCTGCTTATCAACTTCACAGTCATTCTTCTTTCAAATACTCTAAGATTAACAGTTCAATAGTGATACCAATTATTGGAATATCCCAATAAGTTACTTTTACAAAGTTATTGATTATGAAAGATAGGATGTGAATTCCATTCACCCATGTGTTTTCCATTAATAAAGGGTTTAGAATTTTCTAACCAAAGTGAGACAAAAATTCAAATAGGCTTATATCCTCAGTTGTCTGTTATGTAATGACAGATATGGTAAGTATATAATTCAAAAAACCAAAGTCACCTGAGGGAGGGTTTATACAAAGTACTTTGCTGGCTGTTTAATGCAGTAATTTAAAAAAAAAACATCAAATACTGGAAATATTCAGTTGGTCAGGCCACATCTATAGAAAGAGAAACAGAATTAATATGTTTGGTGTCATTTACTGAATTGTTCAATGTGTCACTCACTAGAAATTGCCAAGGCAAAAGCAGATCGCAATTGTTTGATAAGTAGAAATACTCTAAGTAGACATGCTACAAAATGAAGGAGAATTACACATTATGTTACGAAGTTGAGAACAGAGTAGGTATTGTAAGACCTTTTGTGGTCTCAGGGTGCACTCAAGGAAGAGCGTGAAACTGAGGCCGCCTTAGCAAAGACAAAGGTGTATGAAGCAGCAGGTGACTTAGACAGTGGCAGTCGTCTATCTGGGAAGGTGACTGAAGAACTGGCCAAGCCCTCTAATACGACATGGTTGCTCCAGAGGGTGAAATCAAAATGGAAGGTAAAGATAGAAACTAGTTTCCTGTCATGCTTCACACCAAATTTTTTACTGAGTATTCTTCTTAATCTTGCACCCTCTGTATCAGATTTAAATTCTAAGAAAGATGAACCCTCATTTGAGGTAGAAAGTGAGAAGTGCCCAAGTTCACCCAACTTGGAAACACGTGGGTGTTCACTAGTTAATAAGAGTGCACAATTGCTGAATAGTGCCCCAAATACATCCGTGTTCCCCTTTCAACAGAAGCTACTGCAGAACCAACTGCACAGCCTTCACTTGCTGTACCAGGCTGTGGTGATAAAACACCATTGGACAACACTTTGAGAGAAATGCTGAGACTGACCAGAGAAGCCATGAGCACAGTCAGTCTGAATGTGGGCAAGACACTAAGCAAGGAGAACTGGAGAAACTAACAATATATTGCAGAACACAGATGGACACATGATGCACCAAGCACCAGTGGATTCCAGGAAACCGAGTCAAGAACCCATTGACACTCCAGATGAACTAAACCAACATATATCTGTGAAGTTACGGCTAGCACCTTGAGTTACTACTGGTTCTAGCACACCCACAACAGAGCATGGCAGGGATTTGAGTATCCATCAGATGAAGTACTTCCTCATATACTCTAAAGATATGTTCTGGAACATCAATAGTTGCCAAAAGAAGAGTTCGTGGATTTGTCATGGAACTAATAGGAAAGGAGCTCTGCTTACCCATGCTAACCCTCATTGAGTGTGACCATATTCCCAACAACAGGGATGAAATCCCAACTTGCGAAGCTGCACACAGTCATTCACACCTTAAGAACACAGCTAACAAGATTCCTCCACTTGACTCTTCATTCTCCTAATGGTTGGCATGATGCACCTTTTGCCCAGTGAATGGACCTGAGTTGGGTCACAGTGGTTGAAATCTGCCTTGATAGTGCTAATCAACTCACTGTTAGCATATTTAAGACTATTGTCATGAAAAATGGACACCCAAGTCATTTCAGACTCTCAGAGTTGTATCTATATAAAAAAGAAGATTGTAGGGGCAGCCAAAGACAGCCTTTGCAGTGGTTGGCACATTTAAAAGCAACCTCTCAGCAAAGGGCAACTGACTCAGGCAAAGTTTAGAATCCTTCTTGTTGTTCAATGACAGGTGTATGCAGAGGAAGTGTAGTGCATCACAGAGCAGAAACTTCTCCCAATCCAAAGTCACCTCAGTGAATTCTGTCCCATTCTTGATTCTGATGGGCTACTGTGAGTTGGAGGATGCTTAAGAGGGCACAACTCACTTCAGCGGTACCTCAACCAATCTTCTTTCTGGGTGAGCAGCATGTCACTGCTCTGCTCAACAGATCTTAACATCAAGGCTGACGTTTTCGAATGATTAAAGACTGTGTGGTAAGACTTTATTCAGGATCAGTTTCTAAGACTGTTCTTCTTTTGCCAAAGACTTAATGAAATGATCATTTGAGTTTTGGTTTCAGTAGTTAAGTTTGATGTCCCATGGATGCCAGGAGGGGAGCGTTCTTGCCTCTACAGGCACAGTTTATTTTGTACGCAGTTTGTTTTGTATGACATCACTTCCTGAATGCAAGCTATTTTGTTGCATCATTTCCTGTGCAGATTATTTTGGATTTCGACTTGAAGCACCCCACAGAAGAAATATCACAGACTACATCCAGTGCGTGATACTTCTAGTGAAACAAAGGAGATATCTCAGTTGGTCTCAGCTAGAGTGCACTGATGGCCATTAAAACTGTCTCCACACATCTTTTTTCTGAGTGATCAGTACAAGGAGAAAGTGAATGCTCTGAGATGTGTTGGATGTGAAAAGAGGATAGACCCAATTCCTGTGGACTTTAAGATCTTAGCAATAATTTTCAATTTGAAGATGATATTTGCTATTAATAGTATTCTAATGGACAATGAAAGTAACTTCACTCATGTTAAATCTGTCAAATTTCAAACTGCTCTTTACCGCTCAGCTTCAAGTAGGTTTGGCAGAAAAGTTTGTTCAGAATATAAAGACTAGACTGAAGAAGATTAGAGGTGAAATTGGGATAAATGTTACATGTTTCTTATTTTAATATTAGAATACACTACATAAAACTGTTGCAAACATACCTTTTAAGTTAATAATGGGCAGATGTGGCAGAATTTGAAGATCATGAAGCCAAAACTTAGTGGTACATCATGTCTCAAACAAGTGAGGGAAAAATAAAGACAGAGCTTGTGATTAGGTTTTTGGAGAATTTTCAGAACCAGCCATTTTCTGCCTTCTGTTGAAACCCAAGAAGTATAGACAAGTACACCTTGAACTGAAGGCCATTGCCTACAAAGTTTGTTCCAACTGAACTGCATGACTTGCATTTAGTGAGCAAATCATCAGGTAGATTGATATTGTAAAAAGGAACGTGCTAGTGATGTAGTTTTATTGTTTAGATTATATTTATGTATGTTTTCATCCAGATTAAGGGGAAATAATGTGTTAATCCTGTTATGAGCTCACTTGAAGAATGGAGGAATCTTGTGTTGTGATCCTGACATTATCAGCAGGGAGTATCAATGAGTGACAACATTTTAAAAAAATGTTCTCCTGCAGCGATGCACATGATCTAAACTTCTGAGTATTAGTTTTAATATTTCGGTACAGAGGTGCTGAGATAATACATGGCTCTGCTTAACTTTGTTATCAGATCCATATTTTTAACTTAATGTTAAATTAATTACTTGTAATAGATACATGTTTTTATAGAGTCATAACAATGCTATTTTAAGGGTTAAAGTCAATTGTAAACCATACTGAAGAATTTAGTATCTTAAATTAAGCTTTGTGATATGAACACACATATTTAAAGACATTGTGTGCAGTCCCTTTGTATTTTTTTTAAAGGGGGATTTACTCACTAGTTTTGAACTGGTGCATCATTAAAGTAACAAATGAGTGGCTGGCATATGGGATCATAAATTGCTGCATCAACGAAACATCGCTCATTACTGGAAGTCTAACTTAGTGGGCCCATTCTATAAATTTAATGCAGAACTGACTCCACTAATCTTAATGTAATGGAATTTCTCTGGATTATAAATCTCAAATAATGTTTAATGAATTCCTTGAACATGTTTCTGTCAAAGAAGGTTTGCAAACAATAGATTTTCCCCTCTTCTCCACTAAATAAATAAACAATATTATTTCAATGGTTAATTGTAAATTGAAATCAATTTCAGGCCACTCACCTTCTATCAGGGAGGATGGGAACTCTCCAGCCTTTCACTTGACTCAATTTGCTATCTGATAATTCAATCTGCAGTGGAATCTTTGGTACCCAAACTGTCAACTCTAGTGCGGCACTTAGGTATTCATAGTCAAACACAATCCGGGCATTCATTGAGCCTTGAGATTCTTTGCCACTCACAAACACATAGTCACAACCTTTGGACACCTATATGAAAATAGAGGCATTTTAAAGAATGTTAAAATTAATTACAGAAGAATCCAGAATCCAATCCAAACATTAACCACTCAAAACTGATGACCATTGTCAAAATACTGTTTGTATCGAAATAATCAATAGATTCATTTAATTGCCTCACAATATTTTCTAATTTCTATAGCTGATGAAGGGAATACTCATAATTGATGTAAACCTTTCTACAAATTTAGACTAATAATTCCAAATTAACAAATGCTTTCAGGAAGCTGGGAGAAAATCAGGGATTAGTTTAATAAAATTGATTATAATTATACAAATAACAAATGTATAATGTAAAACCATATTTTATATATGTTTTTGAAAAATGGAATAACTTAAAGATTAAGATGTGCTAACTTGACCCAGTTCATTCACCTTTCTTACATAACCAATCACTGTAACTAAAGTAATGCGCAGTATAATGACTCCTATTAAACCATCATTTTACAGTGAAGAACAATATCTAGAAACTCAGTGAGTAGATATCTTTTGATAGTATGGATGGTAATACCTTTCACTACTCAGCTGATGATTGAGAACAGATTGAAAGGATGGCATTTGGTTACAATAGGTCTGTTCTGCTTTTTATGGACATGATATATTTAAGTAGTTTTACATATTGTTCTATAGCTACCTATGTTGGAGTTTTATGGAAACAACTTGGGCAGAGGTGCAGATTGTATTGGAGCACATGTCTTCAGCACTACAGTCATAAAGTTGTTAGTCAATCAGCTATTTAGTTTTTTTCTAATTTTCAATGAAAAGTTGTTGTTGTTCCACTACTCAACCTGGTGATCTCTCCTGCTCCTCTACACTGATTAAATAGCACCCGTGGTTCATCAAACAACAGTGGTGCTATTAGCAACTTTAGCTATGGCATTGGAGCTGCGCTTAGCCACATAGTCAAGCATCAGCCTTGAGGTGTACCTGTGATGATGGTCAATGAGCAGAAAATGTTCCCATTCCTCAGACTGAAATCTGCCGATGAGGAAATCAAGAAGCCTGTTGCAGAAGTAGATTTTTAAGTTTGATAATGAGTTAGGATGGGACAATAGTGTTGAATGCTGAGCTGTCGTCCAGATGGTCCAGAGCAGCATGAAGAGCCAGAATAAATCATGTACTCTGATGTCTTATGGTGGTGAACTAAAACAGGTCCAGGTCATTTCTGAGGCAGAGATGATATGCATCATAACTAATCTCTTGAATCACTTCATTAAGGTTGACATATGTGCTACCAGATAATAGTCACTGAGGTGGGTCACCAGCTTCTTCTTGGGTACTGGTAAAATAGATACCTAGACACAATAGATCTCATGCCAGTGGGACAGTGTGTAGTGAGCAATCCTAATAGAACAACTTGAGGAATTGATTATGAGCACATAAGACTGTTGCATAATGAGTCTGTCAGCTTTTCCAATATAGGCATGGGCTCCAGATTATCATGAGGTCGTTACTGAGGATCAGGTCGGGTGGGAATGTCTTTAATGTGTGGAAATCCAGCATCAAGGTCCTCCCTGGGCAGTATGCATATTATTTTTTATTCTTAATAATTTTTGACATGCTGGTTTGACACAATTGAGTATTTTATTAGGCTATTTTGGAAAATATTTGAGAGTAGATCACATTACCATAAATCTAGAATCTTATACTGGACAGTCTAAGTAAAATAATAAAATAACTTTTCCGAAGGAACTTTACTGAACTCACTGAGTGTCAATAGTTTACGCCCAATTATGAACACCCATCAGGTGATAATACTTTTTATTCCCCAATCAACATCAATTTATTCCCCCCTCCCCACCACAGGGCACCAATTTGTGCTCTCTACTGTTGATGCCACATGACACAAATGCATCCGCATGATAAAAAATTGATTCCCCATGAAACATTGGTTTATGTCCACTTTCATTCAACATGAAATACGTATGTAGAGTATCACATACAGATCACTGATATGTTGGCTAAATTACAGATTTGTTGGCAGAAATATGGTCAAAAACACTGAGATCTTCTTTGAACAAGAACAGTCAAATATGTTCTACACAGGGAAGAAACAATATAAGAACAGAAAATTGATGGGATAACACTTTTTAACTTCATGAGTTTTGTTTTAGGAGAACTCAAAAAATATTAGTTTGTGCCTCTAGGTTTGCAATGTTGAATAAGATTTGCAGGTTTGATGAGTGAGACAGAAAGTATGGACTGTTAAGTCAGTATATTAACCATTTATTTACAAACATTTAATTTCCCCCAAGTTGCACAAACTACAGAACTAAATATCTAACAAATGGACACTTAGATAAGAGCACTCGTGGAGCATACTTTCCTAAAGGTTTTGCACAGCATGCCTTAGACAAAGGGAAAAGAAAGAAGCTCCCATGTGAGCTATGTGTAATACCCAGAATATTTGAAACTGGATACTTCGGTAGCCATCCAATGGGAAGAGCAGCTGCAGTTTCTAAACCAACCAATCATGACGGGAGCAGCTTTCAACAAGCAGAATAAGCCACAAACTCCACAAGACACTTCACCCCTCCAAAGTTGCAACACTGTGATGATCCGAAACTCAGACTAGTATGATCTGTGAACTCGCTGCTATATATATATATAAATACCCAGTACTGTAAACCTAATAGTCACCCCTCCTTTATACTATAGTAGTCCACCAGCCTCCTGCACCCCACAAGGCAATCAGCCCCACCCATGATTGTAATAGTCAATGAGCTAGTCCTCCACTTAATCTGATACACTGACTGTCAGATCTGGTGAGTGATGTTCCCTGAACAGTCAGGAATACTCGTGCAGCATTCTTGACCTTTTACAATACAAGTGCCACCTTTCATTGTGAGCAGGTAATCCAAGGCCACTGAAATCAATTCCTGGGATGGTCTGGCTGTACCATGTTGAGAAAGACTATCATTCAAAACCTTCCTTACTTTGTAATAGCCCCTACTATGCTGACCAGCATGGACAAGGTGTTCATCCAGGGCACAGGGGTAGTAGGTGTATGGCACCACATATCAACTACAGCACCATATGGGAAGCACAAGTAGGCCAAGGAACTACATATCCAGTAAGTGACAATCGGTGTCCAGCAAATGCCCAGCTTCACAACATCGCTTGGCATAGATACAGCTATCCCAGGATACCGTCCCAGCTTTCCTGCTCATACTCACCTTGACACCAACATTCTTTCAGGTGGAGAGATCGCTTTAAAGGTCAAGACCTACCAATTAAACAAATGGTACCTAGGGATATACCAGCCCTTAGAATACTTGCTCCACCAAGGGTATTAAAGCCCAAGTCCCTTAAGGCTGTTACCATACTCCAGGTTGAGGTTGGATGTAATAGACTACACCCTTCTGGCTTCCTGAATACCAGAATGCAAAAATCTGAGCAGCCAGATAATTTCCCTCAACAGTTTTGTTCTCTGTACAAAAGAGATCGCTACCAGTGTTATCCCTTCCACAATGTAGTAAGGAGCCCTCATATGAATTCAACAATGTGACTTATTGGTCTGGTGTGCAAATTCAAATACCATCCCCAGAAATGTATCACAGGATGTCGCACAAGTCAACATCCATTTTTGCCACTCTGTAATGCAGGGAGATACAAATGCACTCACTCCTGATTAGTCACTGGGTATTTTGAAAATGCAAAAACAAAAACTTCTAGAATTGCTCGCCGATACTTATGTCCAAATTTCTGCCCCCATCAACTCAAATCTCACAAGGCCAGTGTGATTATGTGAGTTATCCCTGAACCAACTGCATGAGAAACAAGTAACAAAACACAAGAAAGAGATGAGGCACAATAAACATGTAACAGATTTTAAAAATACACAAAAAACTAATTAACAGACACAAAAAAAAACACGAGAAACATGTCTGGGCTGTACTCTTCTTTAAGAACTTCGCATGGAACTGCAAAATTTGAAACGAGATAGTTAATTTCTCACAGGAAAATATCACAACTGAGAAGGAACTGGACGGTGGGGGGGGGGGAGGGGGAAGCAACACATTCACACAGTCTCTTAAAGGCAAAGTACTCACACAAAAGAACAAACTGATGTGTGGCCACACCTCACATATTTCTCCACATTCTAATCATTCACACTCCATTCACTGTACTTATAGAACAGCTGGGGCTATTAAATACAGCACTAACCTATTTGGCAAGCTGTTGACATAACCACAGGTTCCATCATTCCAGAAGTAATTCAACATCCTCTGGTTATCATATTACTATATAATTCTGAGATAAGAGCCCACTGGTGTAGAACTTTAGTTCCTCCCTCTACTGTGCTCCATTCTGCTTGGAGTTTTAATAGAGGATACCTAATTGAACCACTGCTAAGATTCGATCCCAAGGTGTTGCATTAGGCTCAGGGGAAGCAAGCAACGTTCTCAGGCGCTATTCATTGCATGTTGGGACGATAGGCTCCTGAAAGCATCCATCTGTTAGATAGAATCACTCTGTAACGTTCCCCCACCCCCAAACATCCCATATCCTCAATAACCACATGGCCAAAGACTCTCCTGACTTCTGTCTCTATCACCTAAACTTGCTAATTCGTTAGCAAAGAACTCCTTTATCTCTGTTGTCTCGAAGGGGCCCATTGCACTATTCCCCCCATTGCCTCCACTTTGTGGAAGAAGCTGTGGGCTGATGATACCCCCCCCCCATGGCAGGTGTGGGAACACGTGAACAATGGCCTGGCCCATACTGTTTCGGGTCCGCATGGGAGAGGGCAATCATTTTGAGGGTTAAACCTAGGAATCCATGCTACCCTCTGTCCCTCAGCTTCATCACCCAGCTAGCCATCCCCATCCACTCAGTAGCATCATTGCCCCACCACATTAAAGCTTGAACCTTAACAGGATTGGGCTGCCAATTGGCTCACTGGGCAGCCTCTAATTAAAGTATCTTCATTAACTGACAAGCTATCTCTATATTCTTATCTTCTAACTTTGCATCCTGAGTCTGGGCCTCAACAGAGATTGATACTGTGCTGATTTAGGTCCTCCACCTCAGTCTTAAGACCCATAATCAATCTGTGCTGCTACCTGTCGGCTATCCTTTCTCCTGGGAAAACCCAATAGTTTAACCATGGACACAATGTGGTGTCCTATATCAACCCCAGAAACTTATAAAGAAATGCTTTTTCTGCTCAAACAACAAACCCTGCTTACTGTGCTAAAATATATTGTTGAATCAGGTTTGCAAGTTTGGTGAGTGAGACAGAACTGACTGCAAATAAGCATATTAATCATTATTTACAAACAGTAAAAAAGTTGATCAAACATTCAATTTCCCCAAGACACACAATTACAGAACTAAATATTCCATAACAGGACACATAGTTAAGAGCATGCATGGAGCATACCTTCACAAATGTTTTGCACAATTTGCCTTAGTCAGAGGGAAAGAGAAAGAAGTTTAAATGTGCTATTCTTTATACCCAGGATATTTGAAACTGGATACTTAAGTAGTCAACCAATGGGAAACGCAGCTGTAGTTTTTAAACTAACCAATCACAATGGAAGCAGTTTTCAACAAGCAGAATAAGCCACCACAACAGGATAAAGTTCTAGACAAATACAAGAGAAAATCTGCAGATGCTGGAAATCCAAGCAACATACACAAAATGTTGGAGGAAGTCAGCAGGCCAGGCAGCATCTATGGAAAAGGATACAGTCAGCATTTCAGGCTGAGACATTTCGCAGGACTAGGCCAATACATTCAGACTGGTGAGGAAGTTGAACCAATTAAGTTAGTCCCATTCATGTGAATTTATGTGAAATAGTTGATTAAATAGTACATATCCAAATCACATGAATAAACTCAGACTAGGAAAGGGGACAACTATATACTTATCCAAGGCGAAGTTGGAATAGGTATTTGTTTATGATTGGCTATTAATAGGCTGGAAATATTAGGATACTGACAGGGAACATTTGGCAATAGGTTGAAACTGAGTGTTTAGATTTGTGTACAAAGGTTAAGAACTAGGCAGCTAGCCAAGAGTTCTTTGTGAAGGATTCTGTACAAGTTAGCACGCAACTGCTATGCCCAAGACTGCAAGAATTTGCAGAAGGTTGTAGACATAACCTAGTCTACAATAAAAAAAAAGCTTCAACTTTATTGACTCTGTCTATACTTTCCTCTGCCTCAGGAAGCCAGCCAACATAACCAAAGCTCCACGAACCCTGGTGTTTCACTCTTATCTCTTCCATGCGGCAGAAGATACAAAAGCTTAAGAACATATACCACCAGGCTTAAGATCAGCTTCTATCCTGCTGTTACAAGACTCTTGGAAGCATCTCTTCTATGCTAAAGAACTACTGATCTCCCAGTCTATTGTGTTATGGCCCTTGCACCTTACATCACCATCTGTACTGCAGTTTTTTCTGTAAGTGTAACACTACATATTCAGGATTCTTTGATTGTTTCTCCTTTTATACTACTGTACTTCCACGTGCTGATATATGGAATAATCTGGATAGAATGCAAACAAAGCTTTTCACTGTATTTCAGTAGAGGTGACAATAATAAATTATCAATTTTTGCTTACTTTGTTTCCTTTGGTTTAAATACTTTTATTTGTTCGAATAGAGAATGACCAAGAACAAAAAAAATGTGATGAATGCTGCTACTGTATGAACAACCAATTCAAGAATTGTTACATCTGTGATGGGTATTATTACAATAACTCACATTTCTTTGTGAACCAAGAAAACTACTCTACTTTTTGGATCTCTGGTTAACCTATAGTCTTTAAAAATATTGAAATATCTCAATGATTATTTGACCTGTTATTTGACCAGTAACCGACTTAACTTTTGAGACCCAACCACAAATACATCAGTGTGCTGAGTATAATACTTGATATTTTCAGGTGACTGACAGGTAAGCCCTGGGTGAGATTTCTAGGCTGCATCCGTTGTTGGGAGAGAAAATTGACTAACTCCCAGCTCTGCTCCAACTAAAGGTACAGCCAACAAAGGTCAGCATGGTTATTAAGCTCAATAACCTGTGAAGAAAGGTATATGTCAAAAATATTAAAAAGATTAGTCTTGTAGCCTACACTGCTTTCCTTCCCTGAATGTGACCTACTCTCACCCAACTCCAAAGTTTAACCAGAGACACCGGCATTGAGTTGCTTCTCTTTCCTGTCAGCTGAAATGTATTTTTAGAGGCAGTGATGGTGGTCTCAGTATTAAGTATTAGCTGAGGTGCTTCATATGTCAGATGCACACAGAAAAGTAGGCCTTTGAGGGAAAGAAGACAGTTCTAGTGCATTGAACGTAATACTGAATTTTATTGTCAATGGTTGCCTTTATTAAGAGATGATGCTCAAAATGAGGGAAGTACTCCACATTTTCCAGGGTTTTCTGTGGACCTTTGATGTTGGATATAGTATTGTGGGGTAAGTTTGGTAGAGGACTTCTGTATACAAATAACTGTAAGGCCACTGACTTGAAAGATGCATACATGCAATATTTTTCTGTGTGGTGTGGCTCAATAACTAAAGCTGTGGTTGCCTTTGTTCTGCAGTGGAAACAATACAGACTGAACAACTTCCCATTTGTCTTGTAGATTAGCTTCAGTCCAGTGGGAAGCTTATTGGAAATGAGGTAGTATTACAGTGAGAAATAGTGTTGAGGGAATGATACAGATTTGTCTGGTTCTTGCACCAAATGGGTTTGTTTAAATTCTGGGCTTTCAGGTCTTCATGAAGCAACAATAAGATGGTGATGAATTCCTGCTTTGGTCTGCTTAAATTCTGGAATTGGATGCCATCATGAGGCAAAAATAAGACTGAGATAAATTTCTGCGGGCAGCCAAATCTGGAAAAGATACCATCTGTCGTTTAGGTTAACAGAGTCATAGGTTTTTGCAGGGTCAAAAGGCCAAATCTAATGATTACTGTACTTTTGTGCTAGATATCTACTAAAGTAATTGGAAATGATTCATTGCTAGCAAATCACCTTTCTGACTCTGAGGATCATTTTCTTTCATTTCTGATTTATTGCTGGACATATTTAAATATAAACATCAATTACTTTTATATTTTTCCTTCTTATTTCTATCCTTTCATCTGTCCCATCTTTATTATCCTATCTTTTTCACATATGGCATTAAATTAACTAATTTAATTGGATTTTCCTACTCATACTATGAAGAAATCATGAAGTTTTCGATCTGATCATTTAAGAAGATACACAGCAGCTTGCCTTGCAACTATACTGTTAAATCTCCTGTAGACTATACTAAGCTGAAATGCCTATCAAATTACTATTCCAGTGTTTAGAATGTCTATGGACAAGCACTAATGTAATGAAACTCAGTCAATATCATAAAACAAATGGCTCCCACAGCATGATAGTGCTTCCCTTCTCCTTGTAAGCAATCTATTGAGCCAGTTTAGTTGTATGTTGAATCTAATGCAACAATGTTATTTTAGTTTTAGGCAAAGATTCTCCTGAATTTGATTGACATGACCTTTGCATGGTCAATGCCATGTCCCATTTCTCACTATTCTACGATTTTTTCTGTTTCTTGTAATCATGGGATATATTTACCTCCTTCCCAAGTGCTTCCACTACTTTCACCATGATTACACCACAAAACATATCTCCCTTTGCCTTATTCTTTAATAGTCTAAAGTTACATTTCCTTCTGAAGTAAATCTATCAGCTGTACTTGGTAGCATCCTATGTAAATACAAGAGACAGCACATCTGCCCTTGCACCTTCTTTCTTGCCATGACCCAGTCACCAAACTTCTCAAAATGTTAACTTGTACTATTTTGGTTTTACCATACAATATTTGCTGTTTATGATGCAATCTCCTCTTCATTGCAGAGATCAGATGTAGATTACGTAATGCCTTTGTTTAACCCCTACATTTAGTTTGCAGATTTCAGTGAACTTCTGGTCACTTGCCACTTTTATTGTCCATCCCATTTCCACTTCACAGTTGTATCCTCTATCTCCACACGAAGCTCAAAGTAAAATAAAGAAGCAGCAATACATCTTTCAGTTTCACACTTTATATAGTAAATTCAATAATTTCATGTCAAAATCATTACTTACTTCCTTTTCACAGGAACTGCAAGTAATGGTTCTGCTGCTGCAATTTGCAGGTTCTTTAGATCCATCTCTTGTTATTTTTATTTGTCCCTTTCTCACATAGATTTATGTAACACTGTTATCTATACTGTCACTTAATCAATCTTGCCTTTACACATGGGGAGTTGGTAAGAAGAGTAATGAAGTCTGAAAAGTTCTGAGAATGAAAAAGAATTCTTAAGTTGATGTATTTAGAAATGAGACAGCAGCTGTAAAGGAAGCCCTGGTAATATTCCTCAGCTCTTTCTGTGCCACACTGTGCTGCTTCATGCACCCATGCTGTGCTCGTAAACTTCAACAACTTTGCCTCCTACTTCCACCCTCCCTTTGAATTCACTTAGACTATATCTAACACTTTTCTCAATCTCTCTCCATCTCCAGAGACAAACTGTCTACTGATATTTTTTATAAACCTACCGATTGTCACAGCTATATCCCACCCTGATTCCTGTAAAAATGCAATTCCCTTTCCTCAGTTCCTTCATCTCCACTGTATCTATTCCCAGGATGAGACTTTCCCTTCCAAGACATCAGAGATGTCTTCCTTCTTCAAAGGATTGGGGCTCTGCTTCCTCCACCATTGATGTTGCCCTCACCCACATGTCCACCATTTCCCAAACATACGTGCTCATTCAATCTTCATGCAGCCTTAATAGGGATAGAATTCCTCTTGTACTCACCTACCACTCTATGAAACTCCACATCCAACATATCATTCTCCACAACTTCTGCTATCTTCAACGGGATCCTACCACCAAACACATCTTTATTTCACCCCCCTTCCCTGCTCTCTGAAGGGATTGTTCCCTTTGTTATTCCTTTCACCATTCGTCCCTCTCCACTAATCTTCCTCCTGGCACATATCCCTGCAAGCGAGAGATATGCTATACCTGCCTATTCACCTCCTCCATCAGCTCCATTCAAGGCCCCAATTAGTCCTTCCAGGTGAGGCAAAACTCCACCTGCAATTTGACTGGGGTTGCTATTGTATCGGTGCTCCTGATGCTGCATTGGTAAGATTCATTCAACTTAAATTGGGGGACCACTTTGTTCAGCACCTCTGCTCCAACTGCCAAAAAAAAAGTTTTTCTGGTGGCCAATTATTTTAATTCTTATCCCATTCTCAGATTCATCTCCATTCATATTCCCTCTAGGCAGCCTCCAACCTGAGGGCACAGACATCAATTTCTCCTTCTAGTAATGTTTTTTCTCTTTTCTCCTCCCCTTTTCTCTTCTTCTTTTCCCACTCTGGCCTCTTACCTCTTCTTTTCATCTACCTATCACCTTCCCATGGTGCTCCTCCTCCTTCCCTTTCTCCTATCATCCACTCTCCTCTCCTATCAGATTCCTTCTTCTCCAGCCCTTCACCTTTCTCATCTACCTGGTTTCATCTACAGACCTTCTAGCTTGTCCTTCTTCCCCTCCATCTTTTTATTCTGGTGTCTTCTCCCTTTCCTTCTAATCCTGATAAAGGGTCTTGGCCCAAAACGTTGACCGTTTATTCATTTTCATAGAATCTGCCGAACCTGCTGATTTCCTTCACCATTTTGTATGCATGGCTCTGAAGGAATCCTGGTTTCTGAGGAACAGAAGAGCAGAAACTGAAATACTACGATTACATTTCATATTGTCAATTTAGGGACAAGTGAAGAAAGTCAATAGTTAACCAATGAAAATATTGGAAAGTCTGCTTGGATGAGGAGGGAAATGAGCTTGGGTGTGATGTTCTCCACAATTTCAAAGCTAACCATCAAAATCAAAACATATACTTGGGCAAGGCTTCGAAAGAGGTGCTCATGGAATAACACTGACTCATGTCCATACCATGAATCCGTACAATGGATATCCTGTCTTTAAAGCCACATTGTTGTTGTAATTATAATGTAAAGCAGCAATAGAAACAAATCTGCAAGCAAATGTCTGATACGCAAAAACAATATAACAGTAATAACACGGGTTTTAATTGTCCTAATGTTGAATGATAAACAATCTGTGTTATAGTTTAGAAGGCACGGAGTTTTAAATTGCAATTAGTAGATAGAAACATGACAGGCTACATCTGGAAGGACAGTATTTTGCTGGAGTGATCACAATTTAGTCAGATTTAAGAGAGTTATGATAAAGGCCAAAAATAAGTGGGGAGTCAAGTTTCAAGCTAAATGGGGGCAGGCCAATTTTTACAAGGCAGACAACCTTGCACTCAATGTCAATAAGATGAAAGAGCTGATTGTGGACTTCAGGAAGGGTAAGATGAAGGAACACATACCAATTCTCATAGAGGGATCAAAAGTGGAGAGAGTGAGCAGTTTCAAGTTCCTGGGTGTCAAGATGTCTAACCTATTCCCAACATATCAATACAGCTATAATGAAGGCAAGACAACGACTGTACAGTCGGCCCTCCTTATCCGTGAGTTCCACATGTGCAAATTCAACCAACCATGAATTGAGAAAACCTGGAAGTGCTCTTCCAGCACTCGTTCTTCGAGCATGTACAGACGTTTTTTTCTTGTCATTATTCCCTAAACAATGCAGTATAACAATTATTTACATAGCATTTACATTGTATTAAGTATTATAAGTAATGTAGAGATGATTTAAAGTATACGGGAGGATGTGCGTAGGTTATCATGGATCGGGATAGAAAAAAATCAGTAGTTCTCTTACTAAGTAAGTCAGAACAGCTACATCCAGTATTATTTAGCGTCAGTTAGTCAAACGTTTGTCTTAGAAAATAGTATATATTTTACCTTTCTATGCATATAAAACACTTAAGAAACGTGTGTATTTCAATAATTAAACCACTGTGTCGCTCAGTAATAATTGTAGCTTTCATCGAGGCAGGGCCTTTCTCACTTTATCCTTTAAAATTGTTCCGATCATTGACCGACTCTAGCCTAACGCTTTTCCAATGACCGATGGTGTTTCACCTCTACCGATTGCTTTACTATTTCCACTTTATTTTCAATCGTGATCGTGATTACTTTCATGAACAGAAACACTGCGGATTCAGAGCTCCACCGGGTCCTAAAGACCATCGCTCAGACAGGTTAAATAAGGTCAGGGGTTCTGCTGGGTCCTGAAGTCCACTGCACTGAAACAGGTTAAATAAGGGACTTGAGCATCCGTGAATTTTGGTATCCGCGCGGGGTCCCAGAACCAATCCCTTGAAGGTAAGGAGGACCGACTATACTTTATTAGAAGTTTGAAGAGATTTGGTATGTCAAAAAATACACTCAAAAACTTCTATAGATGTACTGTGAAGAGTATTCTGACAGGCTGCATCACTGTCTGGTATGGGTGGTGGTGGGGGGGAAACTACTGCACAGGACCAAAACAAGCTGCAGAGGGTTGTAAATTTAGTTGGCTCCATCTTGGCTACTAGCCTACAAAGTACCCAGGACATCTTCAAGGAGTGGTATCTCAGATAGGCAGCATCCATTATTAAAGACCTCCAGCATCCAGGGCACGCCCTTTTCTCACTGTTACCATCAGGTAGGAAATACAGAAGCCTGAAGGCACACACTCAGCGATTCAGGAACAGCTTCTTCCCCTCTGCCCTCCGATTCCTAAATGGACATTGTACCCACGAACACTACCTCACATTTAACTATTTATGTTTTTCGCATATTTGTAATCTATTCAATATACATATACTCTAATTGATTTACTTATTTATCTATTATTATTTTCTTCTTCTACTGCTGCAACTAAGGAAAAAAATTTCACAAAATATGCTGGTGATAATAAACCAGATTCTGATTCTGAGGTGTGTTCCTAATTATACAGTGTGTATTTAACTAAGGCCATGGGTTGCACTCAATTTTTACAGGAAGGGAGAAAACATATTGCATGGCATATAATGCTCTTAGATGCATAATTGATGCCGGGGAAAAACGATATCTGCTGTGCTAAGGCAAATTGTGCATTAGAAGAATTAGGTTATTTTCCAGATGGGTGCAACTTCTCCTGAAAGTAATGATGGAATGATATATTCTAGATGATATAATTTATATGCAATTTACACATGTAAAACAGGCATTACTACAATTTTTAGCCCCATGACTGTGACTTCTGAGAAATGTCTTACACATACAAACCCCACTTCCAGAAAAGTTGGGATATTTTCCAAAATGTAATAAAAACTAAAATCTGTGATATGTTAATCCACGTGAACCTTTATTTAACCGACAAAAGTACAAAGATTTTCAATAGTTTTACTGACCAACTTAATTGTATTTTGTCAACATACACAAATTTAGAATTTGATGGCAGCAACACACTCAACAAAAGTTGGGACAGAGGCATGTTTACCATTGTGTCACATCAGCTTTCCTTTTAATAACACTTGTTAATCGTTTTGGAAACTGAGGATACTAATTGTAGTAGATTTGCAATTGGAAATTTTGTCCATTCTTGCTTGATAAAAGACTTCAGCTGCTCAACAGTCCGTGGTCTCCGCTGTCTGATTCTCCTCTTCATGATGCACCATACATTTTCATAGGAGATAGATCTGGACTGGCAGCAGGCCAGTCAAGCACACGCACACTGTGTCTACAAAGCCACGCTGTTGTAGCTCGTGCAGAATGTGGTCTGGCATTGTCCTGCTGAAATAAGCATGGACGTCCCGGGAAGAGACTTCGCCTTGATGGCAACATATGTCTCTCTAAAATCCTAATATACACCTCAGAGTCAATGGTACCTTCACATACATGCAACTCACCCATGCCGTGGGCACTGATGCACCCCCATACCATCACAGATGCTGGCTTTTGCACCTTTCGCTGATAACCATCAGGATGGTCGTTTTCATCTTTGGCACGGAGAACTCGATGCCCGTTTTTTTCCGAAAACTAGCTGAAATGTGGACTCATCTGACCACAGAACATGGTTCCACAGTCTTTCAGTCTATCTGAGATAAGCTCGGGCCCAGAGAATTCGCCAGTGTTTCTGCATAGAGTTGATGTATGGCTTCCTCCTTGTGTAATACAGTTTCAAGTTGCATTTCTGGATGCAGCAACGGACGGTGTTAAATGACAATGGTTTTCCGAAGTTCTCCCAAGCCCAGGTGGCTATAATTGTCACAGTAGCATGATGGTCTCTTAGGCAGTGCCGCCTGAGGGCTCAAAGATCACACGCATTCAACGGTGGTTTCCAATCTTGCCCTTCACGCACTGAGATGTTTCTGAATCTTTTCACAATATTATGTACTGTAGATGTTGAAAGACCTAAATTCTCTGCAATCTTGCATTGAGAAATGTTCCTTTTGAACTGACTAACAATTCTCTCACGAATTTTGGCACAAAGGGGTGAGCCAAGACCCATCCTTACTTGCAAAGACTGAGCCTTTGATGGACGCTACTTTTATACCCAGTCATGATACCTCACCTGCTACCAATTAGCCTGCTTAATGTGGAGTCTTCCAAACCGGTGATACTTGAATATTCTGTGCACTTTTCAATCTTATTTTAACTCTGTCCCAACTTTTGTTGAGTGTGTTGCAGCCATCAAATTCTAACTTTGTGTATATTTACAAAATACAATTAAGTTGGTCAGTAAAACTATTGAAAATCTTTTCTTTGTACTTCTGTCAGTTAAATAAAGGTTCACGTGGATTAACATATCACAGATTTTTGTTTTTATTGCATTTTGGAAAATATCCCAACTTTTCTGGAAATGGGGTTTGTATTTACTTCTTTGGAGTAAGGGGAATTGCTGTGTTGAAGAGGTACATTGTGTTAGTGGAACACAACTACCAGTAAGATTGTCTTCTCAACACAGGAAAAGCTGCAGTTGCTGGAAATCCAAGCAGTACACAAGTGCTGCAGGAACTCAGCAGACCAGGCAGCATCTATGGAAAAGATTAAACAACTCATGTTTAGGGCAAAGATCCTTCATCGGGACATTGTCAGTGACTGATTGTTCTGTAATGTATTCTGAGCTCTTAAATACAAGAAGGTTTCAATACACATTGTTGTGCTAATGGAGA
The DNA here is from genome assembly GCF_030144855.1 of Hypanus sabinus. Classification (NCBI taxonomy): domain Eukaryota; kingdom Metazoa; phylum Chordata; class Chondrichthyes; order Myliobatiformes; family Dasyatidae; genus Hypanus; species Hypanus sabinus. Next base: position 141,166,878 of record NC_082711.1, read on the forward strand.
GATTTCCTCTTTAGTTTTAAATGATAGACCCATATCTGTTCTAACATTCTTCAATATGCTTTACTTGTCAATCAAAATGGAATCAAGGGGCCAATTCATCATTTTCAGAGTGATAACAGTGAAAAGGAATTAAAGATAATTAACATATTTGATTGGCCTGCAGGGAAATTCAAATCAAATTTAAATTATGGAGTAACAGAGTTCGTAATGCTTTTGATACGGGAAGGAACACTCTTGGAGTTCTTCCTCCACAGGATTTAATATTTTAATACTTAATTATTATTAGGTGTATGACAGGAATAATACAATAGTTTTGTCAATCAATTAACTTTCTTTTTCCTTCAAAATCTAGAAGATTAATTCACTTCATCATTAAAATTTCTGTAATTAGTGGCTCTTTAAATAGGAAGAATTACAAATTCTAGTCTCATCAAAATTTAGGGGAATTATTTTTATTTTATTTATTTGAAGACATCGCTGAAGCCATCAGCGCAGGAGTTGAGTGGGTGAAGCGGTCCCGACCCTCCAAGCAGACCATTGCCTTTGTCACAGCTGGGGAGCAGCCAATACCTGCCAAAAGAACATCTGCAGGTATCCTGACCTCTGCGCAAGGGACTGGCAGCTGTTGGTGGACCTCGAATGGCAGCTGAAGTTCCCCAACCATATCACAGCCACCACCCTGTGACCAGACATTGTCCTTGTGTCTGAGTCTACGAAGCAGGTGGTGATGCTGGAGCTGACAGTCCCATGGGAAGATCACTTGGAAGAGGCCACTGAAAGGAAGCTATCTAAGTATGCAGGACTGGTCAGCAACTGCCAGCAGGCTGGATGGAGAGTGAGGTGTCTCCCAGTGGAAGTTGGTTGTAGGGGATTCGCAGCCCATTCTTTAGCCAGAGCCTTCAGCAATTTGGGCATCGAGGGAGAGAGGAAGAGGAGAGCCATCCGCAGTACCACCGATGCGGCAGAGAGAGTCTCAAGATGGCTGTGGCTCAAGAGAGGGGAGCCATGGAGTCTTGTGTAGCTAGCCATCTGGACACAAGCTGGGGTCTGATCAGCCCCGGCTGGGTCACCTGGAGAAGGATGTATGATGTTGAAGGACCCGAAACACCCGATGATTCCAGGAACATCACTGATGATGTGTCCAGAAGCATCAGTAGATGTATGCACAGAACTTCTGTAACTATGTAGCCTACTTGTTTTATGTCTGATTTGAACACATAGATTTTAACAAGTGTAATTTTCTTCAGCTCTGAGTATGGATTTCATTGGCCTATAGATGCTTGAACTCTGGGCACGGACTTCAACTGCCACAAGTTTCCCTGTGTTCTGAGAGCAGATTTTAGCTGAGAGACTAGTTTAGAAATTTAATCAGATAGAAGTTGGTTTATAAGCATTACATAAACAGAGTGTAAAATTGATCAATAAATGTGAACATCTCTTCCGAAAGCTCAGAGGATATGATGTAACCTTGAAATGTGCATTACTGTGCAAGTGACCTATCTGCATGGGGAAACTGGACAGTGATGTTAAATTGAGTGCATGATGGATATTATTGTTGCTGCAACATAAGCTCAACCAAAACAGCAGGTCTTGAAAAAAAGAATAAGACCCAATAAAGAGCAACTTAGACAGATTTTACCTGAATCCTAGTTAAGACCACTATAAAAGACAACAATAGTTTTTCTACAATGCAGTCCAAGCATGGTAGAATGCCCATAGCGAATACTCAAAATTTACTTGAAGACGTGTTCTTACAACACTGCAATTATATCATTGGTATATACTGTACACTGCCTTGCACATTATGCATGCATATAAATTACTCCTCCACAGCCTAATATGAAACTGGCATGAGTTTATAGCATGGTATATTTCCGAGGAAATAATTTTTTTGGGGCTGGCGTGGAATGGCTTACATTTTGCTATACAATTATTTTAACTAGCATACAGGTCCATTAAGTTTGAGAAACAGCCTTTAACTGATAAATCTTGAGATTTGCAGCCTTTGGTACCGATGATAACAGTGAACCGAGGCAGACTGAAGAATCTCATATCACCTTTAACTTTGTATTTGGCTGACCTTTATATAGCAGGATTGATTAAAATAGTGATTAGGAGCAAGATAACCAGGTATTCAAAAAATATAGCATTTCAACTTCTTAATAAGTATTTTCAACTAATATAGAAGTCAAAATAATTCATGTTTTAGGTTAAAACAGCTAATCACTTGTTATTTTTCAGAAGTTTAAATTGACAAATTAAATACATTACATTAGGAGGCTGCTATGAGATGGAACACATGGTAAGAAAGCAATGAGAATTATCTCTCTAGAAGCACAGATTAGCGTTTCAGGAATCACGAAATAGGGGGAACACAGAAGTGAAAACTGATTTGCAAAGGCTATTGTCACCAACAGCTGACATAGCTACTGGGAGAAAAAGAACAGGATTACACAGTGAAATACTGGATGCAAGGATTTATGGCTTGTTTTATTATTTTTAATTTGAAAATCATAAAAGGGAATATGGAAAATAAGTCTGCAATCACAGTGTTCAACAGAAATAATATTAGTGACAACAAAATGTTGACAGACAATTTAAAAATACAATTACTTAGGTATATACTATTTATAGGCTAAATAAAAACAGAAAACATTGGGGATATTCTGGCATTATCTTCAGATAGAGAAACAGACAATGTTTCAGGTTAAAAGCCTTCCAACAGAACAATGAAAGACAGAAAGAAAAGTAGTTTTACGTTGCAGGGAGGGACGGATAGGACAAATGAAATAGCTTGAAGAAGCAATATGGTCAAAGGCAGTTCGAGATAGAGGGACAAAGAAAGATAGAAAGGTAGATACATTATTGATCCCAAAGGAAATTACAGGAAATTAAAGTGGCATTACAAGTGCACAGATATACAAATATTAGAAGAGAAGTAAGAAGAATAAAAAATGTTACCTTAAAAATAAGGTGTATAAGATTTACAGGTTCACACTGATAAGATGGTAGTGCAAAAATTACTGTAATATTATACAGTAATGTGTACACATTCACACCGCCCAGATAAGAAGTGATGCTAGTATTTCATAGGGTGTCTGTGATAGCAGGGAGTTATAAACAGAACTAAACAGAACTTAAACAGAGCTCTGGCAAACAGAGGTTAATAACAGTCCAATAAGAGGGGTTCATCCCTGGCTATAGGTTAACTCATTATAGAGCCTAAAGGCCGAGGATGAAAATAACCTCATGTAGTGCTCTTTGGAGCAGCACAGTTGTTGTAATTTATTACTGAAATCGCTTCTCTGTTGAGCCAAGGTGGAATACAGAGGATGAGAAATATTATCCAGAATTACCAGGATTCTCCAAAGGGTCCTTTGTTCTACTACCGCCTCCAGTGTGTCCAGTTTGACTCCTATAACAGAGCCAGCCTTTCTAATCAGTTTATTAAACCTGCTAGCATCACCTACGTTGATGCCATTGCCCAAACACACAACCACATAGAAGACTGTACTAGCGACAACAGACTAGAAGAGCAAATGAAGGAGAGGCCTGTGTACTCCAAAGGACCTCAGTCTCCTCAGGAAGTAGAGGCGACTCCAGCCCTTCATGTACACAGCCTCTGTGTTGATGCTCCACTCAAGTCTGTCATCCAGGTGCACCCCCAGGTACTTGTAGGTCCTCATCACATCCACGTCCTCACCATCAACAGTAACAGGGAGCAGTGCAGGCTTAGTCTTCCTAAAGTCCATCACCATCTCCTTTGTTTTACTGATATTGAGCTACAGATGATTCAGCTTGCACCATTTGACAAAATCCTCCACCAAGGCCCTGTATTCATTGTCCTGTCCGCCCTTTATACACCGAACTATTGCTGAGTCATCAGAGAATTTCTGAAGATGTCATGACTCAGTGTTGTATCTAAGGTCCGAGGTATGCAGGGTAAACAGGAAGGGAGCCAATACAGTCCCCTCTGGGGCTCCAGTGCTGCTTATAGCCATGTCTGACACACAGCTCTGAAGCCACACAAGCTGTGGTTTGCCTGTCAGCTAGTCTATTTTTCAGGATACAATGAAAGTGCTAACCTGCATTGAACGGAGCTTTTCTCCCAGCAATGAGGGCTGGATGGTATTGAAGGCACATGAGAAATCAAAATCCATGATCCTCACAGTGCTGCTCTGCTTATCCAAATAGGAGTAGGTGCTGTTCAGCAGACAGATGATAGCATCGTCAGCTCCAATGTGTTCCTGGTAGGCAAACTGGACTGGAGGGGATCAAGGGCTGACCAGACCAGGCATCGGAGGTGAGCCAGGACCAGCCTCTCTCAGGTGTTCATGATGTGTACGGTCAGGGCTACTGGGCAGTAGTCATTCATGACTTTCAGTCGGCCCCTTTAGGGTACTAGCATCACACATGATGTTTTTCACACAGTCCAGACAGAGACCAAGATTGAAAATGTGCTGGAGAACACCACACAGCCGCTCAGCACACTTCTTCAGGACCTCAGGGTTCAGTCCCGGTATTTTGCCATGTCTGAGTTTCCACAGAACCCTTTTCACCAGCTTAGTAGTGAAGGTAAATCCAGAATGACTGCAGATTTGGTGGAAGGTGAGGGCTGGAGAGGTGAAAATTGGGACAATAGCAGTTGGTATGTGATGGTGTGGATGGTAGTGCAGGGGATGGAGGGGGTAAAGACACTGAGAGCCTGTGCTGCTCATTCATATGCCGAACTGGAGGGGGAGGGAGGGAGGAGGGGAGGTGTTGTTGCCAAGGGAGCACTGGGTGCCTGAGCATCTGGGCTGGTGTGTTGAGGGAACAACGAACAGGAGGACAATTGTCAAACCTATTAAAGAATTGGTTCAACTCATTAACCCATTCACAGCTGTATTCCAATGCTTTACAGCTAGGGTGGGTGAAGCCAGTGATGTTCTTTTTGCCTCTCCACACTTCCCATGTGCCACTCTGCCCAAGCTTGTCCTCCAGTTTTCTCCTGTATTCCTCTTCAGCCACCTTGATCTTCTCCTTTAGCTCCCTCTGCAGATTTCATTTCTTCCATGTGTCTTGATCTAAAGGCTCTCCTTTTGTGATCGAGCCTTCAGATCATGGTGACACATAGCTTGTTGTTAGGGAAGCAGCTAACAGTCCTTGATGGTTTTACAGTGTCCACAAAGAAGCTGAAGAGCCAGTGATGCAATCTGCAAGTTTCCTCCCAATATGGTTCACAAAGCACATTTAAGTCAGTAACCTCAAAGCAGCTCTTCAAGGCCTCGGTGGTCTATGGAGACCACTTCTTTACTGTTTTGGTGGTAACTAGCAGTTGCTGTTCTTTGAGTTTATACAAGGGCATGAGGTGAACCAGGCTGCGATCTGATCTTCCAAGTGGAGGTGGGGGGGGGGCGGAAAGCTGTGGAGCTGTATGCATCTTTAACATTTGCATACAAAAGGTTCAATACTTTATTTTCTCTTTTATGACACTTGATAAATTGATCGAAAATGGGTAGAGTTGTTGGGAGAGAAACATGGTTGAAAACTCCCGATATTGCACTGTCAGAGTCTGGATCGTAGTGTGTGTGACGTCACACACAGCATCGGGAAGGCAGAATGTAGACAATGAGCAATATGGCATGGCTGAACTCACGTAGTAGATAATACTGACACAAACTCACAGCAAGCAGTTCAATGTCCCGTCTGCAGACTCGTTGTTTCACAGAAATATGACCAGGGTTACACGTTCTGCTTTTCACAAGTACAGCAAGCCCACCTCCCTTTCTCTTACTGCAATGTAGATTAACTCTGTCTGCTCATAGCATTGAAAACCTATTCATAGCAGTGTTGGAATCCGGGATTTGTTTGTGTAGCTACAGGTGGCTCCCGTTTTTCGAACATTCGCTTTACGAAAGACCTACATTAGTACCTGTTTTTGCTAACCAAAGAGGATTTTCGCTTTTACGAAAAAAAGATGCCTGCTTTATACGTGTGTTTACCCCGAGAAAGACAACCAGGACTGTGAAGCCTTGTACGGGCAGTTGTGTGCGCATGCGTGTACGTGCGTACGTATGGGTATGTGTACGTGTGTAGGAATGTACGTGCACATACATGTATGTGCCGATTTTTCTTTCTCCAAATTGATTTTGGCTCGCTGTCTTCCCAATTTTGATAAGTGAAACTACACTGTACATACAATATTTCTGCTTTATATAGGCTGTATATTTATCCTATCATTCCTGCTTTTACTTTTAGTTTGTGTTATTTTAGGTTGTATGTGTTATTTGGTATGATTTGGTAGGTTTTTGGGTCTGGGAACGCTCAAAAATTTTTCCCATATAAATTACTGGTAATTGCTTCTTCGCTTTACGCCATTTCGGCTTACAAACTGTTTCATAGGAATGCTCTACCTTTGGATAGCGGGGGAAACCTGTATATCTCAGTGAAACACATAACACTGCATTCCCGGAATTTGTTCTGTGTCCTTGTGAATATTGCTAGTTCCTCCATTTTATTTGCCAGCAGCCTTACATTCTCCATAATGATAGGAGGGAGATATGGTTTATATCTCCCTCTCTTGTTGTGCTGCTTTTCACCTGATCTGCAGCCTCGGTATCTCTGTCTCAGCTTGTCAGGAAAATCGAGCTTCTGTTGGGCAAATAAAGGCTGCTAGTAGCTGTTCCTTTGCACATACAATATTGCTTCCGCTACTGTAGTCTCAGCACTCGAAGGAATGAAGTATCCCAAGAGCAAGAAAGATGATAGAAATATTCTTTGACAGATTAATGTCCATTGTTATTTCACAGTGTTGCTAGCCAGTATAAAAAACAAACAAAAGAAACATATGGTGCTACTGTAATGTGCTGCCACCTTGCATGACACACACTCACACACGCACAATGCTCAATGCTTTCTGGACTGGGTCCTATTAAAAACCACAAAGCATTTCAAGTGGAATGCAGAAAAGTATGTGTGATGTTTGTTCAGAATAAGCAAAATCAACAATGAGTCATAAAATGGGCTGTGAGGGAAGAGGTGGGCAGGTAATCTGAAATTTTGCTAAAGTTCAAAGTTCAAAGTAAAATTTATTATCAGAGTATAAACATTTCACCACACACGGCCCTGAGAGTCTTTTTCTGTGGGCATACTTAACAAGTCTATAGAATAATAATTGTAAACATCTGGAACTGTAAACAAATTGCAAATGAAGATAGAATAGCAATAAATAGTGTGCATGAAGTAACAATATAACAGAGTCCTTAAAAGTGTGTAGCTATCCCCTTTTGTTCAAGAGCCTGATGGTTGAAGGGTAGTAACTGTTCTTGAACCTGGTGGTGCAAGTCCTGAAGCTCTTGTACCTTCTAACTGATGACAGCAGCATGAAAAGAGCATGGCCTGGGTAAAGAGGACCTTTGATGATGGATGCTGCTTTTCTCTGGCAACATTTCATGTAGATGTGCTCAATGGTCAGGAGGGTTTTATCCGTGATGTACTGGGTTGAGTCCATTATCTTTTGTAAAATTTTCTGCTCAAAAGGCATCGGTGCTTCCATACCAGGCTGTAATGCAGCCAGTCAGCACATTTTCCACCACACATCTATAGAAGTTTGCCAAGGTTGTTGATGACATGCTGCATCCCCCCCCACACTCCCAAGGAAGTAGAGACGCTGTTGTACTTATTTCGCAATAATACTGATATGATGGTTCCAGGACAGGTCCTCTGAGATAATGACACCCAGGAATTTGAAGTTACTGAACCTCTCCACCTCTGATGATTACTGGCTCATGGATCTCTGGTTTCCCTCTCCTGAAGTCTACTATCAGCTTCTTGGTCTGACTGACATTGAGTGAGAGGTTATTGTTATTACACCACTCAGCCAAGTGTTCAATCTCTCTCCTGTATGCCAATTCATCAACCTCTTTGATACAGCCCACAACAGTTCTATCATCTGTAAACTTGTATACGGTGTTGGAACTGTACTTAGCCTCACACTCATAGGTGTAAAGCAAGTAGAGCAGGGGCTAAGTATCCATCCCTGTGGTGCTCCTGTGCTGATGGAGATTGTGGAAGAGATATTGTTGCCAATCTGAACTGGCCGGAATGTATAAGTGAGGAAATTCAGAATCCAATTGCACAAGGGGGTACTGAGGCCCAGGCCTTAGAGTTTACAGATTAATTTTGAGGGGATGATGATATTAAATGCTGAGCTATAATCGATAAACAGCATCCTGATGTATGTACCTTTGCTGCCGAGATGTTCCAGGGTTATGTGAAGAACTAATGAGATAGTATCTGCTGTAGACCTGTTGCTTTGCAAGATGGATTGGAGTGAATCCAAGTTGCCGCTCAGATAGAAACTGATATGCTTCAACACCAGCCTCTCAAAACATTTTGTCACTGTAGATGTAAGTGCCACTGGGCAATAGTCATTTAGACAGGTTACCAATATAAGAAAGCAAGAGGAAGGCAAAGACAAACGATGATGGAGACAGCAGCCAGAGAACTGGAAATGAGCACCAATGAACTGATCCACTTGATCCAAAACAGGAGTGTGTGGGCCATGGCAGTCAAAGCTCAAACTGGGCATGGCACCTGATGATAATGATGATGACCGATATACACTTAGTGGTCATTTTATTAGGTACCTCCTGTTCCTAATAACATGGCCACCAAGTGTCTGTTCATGGTCCTCCGCTGCTATAGGCCATTCACATCAAGGTTTGTGTTGTGAACTCAGAGAAGCTCTTCTGCAAACCACAATTGCAGCACATGGTTATTTGAGTTACTGTCATCTTCCTGTTACCTTGAACCAGTCTGGCCATTCACCTTTGACTTCTCTCATTAACAAGGCACATTTTTAATACCACACACTGGATTTTTATTAGTTTTTTTGCACCATTCTCTGTAAACAGTAGAGATTGTTGTGTGTGAAAATCCCAAAAGATAAGCAGTTTCTGAGATACTCAAACCACCAATCTGGCATCAACAACGATTTCACAGTCAGTCATTTAATCTCATTTTGATGTTTGGTCTGAACAACAACTTCTTGACTATGCTTTTATGCATTGAGTTGCTACCACTTGATTGGCTGATTAGATATTTGCGTTAAAAAGCAGGTGTACAGGTGTAGCTAATAAAGTGGCTAATGAGTGTATAAAAGTAGGGATTTGTTGAGCTGTAGTCTATACCCTGTAGGTAATAATGGAGAGAGGATAAAAACTAGGTAATATTACAAATAAGTAACCTATAACAGTACCTTGTATATCTGATGTAAACAAAGAATGTGAATTGTTTGAAAATTGTGAACCAGGAGTGTGAAAAATTCCCAGATGAAAGATGAGGTGCTGTTTCTTAAGATTAATTGGGTCTTGTCATATTAGTGGAGGCAGATAGGCCAGAGTGGGATTAAGATGGAGAATTACAGTAACAAGTTATTGAAAGCTCAGGACTACTTCTATAGGGTGAATGCAGGTGTTGAGCATCAGTTTATCACCATGGCAACCCTAGTCTCACCATATCAGAGATATTCTCTTTGTCCTATCAAATTCTCCCTCAGCCTTTCTGCAGCTTCAAATGTTATGTTTCCTACTTCCCTAAATCTAATGAAGATTTTTTTATTATCTGAAATGTTAACTGCTGCTTTTTCCAATGATGTTGTCTGAGAGGTCCGCGTTTCCAGTATTTTCTATTCTTATTTCAAATTCCAGTATCTGCAAATTTTTAAAATGTATTCTCAACAAATCTAATATTGTGTACTTCAGCAGTGGAGAATTGGTAAGACCATTCAGTGTAACTTTGTGCTGGGAAGAAGCATTATGAATTAAACTTTCAGGAATGGTTCATATGTCCATGCTTCTCCTTATGGAATATAATCTACAGGGTTGTCATAATGATATTAATTAAATTAATGTTTTTTTGATATTTATTAGTCTTCTGTTTTATTAGCTAATTTAAAAATAGATGTGAGATGATCAATCATTACATTTTCTTGTGCTAACAGCATCAGCATCTTAACCTGACTTTCCACCTTTCTTCTGGTGTTTCCAGCTTTCTCAGTCCTATTCATAATTTATATGTAATAAATAGAGCTGTAAAGAATTGACAATTAATAAGTACACAATAAAAAAAAGTGAATTAAAATGATTTTACATGTATTTTTTAAACATTAGTAAAATAACAATATTTTGGATGGTTCAAATACCTGTAAATTTTGAATGGTCTCATGTCAAATACTATGGCTTAATCACTTCACAGATAATTTAAAATTCTATTAAGTTTTAATACTAATGTGGTCTGTCTTTTATCTATTTAAACTCAGTTTTCTATAAGTCTTGAATTTTGGTCACTTCTGTATTTCTAACTTACTTCACCCTTCTCCTCCCTCTCTAATCCCCACCACCATTGATTAGACAGGTCTCTTACTTACTTAGCTTTCTTACACTCGAACTACTTATATATTTCCTGGATGGGATAATGAAATGCAAAAGAAGTGAAGAATTAAGGAGAGGAACAAAGACATAGGCAGTTGAGTCCAGCTCTGGTCTGGTTTAAGACTTAAAGGAGGGAGGGAAGAATATGAGAGGAATCACTGTGTGAAAGAAAAGGGTGAATAAAAGAGAGTAGAGAGAGGGAGCGAAGGAGAGTTAGTGAGTTGGAGAGAATCCTCCTTCAATTCTGGTACCCTGAACTTGCTCACCCTTAAAGCTCTCCGCGTCTTTCTGTCCACTCCAACTCTCAATTTCTGCAACACCCTCTCTCTCCTCTGTCCCACCTCTTCCCCTTCCCTTGCCAGTATCACTGCCCCCTCCTCTTCACTTCATCTCCTCCTTTTCCTCTTTTCCATTATTTTTCCCCTTACAACCCCCTCGTGCTTGCTCTCTCTTTCCCTCCCTCTCTATTCCTTGTCCTTCCTTTAACCCCTTTTCCCTCTTTTCCCCACTATTTCAAGTAGCAGAAGGATACAGAGCATCAGGTAACTCTAACTGCCATCTGAGAGATTGTATTGCTGCTTAAGCTAATCCGCCATTTGTGTTTTTTTCTGTTTTGCCTTCTTGCACTCTGTGACCTGGGTCTCTACAATGAACAGTCCTATTGTTTTCCTTTGTGGGAATGTTTTACCCTCAATCCCTTGAAACTTCCAGTCTTGCATCTCTCTAAGTCTGTTTCCATGGAAGAAATATCATACTTCCAGATGTGCCCTCATTTCATCTAACCTGTCCACTACACCCCTGAGATTTATGTATGACCAGATTTAAGCTTTTGTTTATTTACCAGCCTCTGAGATCTAATTTTCTGTCCTCCATTTCCAGTTCTTTTTTTTTAAATCTCCTAAACCTTTGCTCAGATTCTCACCATTCTCCTGACTTGGTTTAAGCAATTCCCAAGGAAACTATTAAATCTATATATGGAACTATTGTTCTCAGACTAGATGAGGTATAACATATAAATGGTCTTTACAGGTACTGAATCTTTCCCTGTTTCAATGATGTTCCCACCTGTTATAAGAAGACCATTATCATCTTGGTACCTAAGAAAAACATGCTTTAATCACTATTGCCAGATAGTTCTGACCGCTTCAAGAGGCTGGTCATGGCACACACCAGCTTAAGCTTCCCAGTCAACCTCAACCAACTGCAAATTACCTACTGCCAAAATAGGTCCATGGTGGATGTCACCTTCCTGGCCCTACACTCATTTCTGGAGCATCTAGACAGTAATGTCACCTACATTAGACTGCTGTTTATTGACTACAGCTCCATCTGCAATACTGTAATTCCAAACACGTTTTTCTCCAAACTCCTTGACCTGGCTCTTTGCACCTTCCTTTGCAACTGAGTGCTAGACCTTCATACCAACATACTGCAATCATTAACAACACCTGTCACAATTATTCTCAACACTGGTGCCCCACAAGGCTGCAAATTCAATCACCTGATCTACTCCCTATACACTCAAGACTGTGTGGCCAGATTCTACTCTAACTTCATCTATAAGCTTGCAGATGATACCATGATAGCGGAATGTATCTCAAATAATGACGAGTCAAAGTATAGGAGGGAAACTGCAAGCTCAGTGATATGGTATATTACAACAATCTTTCCTTTACTACCAGCAAAACAAAAGTGCTGGTTATTGCCTTCAGGAAGGAGGTTCAGTGCACATGCTCTTGTTTACATCGACACTGCTGGGGTTAAAAGGGTTGAGAGCTTCGAGTGGAGTGAATATTATCAATAATCTGTTCTGGTCAAACTGCATTGACACCATGGCCAAGAAAGCTCACAAGCACCTCTGCATCCTCAGGAAGCTAAAGAATTCTGCCACATTCCCTTTGATCCACACCAATATTTATTGGTATACCACAGAAAGCATCCTATCCTGCTCCATCATGGCTTGGTATAGCAACTGCCCAGCCCACGAGCGCAAGAAACTGCAGAGTTGTGGACACAGCTCAGCATATTATGAAACCCAACCTCCCCTCCACGAACGCTGTCTATACTTCTCACTAACTTAGTAAAGTAGCCAGTATAATCAAAGACCCCCAAAACACTTCTACATTCTCTTTTCTTTTGTGCAAAAGATACAAAGAATGGGAAAGCACATACCATCAGGCTAAAAACAGCTATCTTGAGGTTGTAAGACTGTTGAACAGTTCCCTAATACAATAACATGGATTCAACCTCACCAATGATAATGATAAAGACAAACTTAACTCCCAAATGAGATCATATTACCAAGTGTCTTTTTCTAGCTACCGATCATCACACTAACTTCTCCAGTGCAGGCAATAAAATCAGGATCAAAAAAGTGAATCAACAGCGAAGCTTTTATACATCAAATGCCACCATTTTCAAAACTTAAATCAGCATCTTCAAAATACTAACAAAAAAATTCACAATGAGAATGTCATGATGTGTGTTGACAACAACTGAACCCAGGCGAAGAGGAACAACAGGCTCCCATGTAGAGACGGAAATAATAGTTTAAACATTGGAATTTCAAAAGAACATCAGTGGCTCGACTGCATGACACCACAAATGAATCATTCAAAAAACAAGGACCCCACGGTAAACACTAATCGAGGGTTTGCTTTAAGTAATCATAGAATGTGAAAAACCCTTGCCAGTTAAAATAAACTTGACAAGATTAAACAGAAAACATAAGGGCTAAATAATTCTAGTTAAGATAACAATTAGCAAATCCAGGTCCTCTAAGAAAACTCAGAACCCAAAACTCTATGGCTCACTGCACTAGCCCACTGGGCTCATGACTGCACCTTCCTCCTTAAGGTCAGCACCTGTAGGCCCAGGGAGCCCCGGGGAACTTGAGACAGACTTGTTGTTCTCAAGACAGGGATGGTAAACTTGAGACAGACAGTACGCTGGAGACAGGTCTAGTAAACTCGAGACAGACCTGATGCTCTTGAGACAGAGCATCTATTATGACTATGTTGGAGCTATCCTGACTATGTATAGTATGTACACTAGAGCTTTCTCAAAAGGGATCTCTAGTGGGCTAGAAGAATTTTGATCAATATCATTAAATCTTTATTATTACTGTGACCTATGGCATCTCATGCCCAGCACTAATCTTTCTTGCAGCCTTCTGCAAATAATCACTTCATTTTAACATGTTGAGATGGGGGCGGAAAGGGGGACAGGCAGTTAGTGTGACTCCAGCCATATGGAGTATGCTTGGTGGATAACTTTGTTAATTAGGACACCTGGACTGCCATCAGTGAATTCGCAGTTTCACTCCCATTTGTGTATCGGCACCTGTGCAGGTGTGATTGAGAGGTCAGCTTCTCTTTAAAGAAGCTGGAATCTTAACAACACTTAGCAAATTGATTGTAACTGTATGTGACATACGGTAGACTAACAGCCCTTGATATATTTCCACACAGAAGAAGCATGTAATTCATCATATTTAAGTGTGCACTAACGACATTCAGCAGCAACTGCACATCATATGCTACCCCTTAGCACATCTTTTCATCAGTTTATAGAAATCATCTGGTCTCACACCAAATTAAATTTTGCAAAAAAAACTATAATTTTCCAAACTGTACTTATATTGTCATTTCCAAAATAGCTTGTTTATTTAAACTACAAAGTAATATCTTTTTTTTAAAACTAGCTAACTGCTCCTCCTGATTGCTGGATGAGCTCAGTTGTTAGTAAAATATCCAAATAGGCACAGCAGGAAACAATAATGTCTCTTCAATGCAAATGTCTGTTCAAATACCTCTTGGAATACTTATATCAAGGTCCATGTTTGAGGTAGACCTATCTTCCATTTCACACAATTCCCATCAAGCATCTTTGTATGATAATAACCGAGCCATGAGTAAAATAAAGACTGCTTCCATGACAATGACAATAGAGTATTCAAAGACCTGGGTATGCAAATATAAATATGATGTCTAAACAGCATTCAACATGAGGGGGCTTTGAAAGCAATGTAATTAACCATACTTCCAGAGAAAGTATGAGCTACCTGCCATCTATCTCTCTTCTTCAACAGCTCTTCCATATGGTTTTCTTATTTTCCACTCCAGTTCTATGTGTTCTGTAATGATTGATGAGGCAGTGTGGCATTGAGATGCTCAGGAGCTTGATTTTTGTGTGCTCCTGATGAAGGCATTTACAGTTGTCAATGCCATCAAAAAATGTTTACTCTCACTTTTAAATGATTGTTGGCCAGGGATTCCAAGAGTCAGAGTGGGTATATTAAACTTTAAAAGGAGGTTTTGAGAACATCATTGAATCGTTATGTCTGTTCATGCAGTGACCTGCTCCTGTGACAGATCTCAGAAGAGTGTCTGTTTCAGGAAGCTAGTGACAGACATTCAAATTGCAGTCCTTTGTCCTTATCCTTGTCCTTATCCACTGAAGTTCAGTGTGATTAGGGCTCCAAATCTGGGTATCTTGGGGGGTGATGGTAGTTCCTGTATCCAGTCAAGGATTTATAGGATTTTTCAGAAATGGCATCAGCGGAAGCCAATGTTCCTCCTAATTTGTAATGACCAATGTGCGTAAAAACTTTTGCCCAGTAACAACAATATGTGCACACTCAATAGTTTCTTCAATCAAAACAGTTTAAAAAGCTAATTCTAAAACCAGCAGACAAATCATTGCAAACTCCACATTGTCAACACCATTTGCACCATAAACTGGAAAAGGAAATGCCATTGTGTACAACCATGAAATATACTTAAACATGCCAATGAGGTATTTGTGTGCAGTTTAAATTCTTTTGTGCGCTAGTAGCAAAAGTGCGTGCGCACACCTTAGAGGGAACATTGGCGGTAGCTCTCCTGTGGTTTAAGATGCCTGTGTATTTGGTCCGTGTCTCAGAATTACACAGGAATGTAGGTGATAATGCTGCCTACTTATTAATGAGTGTTTACACTAGATTTGACGTCTTCATCTCCAACAATTAGTTTTCCTCAGGCAGCCAACAATTAATTTTGAACGCAATGAGAATTTCATCATCAATGCCTTTCTTTGTTAAGAAGGTCTTGAGAAGTGGTAAGTAGTCCCCATTTTGCAACATCTTGTTGTTGACATTTATTGACAAAGGGTGGTGGTGTGCTGGAGAGCCAGTTTGGTAAAAAACCTTTCTGGATGTTAAATGTATGGCTCATTCTCCTGTGTGAAGAGCCTACACAGTGCTATACTGTTCTATGTTCTAATTAACAGTACAGTAGAAAGACGTGTTTTAATTAAATTAGGTATATTGCATTTTAAGATGGATTTCATTTGTTATTTAAATCTAATTCAGCTATTGTTTTTTTATGTCTAAAAATGACAATACAAGTTTCTATAGCAGAGAATGGTCATAGACACTCAAGATAAAGCTGGGGATAGGTGTCACAGAAAGGACTCCATCACAGCACATCCCACAGTACTATAGGTCAGACCACTGACCTGCACTTTAATCAATACTGGGAGCTCCATTCAAATGCATTGCCTATACCAGGGGTCGGCAACCCGCGGCTCTTTCATCTCTGTGCTGTGGCTCCCTGTGGCTTTGGAAAATAAATGATGAGTATTTAATTAAAATGTATTTTATGTTAGTTTGTTAGTTTTTGAAATGTAATTCTAAATTTGAAGATTATGTTGATCTTGTACAATCTAAATAAAACGTGTTTTTGTCGCTATTAATATACGTCACCACTGCCAATGCCTGACACCCGCCAGTGCGCAATTTCTTTAATTTTTTGATCCAAGGTAGGCTAACTGTGGAGAATTCTAAAAAAAGAAAAGTGACTGAAGAAAACAGAACGTTAAATGATACGTGGGCAGATTCATTTGCTTTCACTGCTGACGAGACTGGTTTACCGGTATGCTTAATATGCAATGAGAAACTAGCAAACAACAAAAAGACAAATGTCGCAAGACATTTCCAGAATAAACACGCAGCCTTTGCTCAAAAATATCCGGATGGAGATGAGAGAGAAAAAGCCGTTTCGGAACTGATGCGGAAGGTTGATCTGAGCAAAAATCATTTCAAGAAGTGGATGAAGTCTGAAAAATCATCTACATATGCTAGTTTTGTTGCCGCTCAGGAAACAGTCAGCCACGGGAAGCAGTTTACAGATGGTGAATATATAAAAGAATCTTTCATTAAGATTTCAGAACATCTAATCACGGACTTTAAAAACAAGAGTGAAATTGTGCAGAAAGTCAGGGATATGCCCCTCGCTGCAAAGACTGTCAAAGACAGAACCATAAAAATGGCAGAAGACATCACAAGAAAGCAAATTAAAGACATCAATTCAGCTGTGGCCCCCTCGATTGCCTGTGACGAGTCTAAAGACAAAGGTGATATTGAACAAATAGTGCTGTTCTGCCGGTATGTAAACTCTGCCGGGCCACAGGAAGAAATGATTGAGTTGATACCTCTAAAAGGCCAAAGACAGGGGGGAGGACATCTGTGAGGCTGCCTTGAATTGTTTAAGAGCCAAAGGAATAAAGACCACCCACCTGGTGTCAGTAGCTACTGATGGGGCACCAAGTATGACAGAAGCGCACAAGGGATTTGTGGCTTTACTGCAGAAGTCACTGGACAGAAAGCTGCTGACTTTTCACTGCATCTTGCACCAAGAGGCACTGTGCGCTCAAACATTTCCTCCGGAATGCACAGAAGTAATGGATGTTGTCATTCAGATTGTCAATAAAATAATGGCAAAAAGTTTAAATCACCGTCAATTCCGTTTGTTACTGGACGAGCTGGAAAGCGCATATTCTGATCTCCTGCTGCACAACAAAGTCCGGTGGTTGTCCAGAGGGGAGGTGCTGAAACGCTTTGTCGCGTGTCTGGAAGAAGTGAAAACTTTCCTGGGCAGCAAAGGGCTCATCTTTCCTGAGCTGGAACAGCCAGAGTGGCTGGAAAAGCTACACTTCATGGTAGACATGACAGCGCACCTGAACACGCTGAACACAGCTCTTCAGGGGAAAGGACGCACAGCCCTGCACATGTTGGAGGATGTTTTGGCATTCGAGCGCAAGTTGACAGTGCTTGCCAGAGATTTACAGAAAGGCACATTGTCTCACTTCCCCAATTTGAAAGAGTTCAAACAAGCTCACAACATGATAAATTCGGAGTATTTACATTCTGCAATCATCGCAATGCAAACATTGTTTGGGAAACGCTTCTGTGAGTTCAGAGAGGAAAAAAACACATTATCCTTCCCGGTCACTCCCCTAAGCATCGATCCATCCCTACTGAATACGACTGCATTGGCAGGTGTGAGTCAACCTGATCTTGAGATGGAACTGGCCAACATAGCCGACAAAGACATATGGGTGTCCAAGTTTAGACGCTTGACAGCAGACCTTGAAGATGTCCGTCAGAAGGCCGTTCTTGCTCAATATCACTCAAATGGAGTGATATTGAAAACCTCCCTAAACCGGACAAACTTGTGTTCGAAACATGGAATGCTATCCCCGACATTCATGTAAACATTAAAAAGTATGCGCTTGGAGTCCTGTTGATCTTTGGATCCACATATGATTGTGAGCAGGTGTTCTCCAACATGAACTTTATTAAAAACAAACATCGCGCACGCTTCACAGATGACGGCTTGCGATCCTGTGTAAAGATGAAGGTGACGTCATAAAGCCCTGATGTGCAGACGCTGTGTGCTGAGGTCCAGGAGCAGAAATCCCATTAACCAAGTATGATAAATATTTTAATTGCCTATTATTTTACGTATATTCATATTTTTTCATTGTTCAGTGAAATAGTCCTTTTATTTTTCAGGTTGACAGCTGGCTGACGTTATTTTTGGTTTGCCTCTGGCGGACAATTTAAGTTCGGCATTTTTGATAAATACAAGAATGACTCAAATAGACATTGAGTATTTTACTTAAAAGTAACCTTCAACCCAACGTCTTTTTTTTGGAGTTCAAAATGTTTTTGTTGCATGCAGAAATGTAATTTCGTTTTCTCTGCAGGAGTTCATCGATATCATAAATGCAACACATTATAGTTTGTTTATACATAGCATAAAGGCAAAAAAATGTTGTATGCAGTGTTATTTCATTTTAAATGTCAAACGGGTTTTATGGCTCCCAGTGTTTTCTTTTCTGTGGGAAAGGGGTCCAAATGGCTCTTTCAGTGGTAAAGGTTGCCGACTCCTGGCCTATACCAACAAATCCTACTGTGTTCTGCTTTGGATTCATTGGCAAAACTCCTGGCCACAGGTAGGTATCTGCATCTAATAGGACATGATGGGAAATTAGTTGGATTGGAAGTGTGAAAGACTTATTATTTTAGAATTTAATTATGGTCAATTATTCAATAATCAGCTGATGATATTGGGCTGGAAACATGAAATAATGACTTACACTTTGTCAGCTTTAATTCATTCTCCTATCATCTCTCACTTCTTTGTTCACTAAACTCCTCAAATTATTGTTACTTTCCAAAGTTTACTGACACTTGCGAGCTGAATGTCTTAATTACGTTCCACCTTGCTCACATCATAAACGCCTCCCTAGCTGAATTCATAAATTAAATATTGTCAGTTGTTTCCAGAGCTTTTGAATATGGCATCCTACTTCATTGCCTTTTCTCTATTCTCAGAGTCCACGAATAGCCATTGAAAATATGTACAGTCTTCCCTCCTTATCTGCGGGTTCCACATGCCCAGATTCAACCAACCAGGGATCGGGAAATCCCAGAAGTTCTCTCTCCAGCACTCGTTTGAGCATGTACAGACTTTTTTTTAACCTTGTTATTATTCCCTAAACAATACAATATAACAACTATTTACACAGCATTTACCTCGTATTAGGTACCATAAGTAATCTAGAGATGATTTAAAGTACAGGCAGACTTTAAGTCAGATTTGTACGTACCGTAAATTCCGGTGTATAAGTCGACTCCCCTGTTTTCAAGGTTAAAAATTGACTTTTTCATGTTACCTTTGTTTAAGCAAACCCCTTTTGTAGAGGTTTTTGATTTAACCAGAAAAGATCACAGGATCTCACATGCTGGTACTCAGCTTTGCCGGATCCAGACCCTGGAAATTTTGTGAACCAGTACCTGCTAAGAAAACAGGCCTACATATTGTAGAGCGTTATAAGTGAATAAATCAGGGAGGGAAATTTTGGATTAGATTTCCAATGGAAACGAATCTTCTGAAATGTAACCCCCAATGAAACCATTTCGTGTCCATCGTAATCTCATTAAAACAACACGGGGTGGCAGGATCAGTATGTGTACTCAGTATTGAGTTTGTGACCATCATGTACAAAAGATTAAAACAAATGTGATATGATGCTGGTTTCAAGATGAAGGTTCATGATTTTGCTAAAAGAATGAATAATTCTGCAGCTGCTAAGAAGTTTACTGTAAACGAGAAACAAGTGAGAGAGTGGAAAAAGGCAGAGGACACGCTGAGGGAAATGCCAAAGATGAAATGTGCAAAGCACAGGAAAACATGCCAGTGGCCAGAACTGGAAGAAAGAATGAATCACCAGCAATCATCTGGATACATTGATGCCAGAGAAATGATTCGAGTTCAAGCATTGAAATGGGATGAAAAACACCATGAGATCAGCGAAAATTTCAAAGCTATGTTGGTGCACCCGATTTATGAAAAGACGTGATCTTGTGTTGAGACAAAAAACAAAGATTGCTCAGAAAATTCCCGCTGGGTGTTGTTGTTTTCATTTAAGAACGCTGCTGGATGGACGAAGTGGGTTGTTTGAAGTGGATTAAAGTCACTATTTGTCTGGGACATGTTCAAAGTGCACTTGTCAGTTGAGACAAAAGCAGCATTGAAAGCTGAAAATATGAACATTGCAGTCATCCCCGGTGGTTTGATGTCCGTGCTCCAGCCACTAGATGTGAGTTTAAACAAACCATTCAAAGAATTCAAGCGTCGACAGTTGTATCCAGAGATACCGGCCACGTGACAGACTCACTGCCACCTGGCTGGTCGGAGGACACACCACACGCCAATCAACATTTGGTCCCTCCCAACTAATCAATGCACACCTAAATTATTGGTGACCTTAATTGGATTATCTCACCCCGCCCCATGCTATAAAAGGTGAGACATGTGCCTGGCTCGGTCTCTCTTGTAGACCACCTCATTGAAGGTAAGTGCATTGACTTATGTTTGGGAAGGTTTATCGTTTGTCCTGGTAAGGGAGCCGCAGCTATCCAAAGTCAAGGGGGATAGCTGTTGTAGTGCTTTTCCCTTGTTCT
The DNA here is from genome assembly GCF_030144855.1 of Hypanus sabinus. Classification (NCBI taxonomy): domain Eukaryota; kingdom Metazoa; phylum Chordata; class Chondrichthyes; order Myliobatiformes; family Dasyatidae; genus Hypanus; species Hypanus sabinus. Next base: position 141,187,584 of record NC_082711.1, read on the forward strand.
TTGTCTGTGTAACTGTATCCTGTCCCCACACCTCTTTCTGTGTATTGTACAGCTGACCCGACCTTCCCTATGTGTGTTAACCCGACTTCCCCTTGTAAATAAATTCCTTATTATTAAAACTGTGTGTGTCCAGGCCTCTACTGTTGAGACTCCAAGAACCAGTTATTTTCCATCACAACATTTGGTGCTGCGAGCAGGGCCCACTGTCTGCCATGGCTTTGTCTCCCACGATTTATATAACATCCAATTCCCGCCGGAGATTTCAATTGCACATTATATAGATGATATTCTTCTCCAAGGTTCTTCTGAGACCATTGTGTCAAAGGCCCTTCACAGGCTAATCGAATCCCTCAGGGGACGGGACGGGGCTGGGCCATTAATATGGAAAAGATACATGACCCCAGCCAAGGTGTCATTTTCCTTGGAGTACAATGGAACTCCAGGCACAGAAGCATACCCGATGCCACTAAAATTAAAATTTTATATTTTGCCGTCCCCTCGAATAAAAATAACATTTTAAATTTTGCCGTCCCCTCGAATAACACAGAGATTCGTGGGGCTCCTGGGCTATTGGCGGCAGCATATACCACATTTGACCATGCTTCTCCGGCCACTCTATAGGATCTTCAGGAAAAAATCCACATTTCTTTGGGGGCCAGCGGAACAGGCTGCCTTTGATACAGCGAAACTAGCGGTGGAACAAACCATGCCACTTTTTTCCCGCCAGGCGGGTCTGCCTTTTGAGTTACAGGTCTCAGCGAGCGAGACGGTTGCCGAGTGGAGCCTCTGGCAGAAGACCCCAGGGCGTAGAATCCCCCTCGGTTTCTGGACTAAGTCCCTACCTGAAGCAGCGTTGCGCTACAACCCCTTCGAGCGCCAGCTACTAGCCTGCTACCTGGTGCTCCTCACCACAGAACACCAAACAGGCACCGACCCTGTCATCCTTCGCCCCCATCTTCCCATAATGCGATGGGTCAAGTCCCCCGATTCTACCCACAAGGAGGGCCGTGCCCAGAGGTCCTCCATTGTCAAGTGGAAGTGGTACATTGCGGACTAGGCTGAGCCTGGTCCTGCAGGGGTCAGCTACCTCCATGAACAAGTCATGGCTTTCCCCCAGTCCCAGGACCCTGCCCCGGATATCCCCTTCCCCAGCATGTTGGGGTCAACCCTTCGATTCCCTCGACCCCGACAGCAAATTGTGCGCCTGGTTCACAGACTGCTCCAGCCGCTGGAAAGGGGGTAAACAGTTTTGGAAAGCAGCAGCAATTCATCCTGCCACAGGTAGAATTTTAACCACCGAGGGGGAGGGGGGTTCCAGTCAACTTGCCGAGCTGGCGGCAGTAGCCCTCACCCTCCAAAACACTACCGGACCAGTCCACATCTATACTGACTCCTGGGCAGTAGCCCTCACCCTCCAAAACACCACATCTATACTGACTCCTCGGCAGTAGCCCTCATCCTCCAAAACACCACATCTATACTGACTCCTGGGCAGTAGCCCTCACCCTCCAAAACACTACCGGACCAGTCCACATCTATACTGACTCCTGGGCAGTAGCTAACGGCATTGCAGTGTGGATGGCCCGGTGGCAAGACATGGGGTGGGAAATACACGGACGTCCCCTCTGGGGACAGCACCATTGGCATTTCATTTGGGACCAGGCTACCCACAGAAAAATTTCTGTCTACCATGTGGATGCTCATACCCGGAAAGATAATGAAGAGGCAACGTTTAACGCTGTTGTGGACCAGGCTGCCCAAATATCATCTGCCACCACTTCCACCCCTGACACAGACCCCAGTGCACTAGCTGCGCGGGCACACCGCAAAGGTGGCCACTTAGGGGCCGATGGCACGCGGCGCTGGGCTGAACAATTTGGTGTCGCCTTGACACTCAATCAATGTAAAACCTCTGTAGATAACTGCCCCATCTGCCAGCAAGTCAAGCCACGGGACTGGCCGATAGGGCCAGCGGGCCACATTTGTCGTGGCATGGGGGTGGGTCAGGTATGTCAAATGGACTATATTGGACCGCTCCCGCAACAGAATAAGAAGCAGTATGTCCTCACGATGGTGGACACATACTCGGGTGTCCTGGTGGCGGTGCCCTGTGAGAGGGCCGACCAGAACGGCACCATCAGAGGATTACAGCACCTCTCCTCTCTCTATGGGGTCCCATGGGAGGTACAATCTGATCAGGGCTCACACTTTGCTGGGACCAAAGCCCACACCTGGGCAGCTAAGAAGGGGATTTCGTGGCTGTTCCATATACCCCACCACCCCCAGGCATCGGGCTTAATTGAAAGAATGAATGGCCTGCTCAAGGAAAAAATTCGCACTCTGACACCCTCTCGCACGCTGCAGGGGTGGCTAAGTGTCCTTCAGCAGGCCGTTGACCAGTTAAACACGCGGCCCACTAGCCAAGGGGGATCCCCACTGGCCCGATACCTGACACAGTCCCCATCTCCTGACTGGGAAACCACTGAACCCCCCCGAGACCGAGGACTTGGGCAGAGTATGGATCCAACAGCCACAGAGCCTCCCCAGAAAGTGACAAATTGTCATGCGCGGTCCAGGGGACACCCGCTGGGTTGCCATCCCAGGTAAATCTGATTTGTCCTGTATACATACCCGGCATTTAACCAGACGGGAATGAGTTTCCTCATTCAGGACAATGGTGCGACTCCAGTCATCCCTCCTGGTCGCTGTGATGATCGGCTCTGTGACAGCTGCCAACACCTTCCTCAGTGTCGCTTACGAGTTTGCCAGCAACTCCAACAGATCGGACTGCTGGATCTGCTTGCGGGCCCCAGCACATGCTGATAATGCGCTGCCACTCATGCTGATCCCGCTGGATGACATTGAGATGAACTGTTTATACAGACTGTTTGCTCCTGCTGGTTTTGGCATATCTGTTTGGGGGTGACCTGCTGGCAGTCCCCCACCACTCTCCTCCCCACTACACAAAATCTCTTCCCTTGACCCCCAATGGGGTGGGTGCTTCAGGAACTGGTATTTCCCTCCCTACAATTTGGCCTCCACCCTCAGAGTTATTCCACAACCACTGAGTAGACCTAACGAATGCTGGTGCAGACTCCGCACTGAGCACACTTCTAACTTTTCAGTTGGTGACAGCAACTGTCAGCGAAACTGGTACCCGGGTGCCCCAGTGACCACTGCCGACGATGCCGCTAAGCTGGGAGCTCCCTGGACCCTGAACGGGACCCACTGGATCTGCGGCCACCGTGCCTACCCGTGGCTCCCCATGAGCTGGTACGGCTGCTGCTTTCCAGCATATGTGGTGCCCTTCATCCACCCCCTGAATGACCTTGAGGAGCATCCGGTGTACAGCGGCCATTACAGAGGCAGAGAAGTTCTGGATGATGGCCTTTCCCAGTTATGGCACGACCCGGCTGTCCTGGGAGGTGATCCAGATGACCAGTGTGCTCGAGGCTCCGGCCAACGAGACGGCAGTGGCACTGCAACACACAGAGGATGCCCTCACCCAAACGGCTACAGAACTGACAGTTGTCAGGATGGTCAGAACCAAATGGCACTGGTCGCTGCTCGCTGCTGATGGTGGAACGTGGGCGGTGGTTGGTAAGGAATGCTGTACCTTTATCCCTGATGAGTCCAGCAACATCACTCACTTGGCCGCTCACATTCGGGACTCGGTGGCTAAAATTCAAAAATCAAGGGACCAGCTCCTCCAGCACAATACCTCATGGGGCAATTGGTGGCCATTTGGGTCCCTAGAGGGGAGGTGGGCAACTGTCATTCACTGGTCCATCGCACACATTCTTGTAATCATAGCCATTTTTTATACTATGTTGCGCATGCCAGCTGATTAAGAGTGTCTCTGCATTTACTTAGCTGCTTAAAAATGGTTATTTCTGGTATGTGATATTGTTTCACCCTCTTATGTGTGTTGGCTATGTGGTGCATCTTCCGAGGGGTGGAGTGCATCCAAAGATACCGGCCACGTGACAGACTCACTGCCACCTGGCTGGACGGAGGACACACCACACGCCAATCAACATTTGGTCCCTCCCAACTAATCAATGCACACCTAAATTATTGGTGACCTTAACTGGATTATCTCACCCAGCCCCATGCTATAAAAGGTGAGACATGTGCCTGACTCGGTCTCTCTTATAGACCACCTCATTGAAGGTTAAGTGCATTGACTTATGTTTGGGAAGGTTTATCGTTCGTCCTGGTAAGGGAGCCACAGCTATCCAAAGTCAAGGGGGATAGCTGTTGTAGTGCTTTTCCCTTGTTCATTGTATGTGTAACTGTACCCTGTCCTCACACCACTTTCTGTGCATTGTACAGCCAACCCGACCTTCCCCACACGTGTTAACCCTAAACGTTTTTTTGTTATAATATTGTAGTTGCTTGTGTTGACCTGACTTCCCCTTGTAAATAAATTCCTTATTATTAAAACTGTGTGTCTAGGCCTCTACTGTTGAGACTCAAAGAACCAGTTATTTTCCATCATAACAACAGTGGAATGAATTTGACTCAGAAACAGCCAATAAATATGACCTGTCTTCCGTGTATTCATTTTTCCAAAGTTGGCTCCCTCTGTATAAGCTGACCCCCTTATATTAGGGCCAAAATTTATGGCCAAATTCTCGACTTATACATCGGAATTTACGGTGAGTCGGAACAGGTACATCCAGTATTATTTAGTGTCAGTTGGTCAAACGTTTGTCTTAGTATATAGAATATATTTTACCCTTCTACGCCGGCTGGTGGCATAGTGGCATCAGTGCCGGACTTCGGAGCAAAAGCTCCCGAGTTCGAAACCAGCTGGCTCCAAAAAACCTGGAGAGGGATTGCCTCCGGCAGGTTTCAGATGCCCAAGACACGCTATTTTATAAACAATCACCAAAAAGATCGGTGCAAAAAGCTTGTCATGACGTACTCCAACAACTCCACCAGGAGTTACACAAACACGCACGCATATAAAACACTTAAGAAACTTATGTATTTCAATAATTAAACCACTGCGTTGCTTAGTAATTGTAGCTTTCATTGGGCAGGGCCTTTCACTTGCTCCATTATTCTCACTTCATCCTTTAAAATTGTTCTGATAGTTGACTGAATGTAGCCTAACGCTTTTCCAATGACCGATGGCATTTCACTTTTTTCCAACCGCTTTATTATTTCCACTTTATTTTCAATCGTGATTGTTTTCTGTCAGCGGAACAGAAACACTGTGGATTCAGCAGCAGTGAGCTCCCCCGGGTCCTAAAGTCCACTGCACTAAGCTCCCCCCAGGTCCTAAAGTCCGTCGCAATTAGCCACGTTAAATAAGGGACTTAAGCATCCATGTTTTTTGGTATCTGTGGGGTTCCCAGAACCAATCCCCCGTGGATAAGGAGGGCCAACTGTACATACGTATACATGCACACTTGAAACAACTGTTGTCCATCTGAAAGCGACAGCCAACCTACAAGAGTAATTTTAAAGATCTTGCTAAAATGTTTGTTATATTATACTTGACCTGCTGTACACAGGAGTTTATGGAAATATCCAGATGTAGCAGTAAGAAGTAATAACCCTTATTATTTAAGTCTGACTAAGGTAATTTGGTCTGAGGCTAGCTAGTGTGTTCCAGCAAAACATTAAGAAAAGAAGAACAATGATGAACAAATGAAAAGAGTTCAATCAAAAACATTTTAAAAAGTAATGTTCCTGGGATAAAAGTTTCTATACTCAATTCAAGGGCCCAGAGGCAGTTCAGGAGAATGATCCCATGAATTAAAGAGTTAAAGTATGACGAGTTGGAGTTGGAGGAGCAACACCTCATATACCGTCTGGGTAGTCTCCAGCCCCTTAGTATGAACATTAAATTCTCCAACTTCCGTTAATTCCATCCCTCTCCCTTCCCCATCCCACTTTCACTCTGCCTCCTCTTCTAACTGCCTATCACCCCTCATGATTCTGCCTTCTTCTACTACCCATAGTGCTTTCCCCTTACATTCCTTCTTCACCTCTCCAGCCTATCCCCTCTCTGCCTCTGCACCCCTACCCCTTGATCTTTCCTCTGATTGGTTTTTCACTTGCACCTTCTCCTCCCCCCCCCACCGTCTTTATGGGGCCCCTGTCCCCTCCTCCTTCAGTCCTGACGAAAGGTCTCGGCCTGAAATGTTGACTACTCATTTGAACGGATGCTGCCCGACCTGCTGAGTTCATCCAGCTTGTTTGTACGTGTTGAAAGTATGACGAGTATTTGAAGGCTCTAGCCTTCATTGGAGATTAGAAGAATGGGGGCAGGGTATCTCATTGAAGCCTATAGGATATTGAAAGGCCTAGATACAGTGGACATGAAAAGGATGTTTCCTATAGTGGGGGAGTCTAGGACCAGAGGGCACAACTTCAGAAAGAAGGGCATCCCGTTAGAATAGAGACGAGGAGACATTTCTTTAGCCTGAGGGTGGTGAATCATCAATTCAGTGCCATAACTGGTGTTCATTTTTAAGGACCCCCCATCACCCAGGACATGCCCTCTTCTCACTGTCCCATCAGGAAGGAGGTACAGAAGCCTGAAAGCACACACTCAACAATTCAGGAATAGCTTCCTCCCCTCAGTAATATAATTCCTAAATGGACACTGAACCCATGAACACTAACTTTTTTAATACATATTATTTCTGCTTTGCACTATTTTAATCTAACACATATACATATATATATATATATATATACACACACTATACAGTAATTGATTTACCTTTTTTCTTTCTATATTATCATGTATTGCATTGTACTGCTGCTAAGTTAACAAATTTCGTGACACATGCTGATGATAATAAACCTGATTCTGATGTTACCTCATCATAGGCAAAGAACATAAAGGTAGATGCACTACACTGGCAATAAGTATAGAATAGAAAGCAAATGAAGTTGCCCAAAATGACAAAGTTGTCATTATATTCATGGTAGTAGAATGAATTCAAAACTTGCCATTTCACAAAGTAAATTCAACATGATTTGAAGCAAGAAGATATGAGCACAAGTTAAATTAAGAGCTATGCAAGCAAATCTTAGAGTAGAAACCATCCAGATGTTAAAGCACGAAAAGTGGAAGATGGCAATTCAATCTATCTGGCTATATTTTGGGAACAGATCACTATGATAAAAATTGTTGGGCTTTTGTATTTTATTTGAATGAATGGAGAAGTTTTTCCAAGGCAAATTGCAATGCACCCTTGTTTTACAGGAGGTTGTGTTCATGAAAACTTTCTGTATCACATAAAATGAACCTGTGTTAAAAATTGACAAACACGTACAAACAAGCTGGATGAACTCAGCAGGTTGGGCAGTATCCGTTGAAAAATCCATTGAAATCCGTACTTGTTTGTACGTGTTTATTTGACCACAGCATCTGCAGTGTACTTTGTGTTTAAAAAATTGACAAGATTTGTTGCTTCTTCCTTATTTTGATTTTTGTGAGCAAATTACGTAAGAATGATTTTTCATTTGTCTTAAGATTTGAGAATTCATTGAAGCATTTTTTTCCATTACCTGAACTATCAGTGGGGATACACTGTATTGTTCCAACTGAGGGTGAGAACCAAAGTGTACCTGCTTAAAAATGGATTGGTATGTGCTTGGAAGGAAGAAATGTTCCTAACACAGATGTTCTCAGATATATATGGTATTTTGTAAGACAAAAGATACTTCATTGCAAAAGATAAGAGGACTGCACTTTAATCTGCCACCTCTGAAAATCATATAAAGTCATAAATCCAGGGCCAGAACCAATAATCTGGTAGATTATTGGTATTTAAACAGCTGTATTGAATACAATGTCATGACAATATAACTTGTTACGTTCCTGAATTGAATGTTGAGAGACATTTGTACTTGATCTAATTTTAAAACAAATTCAATTCAAATGATTGAATGTGCAAAACCTAATGTTTGATTTAGTATAGAAAAAGGCCAGAGGGATGAAAATAGCTTCTAAATACAGTAAAAAAAAACTTTAGGTGAATTACTAGTGTTAAAACTTTATACAACAAACAGTAATGGTAAAAGACAGCACTCTGAGATGAAGTCAGAGTCAATTCTTTGTATTGGTTTTACCTGGGCATTGCTCATCCATAATTGTCCTTGAAAAGGTGGTGTGAGCAGCCTTCTTATACTGCTGTAGATTTTCTAGTGGAAATACTCCCCCAGCACTGCCAAGTGGGAAGTTCCAGGATTTCAACCCAGCAACAAACAACTGGTGATACATTTCCAAGCCAGGATAATGTGTGTGTTTTTGGTTGTATGGGTTACGGATTTGGGATCTCAGAGCAGTCTGCATGAGTAAATCAACTACTTTTTGTAGATAATACACACAGCAGCCACTGTGCATCAGTGTTAGAGTGATGAATGTTTGGAATGTGCATATGCTGGGCTGGCAATCTGTCTGTTTTGAACTGAATGGCATTGTGTTTCTTGAGAGTTATTCGAGCTGCATCCATCCAGGCAAGTCATTGGATTCCTATCACTTGTAGATGATAGAAAGGCTTGGCTTTTCAGGAGGTGAGAAACAGAATACCATGTCTCTGATCTGTAAACATGGTATTTACATGGCTGGTCCTGTTGAGTTTCTAGTCAATGAGGATTTCCAGGGTGTTGATAATAGAAGACTTGGAGATGGTAATTGCACTGAATATCAAGAGTAGATGGCTAGAATCTCCTTTGTTGGAGAGAGTCACTGTTTGGCAAGATTTTAGCATAATTGTTACTTGCCACTTACTTGTATATGCCTTCAAGCTGCATAGGTTGCAACAATTCAGGTGTGGAAAGCATTATTTGCTATAAATCAAATTGAATATTGTTCAATCATCTATGAACAACCCAGCTTCACACTTCATGGTGGGCATTGATTTGGGTTTAAGAAACTGTCTGGTTGCACTCCTGAAGTGCCGTCTCTGGGCCAGGATGATTGACCTCCAATGAACCATAACACTTTTTCTTTGTGCGAAGTATGCCTCAAATCATTGCAATGCTCCCCCCTGACTGTCCACTGACTTCACTTTTAGTTGGGCTCCCTGATGCCACACTGGACAGATACTGCTTTGACATTAAGTGCCATTAAGTGACATCACTTGTGCCTCATCACTAGAATTTTGTGTGACAGGAGAGATTAAAACATAAGTACTGCTTATTGTTGCAGTGGGAATCACATATAACATGTTCTAAGTTCTTCAACTGTAATTAGACTAGACACCAGATGACTAGCCAGAATAAAACTGGTTCAATAAGGAAAACTGACAATAGCAAATGTCAAGGGGGACATTTCTATAATATTGAAACTGATGAGCAGTGTGAGAAGTAATGCTTAAACAACTGGAAATGCAGTGATTTTAAAATCAAAATGGAAGACATTGATCAATATATCAATATCTAGTAGTTAACTGCTTCATTAGAGACAGTAACATGAAGAGGTTCAGCAAAGCACCACCAACAAAATGCACACAGGATCTGAATATATATATATTTGAGTGAGTCACCCAAAACCAGGATCAAATATGATGTTTATTTTTTCCTAAAGGTCAAATTAAGATACCAATCACAAACAGAGCAAGTCAACCAGCAAATGATTAGCTCAATGAATCAGAAGTAGCTTGAAAGTTTGATTATAAATGCATCAAGATAATTATTTAGCAATTCATGCAGTTTTACGCCACAAAAAAAAAACATTCAGGGACACAAAGCTTATATACATTATCTAGATGAGTAAATGCAACATTTTACAGAAATATGGCTTATTTGGGTCTTTGTGAAAATGAAAACAGTCAAGATTGAGAGCACTAAGTTAGAAAAAATGTGAATTTCATTTAGTTCCTTTATTTTGTTTAACATTATGCAAGGTTTTGGTTTACATCAAAACAGTACTGGCAGCATTACATCAACTGGTGAGGTGAATTAATAGTAATGAAAGAAATAACAGAAGGCATAAAAACTTGGCAGAAGTAGCGAGTCCCTCCTAGCATAGTATAACACTTGCATGTTACAAATCACTTGTGATGGCTTCCCTCTCCATTGTTTAAGCCAGGCTATAAACAATGGCTAGGAAAGGCCCAATACCTTTTTGCCACGTACTTAACAAAATGCAAGAACAAAGCTCAGAAAGAAAAGGAGGCATTCACCAATTCTTATTTATTCTACCATAAACTTTTTCTGGCTATTATTGGGTCCCAAACTGCAATTCCACAATGGCAGCCCAAGAGTCCAACTGTCCCATTATAATTACATCTAAACAGAATGCTACATTGGATGCACGATCAAGTTTGCAAATGCTGATACAACAATTACAATCTATCCCTTGCAAGCATTAAAGGTTGATTTTCCTGTCACAGTGCAGGATATAGAATATTAATGTAGAGAATCTTGTACGGAAGCAAATACATGAATACACTTTAAGCAATTGGACTAATTCTTCCAGTCACTCGGATAAGAATATAAAACCTTTCTATTTGAGATGTTATAACCTGTTCATAAATCAGGACTATGGAGCAATTATATCAAGAATTACAGAGAGGAATAATGAAAAATACTTGGAGCTTTTGAGCATTATTAACATAAAATCAACATCTAGTAGCTTCATTTATTGACCCAGCATATACAAGAACCTGGAAGAGTTTGTTAACAATTACATAGTCTATCGTGACTTAAGTCTGTTATATACCCCTAGGGTACATTCTTTCTGTGGACTGTGACTTTAAAACACCAAGAGAAGGAGACTGACTTTTGGATGCTGTTGGATTTCTACTGATTATAAAATTTCTTGGTTACTATGGTGAGAGAGGTGGAGTTATTTGATGGACAGTGAATGTTTACATTTTTTCTGTGGCTTGTTTTGAATATACAAGGACACAGAGATGCACACAGTTAGAGTCAAGGTGGATTCAGTCAATGAAAGACACCAGTCAGTCGGTTGCTAGCTTAAACTTTCAGTAGCCCAAAGGGGTGATCGAAGAGATCAAAGAGATCGATCCAGACTATTGATAAATGACTTTCACAAGTGTTGCAACTAGAAGAAGTTTGCAGAGAGGAGAGGAGAGGAAGGTTTGAAACAGAAGAAACCTAGTGACAAAGAGATCACTGTTTGGAACTCATTCCAAGTAGCCCGTAAGGGTTAGTTTGATTCCATTCGAATATGAAAGTGTGATTGTAACATAGTTAATCCACAGGAGTGGGTTCTCTGGAGAGGGGAAAACCTTTGTGAATACCACTTGTGTGTTTACCCTTGTCTGGGTGTAATACTTCACTGAAGGAGGCACCCCTGTGGCAAATCACTGTTGGAATTACTTTGTATGTCATGGAACTGGATCAGTGGCTATCACAGTGTGTAAGGGTGACCTTGTGGGAACTACCGGTTTGTCTAAACCTCACCTGGGTTGGTAGCTTTACCACTTGAAGAGAGTACCCTTAGTGGAGTCACATTTGGCTAACTTGAAGAATTTGGGGGACAACGGGAAGATCAATAACACCTGTTTATTTGGATTACAAATATCTCTCTCATACCAACAATAACAATCCTGAGGATTGAACTGAACCTTCTTACATACCATCATAAGACTGTAACTTTTGCCACCTGAGCTTGACTGAGTTTGGGAACTTTATTTTTACACCTAAATATGCAAAACGCTGCTGTCTCTCGGTTTAACCTGGTTTAAGTTACTACATTATGTAGTTACTAATAAAACACCAGGTGTGTTCTATTGTTGCTGATTCTTTTACAGGGTTGCATGTACATAACAGCTCAGAGCTACTGGAAGTGCCATGCCAAACGTGGAAGTTGTCACAGGTCATTCCAATACGTCCACATAGACGGCTGTAAGAAATGCGTAAGAAATCCGTGGAATGCTGATGGATAGTCATATAAAACAGATTGAGGTAAAGCATACAACAAAATAACTCAGATCTGTTTTAAAGCCATACAGTCTTCCTGAAGGGACTTCAATGTGGATAGTATATGAAATAAATAAGGTCATGAATCACTTCCCATCGCCCAACCTCAAGCAGAAAAGCTGAGCGATTAGTACATACAGTGAGACAGGCACTAAAGCAGTATGGCCAATCATACCTTACTATAAAGAACTGGCTATTAGATTGCTGTCCAAGGTACAAATTGCCCCTGTACTCCATCACAGGAGACACCCCTATTGCAATGCCGATACACAGAAGATTTATCAGAGTCTGATTCAGATGAATCTGGAAGGGAGGACGAAAGAAAGGCAGGTGAAACAAATCAGAAACATGATGAGTGTAGGATGGAGATGAGAAAGTGAGATTTCAATGAATTGCAAAAATAGTTGATTCCAAGAATTAGCTCATAACTGCAGTGAGAGTTTAGGAAGGTTCACATAGGCCACGCAAACTCCGAACAAACTATCCAAGAAAACGAAAAAAATTGGATGAATAGTCTCTTAAAGTAACCCCTTTAAATAATGATGTGAAGTTTTATAAATAGATTCATAGTTTATGAAGCTAAAATCAGACTGAGCCCTCGTAGAATATAAAGACAGCAGTTAAGTGCCCAAACAGCTGATTAGGGAGGCCAAAAGGGGCCATGAAGTGTCCTTAGTGAGCAGGATCAACAAGAACCCCAAGCAATTTTATACTTAAATTAAGAAAAAGAGGCTAACTAAGGAGAGGGTAGGTCCAGTGAAGGATAACACAGAGAAATTATGCTAAGAATAATAGGCTGAGGGACTAAATGAGGACTTAGTCAGTATTTACCAAGGAACAAGGAGAAGGATTTGGAGGATAGTGATGGCAGAGTGAGGCATACTGATGTTCTGAGACATTTTGAGATTAAAGATGAGGCAGAATGATGTCTTCAGAAAAGCATCAAGGTGGATAAGTTCCCACAGCCAGATGGCATGTATCTCAAAATATTGAAAGAAGCAAATGAGGAGATTGCTCGCTGGGGCTTTGACAAAGATCTTTGTGTCCTGATTAGCAAAAGGTGAGATCCCCAAGGATTTGAGGGTGGCAATTTAAGGGATAATCCAGGCAATTATAGGACAGTGAACTTCACATCAGTGGTAGGGAAGCTACTGAAGAGGATCCTGATGGATAGGACTTGTACACATTTGGAAAGGCATGGCCTGCATTAAGGACAGTCAGCATGGCTTTGTGCAGGACAGGTCATGTCTTACAAACTTGACTGTTTTTTGAGGAGGAGACATAATTTAAGTGCTTGACAAGGTTAAGGCAGTGGGCGTTATTTACACAGACTTTAGTAAGGCATTTGTTACAGAACCTCATGGTAGGTTGATTCAGAAGATAAAGATGCTTTAAAGATAAAGAAGATAAAGATTTACTAGAATGTTAACTGGGTTTCAGCACCTAAGTTACAGAGAAACGTTGAACGTTAGGTCTTTATTCTTTGGAGCATAGAAGGTTGAGGGGGGACTTGATTGAGATATTTAAAATTGAGGATAGATAAGAGTTGACATGGATAGGCTTTTTCCATTGCGAGTAGGAGAGATTCAAACAAGAGGACATGAGTTGAGAGTTAAGGGGTAAAAGTTTAGGGGTAACACGAGGGGGAACTTCTTTACTCAGAGTGGTAGCTGTGTGGAATGAGCTTCCAGTAGAAGTGGTAGAGGCCGGTTCAATTTTGTCATTTAAAAAAAAATTGGATAGGTATATGGACAGGAAAGGAATGGAGGGTTATGGGCTGAGTAGAGGTAGGTGGGACTAGGTGAGAGCAAGCATTCGACACGGACTAGAAGGGCTGAGATGGAAAATTGCATGTTTGGAATAGAACTGACTTGCCCATATAAAACAGAGAGTAGGGGTGGAAGGCTGTTATTCTGGCTGGTGATCCATGACCAATGATGTTCTGCATGGATCGGAGCTGGCATTTCTTTTTGTGATGTATATCAATGATTTAGATGAAAATGTAGATGAGTGGATCAACAACTTTATAGAAGTCACCACAATTCATGGAGTTGTGAACAATGTAAAGGACCAGTAAAGAATACACCAGTATATAGATCAGTTACAGACATGATCAGAGAAATGGCAGAGGGATCTTGGGATCCAGTACATAATTTACTGGAAGTGGCTACATGTGGATAAGGTGGTAAAGATGATGTGTAGCATGCTTGCCTTCACTGGTAGGGGTATTGTGTATAAGAGTAAAGCCATTCTACAGCTATATAAAACTTCAAAAAGACTGCGCTTGGCATATTACATGGAGTTGTGGTCACTCCATTATCGAAGGGATGTGGAAACTACAGAGAGGGTCTAATTGTTTTTTTACCTGAATGCTGCCTGGATTAGAAAGTATGAGCTCTAAGGAGAGGCTGTTCTCCCTAGAACATTGGAGGCTGACAGGAGAGTTGATTGAGATCTTTATAATGAGAGGCATGGATAGGGTAGACAGCCAAGGTGGAAGTGTATAGGTTTATGCTATGCTATGAGTTCATACATTGTTTTAGAAGGTACTTCTATTGGTACTGATAAACTATAGCATCTTTGGAATGTCCAATTCTGTGCTGCCATATCTGTTTTGAATATATCTATTATCACATTATTGTGGTGTCCTGCAACACAATCACAATTCATAACAGATCTGTCAGGTACCGTACATCAATCAGAAAAACTAAAAACTAGATAATCTTCACTTCAATGTAATTTATTTTGTAAATTTGTTATTGGTATGTTAAAATTCATCTTTGTCTTTTGTATTTTGGTATGTTTTTCTCAGGAAATTCTGCAAATGCGATAATGGATATATTCAGAACAGACATGGCAGCACAGAATTGGGCATTCCAAAAATATTATATTTATCAGTAGCAACAGAAGTACCTTCTATTGCAAGCCTGTAAGAGATCCATTGCTCAGGAGTTGACATGAACACAAAGCAAGGTGAACTGTTCTCTCCTTTCTTGCTACCAAAATTAGTTATTAAAACCAGTTGGCACACTTATGAATGTAAATGTATGAGATACATTAAAACACAGCAAGTCTAAATATGGTTTCAAAATTGGTTTACCCACACAAGGCAAAGGATGGTAGTAGATAGAGTGTATTCCGACTGCAGGTACATGATCAGTGGTGTTCAGCAGGGATCTATTCTAGTTCCCGTGTTTTGCAAATTTTTAAATGATAGATGAGGAAGTGGAAGGGTAAATTTGCAGATGACATGAAGGTTGGAGATGTTGTGGATAGTGTAGAAGGTTGTCAATTGGACCATGATAAAATGCAGAGTTGGGCTGAGAAGTGGTAGATGGAGTTCATTCTGTGAAGTGATACACTTTGGATGGTCAAACATGAAGGCAGGGTACAGGATGATTGTTAGGATGTATATCAGTGTGGAGGAACAGAAGGACCTTAGGTCCATATCCATAAATCCCATAAAGTTATTACGCAAGTTGACAAGAGTGGTTAAGAAGGCGTTTGGTGCGCTGGCCTTCATTAGTCAGGGGATTTGAGTTTCAGAGCTATGAGGTAATGCTGTATCTCTATGAAACTCTGGTTAGACCACATGAAGTATTGTGTTCAATTCTGGTCATCTCATGATAGGAATATAATGAGATGACCATTATGCGGAAGCTTTACAGAGGGTGCAGAGGAAATCTACCAGGATGCTGCCTGGATTGGAGAGTAAGTCTTATGAGGTTAGATTGAGTGACCTAGGGCTTACCTCTTTGGAGCAAAGGAGATGAGAGGTGATTTCATAGAGGTGAACAAGATAAGAGGCACAAATTGTAGGGATCCAGATGCTTTTCCCCAGGGTAAAAATGAGCAAAACAAGAGGGCATAATTTAAAGCTGATTAGGCGGAAGTATATTGTGTGTTGTAAATTATTTCTACTGAAATTAGGTGACAGGCGGATTAAAGTGGAGTTACTGGGCATGTGATGAAAAATAGATCGTAGGGAATAAGCGACAGAATGGGATTGACAGGATTGCTCTGAGTCAAAACAGAGTCAATGGGCTGATGATCTGTGTTACCAAGAAAAACGAGAAAAATTTGGACCAAAATTACAGAGAGAGGAAGTAGGTTTGGGGAGGGAGGAATCAGGATAATTGCTTGAGAAAACAAAAGTATAACTGTAATACATCACTGTCTGAGAAGAGACAAAGATAATCACAAATTCAAAAGACCTGCCAGTCTTGAACTTGTGGACAATTTCCACTGCATTTTTTCCAAATGTACTTGGTTCAACTTTGCCTCCAACTTCCACCCTGCTGTTAAATTCACTTGGTCCATTTCTGACACCACAGCCCCCCTTTTGTGATTTCTCTGTCTCCATCTCTGGAGACAAACTATCTACCGATATCTTTTATAAACCTATCAATTCCAAAAGCTATCATGACTATAGCTCTTCCCACTCTTTCTCCCATAAGAATGTTATGCCCTTTTCTCAGTTCCTTCATCTCTGCCACATCTGTCCCTGATGAGGCTTTCTTTCCAAGATATCAGAAATATCTTTCTTCAAAGAACAGGGTTTCCCTTCCTCCACCATTGATGTTGGCTTAAACTGCATTTCCTCCATTTCCCAGACATCTGTACTCACCCCACCTTCCCACCACTTTAAGAAGAATAGAGTTCCTCTTGTCCTCACCTACCATCCCTTGAGCCTCCGCATCCAACACATCATTTTCTGCAGTCTCCACCATCTCCAATAGGATCCTACCACCAAATACTTGTTTACCTATCCCCACTCTGCATTTACAGCAAGGATCGTTCCCTCCGTGATTTTCTTGTCCATTCATCCCTCCCCACAAATCTCCCTCCTGGCACATAACCCTGGTAAGCAAGATAAATGCTACACCTGCCCACTTACCTCCTTTCTCACCGCCATTCAGGGCCTCAAATAGTCCTTTCAGGTGATGCAATACTTCACCTGCGTATCTGTTGGGGTCATCTATTGGATCCTGGGTTCTTGCTACTGCATCCTCGACACTGGTGAGATTCAATGTAATTTGGGAGACTGCTTTGTTGAGTACCTCCACTCCATGCACCAAAAGCATAATTTCCCAGTGGTCAATTGTTTTAATTCCTATCCTCAATGCTAGCAAGAATGCAGTTCCGGGGGAGGAGCTTGGCTGCTTGGGACGCGCTGCCTTTTTTTCGTAACAATGAAAACACCTTCTGTTAGCGAAAACAGGTAACTAATGTAGGTCTTTCGTAACAGCGAGGTGTCATAAAGTGAACGTTTGAAAAACGAGGGACATCTGTATTTATGAAACATTATCTCATTAATTATAGAAACGAAAGCTGCAAATGCAAGTTATACTCCACAAAAAATGTGCTGTATGAGACAACTGTTATCAACCCAAAACAAAAAGCAAAGGAAACAATCACACATGCCTGAGGAAACCAGTTGCAAAATGTTAATTTTTCTTATCTTGAAAGCGAACAGAAAATAAAGATCACTGAAGATAACATATCGATGCCCTTGAAAATAACATCAAACTGTCTAATTGCTTGCCTTACCAAGATCATTGTCATTTTCAGAAAGTAGATCAGTTGAGGAAGAAAGGTACTGTTATGAATAGCATCTGCAGAGCAATTAAACACCATGACAGAACTTGTTGCTCAAAACCATCAAGAACAATCTACCATTGCTAAGGTTGACGAAAACAGATGATCTAGCAAAATGGACCACTTTGGAGGAACTTCCATTGAATTTGTCATTTAGCAAACATACTTGATGGTTAAGGGCATGAATTGTTTCATTTGCTGAAGAGTTACAAACAGAATAAATTGTGCAATCATCAACAAACACCCTCATTTCACACCTCACAATAAAAGGAAGGTAATTGATGAAGCATATTTTAAGTGACAACTCCAGTAAATGTGATGAAAGCAATTCACTATCATTTTTATTGATGCATTCAATTAACTGATGCACTCTGTTCCTCAAGCTCCTGAGCATGGAAGTAGCATCCTCCCTTCAGGATAGCCTGTTGCAAGGTACCTTCTGCAGATGAAGGGGAAGAATACTTGTGAGTGTGTTAACTACTATGGGTAAAAGAATGTAAGTATGAGTGAGATCTGAGATGTGTTTGGAAAACTGTTCAGCAGTGGTGATGACAGATGAGAATGGTGACTGATTTGATTGAGGTTAACCAAAAACGTGAGGTCTTTCAACACCACTCCAAGTCTGTGGATGGTCTATCTTAGAAGTGATCTATTCTATGGCCTGCTGCCACTGCACTTGGTACAGAATAGTCTCTCTGACTCCCTGATATACAGTAATCCTTTGTGGCAAAAATGTCATTCATTAATTTTGGGAGCCCATTATCATCTAAGTTCTTAGTCTTATGAAGCCATAAACTGATGCAATAATTGAGATGCTGTGCGATCAGAGGCTGGACTCAGTGGCAATTCCCCCTACAGCATACCAGATCCTACATGCATTTAAAAGTCCTACTGGTAATTAGTGTTAGAGGATTACAACAGGTGTGTACTATCCATAAAATTACTACCAGATTAGGTGGTAAAATCAATATGCTTCTACACAAAATGTGAAAATCGTACACAGATTTTAATGGGAGCAGATCCACAACATTGTGCTATTTGAGCAAGAAGTTACATGAGCAAAGCTATTGCCACTCTAAAGAATTAGATTTTATACTGATACTGTGACATCTGCAAGAGAACTATTATGACTGCATGGCCTCAATGTAAACAAAAGGCAAACATTATCTTAGAGTTATAATGATTTGCAATGTAAATACATTTTTGTGCAATTGCACTTCAGGGTGTTATGAACAAATGAATGTAAAACTGTAAAATATGATGTTATTTTAAACATTAATATTCATTTTACTAAATAATTTTGGTCAACTTTATATCCATCATATCCATTCTTTTAAAAGATATCTGACACAAATAGACAGCCAGGCATGGCAAAATACATGTATATTAAACATGTATCAAAGACTCTAAGTTATTTAAACAGGAATTAACCAATGATAAATAAATGGGTTACTTTTCTCTACATTAAAAAGTAGTGGGAATATTGTGAGTGGTTTATGAGTTTTAATGGTAAATTGCGATTTTTGGCATATTTTCAAATTATTTTTCAAATCAATCTGAAGGAAAAGATTTTAAATGATTCAATTTTGGAATATAAAAGTTGTTTTAAACCTATTAATTTTAGTGCTAATAATTGGCTTGACCACAATAGAAAATGGATTAAAACATTCAATTAAAGCAAACTTAATTGTCTACTCTAATTGCTTAAGTGAGAACAAATTTAATGACCCAGATTTTGCCACTGTGATGAAAGGGAACTAATCTACATTTGGCTTCATTACTCCAGGAAAATGACATTGACTTGTTCATGCCTAGATTAATATGGAAATCCCCAAGTTCCTGTTAATGATCCATTATGCTCTGACGAAATTTGCTACTTTAGTGACTTCTCTAGAATAATCAAACAAAATAAACTGATGAAATTTTCACACATTTGTTCTCCAGATAAACTTTGCTGAAAATGTTATTTTTGTTGCAGAAATATGAAGTTTAGTAAATATTCAAAACATTATTACCATTTAGTAAACATCTAGGCCTGAAAAAATGGCATGGATGTGGATTGTAATTATTAAAATATTTATAAAGATAACTCATTTTCATTTTTTAAAATGTAATTTCTGAAATTTCCATTTCAGCCTTAATCTTGTATGTATGAGTCCCTATAAAGTGTAAATGATTTACAATATTAACAAATAAATGTGACCTTTTACTCGTTTGTTTGTATGAATTCTTCAATGTCATAGGTTGCTCAGTACTGTGACTTGATATTAGGGAATGCTTGAAAATGGTACCTAATGTTAATTGTCATTCATGAGGGAGTTATTGATGCCACTGATCTTTGATGCTATCAATGACAGTTGCTTTCAATAACAATGAAATCTACTTCATTAAACGTATTTAGTAACTCACAAGAATAAAGGCTTTGGCACTCAATGATTCTTTTAATGCAAATTTAGGTTTCCAATCAGACTAATTTCAAAAATCTTTTAGTTGAATTTAAAAGCACGCAACAGGACTGCAAGATGGTGCTAGCAGCCAATGTGACTAATGGCACCATCCTGCAGACCGTTCATGAAATCACTTCTCCTCCTTTTAAATATATTGGAACCTGCTGTGTTTTTGAGCCAGCTGAGCGATCTGCTGTCTCTGAGTGAATTCAATGTAGTTGAGAGCGAGGTTGAGAACAGAGTGCATGGCACAGCATGAACCCATGATCAGTTCCATTACTCACCAATCTTGTTGATTAAAGTGTTGCGTAAGATTGAAATAACTGTGGATGAGAGTGGAAGTTGAGCAGGTGTTCAGCGCTGTCTGCCTGCATTTGACCGGTCTCGGTCTCCCTCACTACTGCTGGAGGAAGGTGCAGCAGTCTTGGGCCTTGGGGAAGGTTTGATTGGTACAGTTTGTGGATTGGACTCATTTTTAGAGGACTCTGTAATTGATGTTATGTGTTTCTGGTTACTTTTTTTCATTGCTAATTTGAGTGATTTTGATTGGTGCACTTTGACATGGATTGTCTCTGCAGCCTGCAATTAATGAACAACAGTGCTAAATTGGACTAAAATGAACATTCCTAGACTGTTTCAAGGACTCTGCAGTTTGATGGTTAATATTCTGTGTGTTTGCACATTGGGGGTTTAATGTTTTCTTGGAATAAATACCATGGTGTTTCTTTGTTTCGTGACTGCCTGCTGGAAGAGAAATCTCAGGGTTGTATGCTGCATACATACTTTGATAATTAAAGTACTTTGAATCTTTAAGTGTAATAAAACCAAGAACATGAATTACTTTCTTGCTTTTTCTGACCTTTGCCCTTTACAATATTTCCTGACAGATAAATGTGCTCTGAAGTGCAGGGTATTCCGAAAAACACATTACCAACCACAAAAGGTACAGTAAAGACATCAGAGAAGGTGATCTAACTTGCAAACACCTATTAGACTGAAACTTGGAATCAAAGTTGGCAGAGGTAGTAGAGAAACTTCTCTATCCATTAGAACATTGATTTTCATCTACTGTAAATATCATGCTGCAGATGCTCATTAAGCATTCCGCAGTTACTTTGGCTGCACATAGTACTGGCAAATACCCTCATGCACATTCTACGATGGGAAGACAGCCTGGACCTGGAAGGGATGCAAATGTGAAGTTGCAAGGTATGAAAAGGACTCCCCAAAAATATCGATGCTGGAGGAGCTATAGTGCTTTAAGCTACTTCAGATTCATGCATAGTTGAGAAATGGCCCTTGTTCTGTTACATTTAGGAGCCTATTGCCTGTTTAAGTTGCAGATTGTCCTTTGACACTGTTACAAGCTGTGATAGAGAACTTTCTTATAGATTTATTACCAATGCAAATCTGTGCCCCTTCACATCCTGTCAAAAAGCTTACCCTCTGTTTCATTTCAGTAATGCTGGATATAATGCTTCATTCTATCATGTTGTAGAATATTGTCTTATTTCTGTTACATTCTCCATGCACTTCTTGGACTAATAATTCATTATTCTTTGCTTAAGATGGTAATGAAAATATCATGTTAATAAACATTTTCTGCTAAGTTTTACTGAATAATGAGTTCTACAGCAGAAAAATCAGAAAGTCAAAATCAAACAAAAAATCTTCTATAATTGTGCATAAATAAGCAAGTGGTATCAAAATGGTTGTGATGCATCTAGAATTGTAGTGTAGTGGGGTAGTGCTTGTCGCTTTCACTTTCAGCTTCCACCACTGCTTAGCAGACTTATGAAAAGGGGAGTTGAAGGTGTGTCTCTCCCTGCCAAAAGCAAGCCTCATATAGTGCCTCCTCACTGGCGACATATCGAAACTGAACTCCTTTCGGACTTGGGCTTAAGTATAGAGGATGGGGAGGAGGTCTGGCACCAGCACATGTAGCACGCAGGCCCACTAGTGTGTGGATATGCCCTGGTGCTTGTGAATCCAGATCCCCAGCTAGTGGTAAAGAGACCCACTTGAGGGCAGCCTCAGGAGAGATGAAGGCTACGGAGTAAACCCTGACAGCAAATCCAGAGTGAAGCCCCCAAGGTGGCTAGATATCATTGAACATCCTTCTGGCAGCTCCTGCAGCCAAGCTGGCGCCAAATGATTTGTTTCATAAGCTTTCCTTTGAACTACACTGGTGAAGCTAAGAGGGGGATCTTGATGACTAGGCATCTCAGGATCGCCATACCTTCTGCCCAGGCTTGTGATTATTATCATTACCTATTGTCCTTTGAGACACACTGATGCCAATCTCAAATATGCAAGTGGCAAGTCTTTGATGATAATGAAGTTATATTAACTATACTTAAGCTATAAAAAAATTGATTAAATATATCAAGTGTTCATTTACAATCTAGGGTCACAACTTGTCTACGTAAGTCACTATTGCATACATTGAACTTTTTACAATTAAACAAATCAAAAAGCGAAATAAATCAGTATATGTGAAAAGAAAAAGAAAATGCAAGAAATTCTCAGCAATTTTGGGAAGAATAAATTACATAATGTTCTAGATTGTTGACTTTTCATCAGGATTAGACACATTTGAAACCAGGCATATTTTCAGTTGCAGAGAATGTAAAGAGACTGGATTAATAGAGTATGAATGATACTGGTGGTTGTGATGGTGGTTGAGTGAGGATTGTGAACATAAGGACATAATAAACTGGAGTAGGAGTAGGTCATCTGGGCCTGCTCAATGTTAAGCTAGATTATGGATATTCTTGTATCTCAACGTACCTTATTCACATATCCTTTCAGTCTTTTAGTATCCAGAAATTTAATGATTTCAGTTTTGATAAGCTCAATGACAAATCCACAACCATGCTACCCAGAAATTTCTAAAGATTCACCAGTAGCTAAGTGAAGAAATTTCTCCTCATTACACTTTTATCCTGAGACTGTAATCTCTAGTTCTAGACTCAGTCAAGAGAAACATCCTACCCGAATCTAACATGTTGATCCTTCAAAGTATTTTGGAAGTCTCTAAATAGGAAATGGAGGGTTCTCCAACTCAGTGTCTCCTTACAGTGGTCAAAATTTCTGTTACTGTGAATAACTAAGCAAGTAAAAGATGACCTGATTTCCAAAAGGCATAAAGTTAAAGATGACACATTTCTTTAATATTTTAAGCAAAATTACTTTTTTTTATTTCCATCTTTTACAGTTTCAAAATAACAAAGAAGCAAAAGTTTGGGCACCCTGCATGGTCAGTACTTAGTAACACCCCCTTTGGCAAGTATCACAGCTTGTAAAAGCTTTCTGTAGCCAGCTAAGAGTTGCTCAATTCTTGTTTGTTTTTTTTTGCCCATTTTTTACAAAAGGCTTCCAGTTCTGTGAGATTCTTGGGCCGTCTTGCATGCACTGCTCTTTTGAGGTCTATCCACAGATTTTCTTTGATGTTTAGGTCAGGGGACTGTGACAGCCATGGCAAAACCTTCAGCTTGTGCCTCTTGAGGTAGTCCATTGTGGATTTTGAGGTGTGCTTAGGACCATTATCCTGTTGTAGAAGCCATCCTCTTTTCATCTTCAGCTTTTTTCCAGATGGTGTGATGTCTGCTTCCAGAATTTGCTGGTATTTAATTGAATTCATTCTTCCCTCTACCAGTGAAATGTTATCCGTGCCACTGGCTGCAAACCGCCATGCTTAACAGTTGAAGAGGTGTTCTTTTCATGAAATTCTGCACCTTTTTTTCTCCAAACATACCTTTTCTTATTGCGGCCAAAAAGTTCTATTTTAATTTCATCAGTCCACGGGACTTGTTTCCAAAATGCATCAGGCTTGTTTAGATGTTCCTTTGCAAACTTCTGATGCTGAATTTTGTGGTGAGGACGCAGGGAAGGTTTTCTTCTGATGACTCTTCCATGAAGGTCATATTTGTGCAGGTGTCGCCGCACAGTAGTACAGTGCACCACCACTCCAGAATCTGCTAAATCTTCCTGAAGGTCTTTTGCAGTCAAACAGGGGTTTTGATTTGCTGTTCTAACAACGCCTCAAGCAGTTGTCTGGGAAAGTTTTCTTGATTTTCCAGACTTAACTTGACCTCCACTGTTCCTGTTAATTGCCATTTCTTAATAACATTACGAACTGAGGAAACAGCTACCTGAAAATGCTTTATTTATCTTCTTATGGCCTTCACCTGCTTTGTGGGCATCATTTATTTTGCAGCTGCTTAGAAGAGCCCATAGCTGCTGATTGTTGGGACAAGGTTAGAGGAGTCAGGGTATTTATAAAGCTTTGAAATTTGCATCACCTGGCCTTTCCTAATGATGACCGTGAACAAGGTATAGACCTAACAAGCTAATTAAGGTCCAAGAGCTTGATAAAAGTTATCTGAGACTTCTCAATTTTTCACTTTCTAAAATCTCATTTGATTATAGAAAGCCACCTTACAATAACGTTTTTATTTGCTTATGTGTTATTGACAATAGTATATATAGTAGGTTTGGTAAGATCCAAGTGACTAATGACTGGTGTTGCAATAACTGATTCATGGAGTGTTCTTAATGTTGTGAATGATGCACAGTAAGTATATGATAGAAAGTACAGGCCTAGAATACATTTGAATAGGTTTTCTGCTGTTTCCATGCTTGACTACACATGACACATCTGGTAGCCTCTCTAGACTGTCTTATATAAACTTGAGCCTACCCTCAGTTCTGTTCAGCTTGTTCTGATTCAAACCAAAACTTGTTTTCTCAATGACTGCTTAACAATTGTTCTCTCAAACCCATTCTGCAAGCATGATTGATCTATGACATAACTTATATCTGTCTTATTTGTGTATCTCTTAAACTTTTGCTTATCAAAATAACTACATATCCCAAATTTAAAATTAACAAATGACCCAATAGTATTTGCCTTTCCAAAAAAAAAATAACATTAGTATGTCCTTTTATATGCAGAAATATTTTATAATGAAACTCTTGACAGCCTTGGCTCTAAGGTGATTCAACACTTCCTAATCATAGGCGTTCCAATCACTAGAGTAAATTTATCTCTGGCTACCTAATGCATCATCTTCAACTTTTTTTTAAAATTTCAGTTAAGTCACCCTTTCTATAGAACAAATACAATAATAGAACTTACTTTTCCCTTCCAATTTAACTCTTGAAATCCAGTTGTCATTCTGCACGTATTCTAATGTCAACATATCCTAAGTAGGACAATTTTCAAATGTTCAAAGGCTCAAAGGTTCATTTATTATCAAGGCATGTATCCCTATACAACTCTGAAATTTCTATTCTCCAGATAGCCACAAAACAAGGAAAGAACATGGAAGTTGTTCAGAGAGAAACATTAAATCTACCTCCCATACAAAAAAGAATGGCATCCCAATCATTAGCACCCCCCAAACCTCCCTCCCCCACACAAAATGGAACAGGAACGTCGACCCTCCCCCCGCACAAAAACAGAACACAACAGAATATCAACCCCTAAACACCCACCACTTACACAACAAAATGGAAAAGGAACAGGCCAATAAACAAAAACACAGAATATAAAAAAACATAGGTCTGAAAAAGTCCACAGTCCATATACATGTCAGTCCAATCGATAAATCCAAAACCATCCTATGATATCACCGACATTCATAGTACATGAGGCAGAGATTTTAGTCATCATATAACTTCCAAACCATTGTACTTTATTCCTAAAAACCAGCCTTTCCATTAGCCCATGAGGGTTTTTTGCTCTATTATGTCCTTTTAATGATATATGTTTGAGCATCCAAATTTTTGAACTTTCATAGCCATCATTCAGAAAGTTTCTAATCTATCCTTTATAGTTACAACATGCTTAAATCTCCATTTACCTAACCTGAAATTATTTATCTTAGTTTTGCCCTTTTGTTGAACCTTTTAACCGTTCTATGCAATTTAATGCTAGCATCAATACTGCTGACTAAGTTGCCATCACTGGCATACTTGGTTATGAGCTTTCTATCCCATTCCTGATTATTAGTTCAATGAATGATTTCAGGCCTACACAAAGATCTACTGTATGCTTTGCAGTAACCAACTGTTACTTTTGAGAGTCTATCCTCTCCAGCTCCTGCATCTCAGCAAGCCCACTAATTTTGGCTTTGGCCAACATCAACATACATTTCTGATATGCTTGTGATAGAAAAACTTCAAAAGGTATTTTACAATATGTAGATGACAAGAATGGTTGTTGAGCAAGAAAGAGAAACAGAAATTTACTTTATCAAGAGTGGTTGGAAAGCAGACAAAAAGGAACTTTTAAAAGAAATGTGAAGTGAGATGAAAGATGGATCCAGAGAAATAATTCTGGAAGCAAGCAGAGTTGGTACGCAATCCAATGAATTTTTAAAAACTATTCATTTACAGAATGCCAGCTAAGCCAGCATTTATTGCCCATCCCTAGTTGCCCTTGAAAAGGTGGTGATAAGCTGCCTTCTTGAACAGCTGCAGTCCCTGAGATATATTCCATGATTTTGACCCAGCAATTGTAAAAGAATAGCAATATGTTTCCAAGTCAGGATGGTGAGTGACTTGAAGGGGGAATTTCCAAGTGGTGGTGTTCCCAGCTATCTGCTGTTCTCGTCCTTTTAGATGGTAGTGGTTGTGGTCTGGAAGGTGTTGCCTTAGGAACTTTGGTGTGTTGCTGCCGTGAATCTTGTAGATAGTACACAGTGCTGCAACTGCTTGTCGTTGGTGGAGGGATTGGATGCTTGTGGAAGGGGTACCAATCAAGTGGGTTGCTTGTACTGGATGGTGTCAAGTTTCTTGAGTGTTGATGGAGCTGCACTCATCCAGGCGAGCGGCGAGTATTCCATAACACTCCTGACCTGAGCCTTGTTAATGGTGGACAGGCTTTGGGGAGTCAGGAGGTGAGTTACATGCTGCAGGATTCCAAGCCTTTGATCTGCTTCGGTGGCCACTGTGTTTATATGGCTAGACCAGTTTAGTTTTCTGTCAATGGTAACCCCCAGGATATTGATAGTAGGGGATTCGGTGATGGTGATGCCACTGAATGTCAAGGAATGATGGTTAAAGCCTCTTTTGTTGAAGAGATGATTGTCTTGTTAGAAAGATAATTGTACAAATATTTGTCTTGGATGTTTCTCTTGTGATCACCAGACCCCGTTGGACATTGGTAATGTCGAACACAGCAAGTTTGGTTCACTCATTCATTGATGAGACTGACAGTGGGGAAGCTGCATGAACCAGGGCCCCATACAGTGGGGACGCCTGTTGCAGCTGCCCAATGGAGAAGATGGTGGAGATAGTGGCATACAAGCATTGTGTAGGGTTGGGGGCTGGGCCAATGCCACCATTGGTGGCAGACACTCTGGATTGCATTTGTCTGAGGCTGGACTAGTGGGAGATGAAGAACTGCTGCTTATTCTTGCAGAAAACTTGGATCCAGGACAAAAACCCATGACACTTAGAGACTTGGGCTATATAATTTTTTGAGACTTTTTTTACTGCTATTGTAATTATATGTGCTTTAGTGCCTTGTGCCGTGCGTGACTGTTGGTACTGTGTTTTGCACCTTGGGCCTGTATCAACTGACTGTATTCATGTATATGTTTGAATGACAATTAAACCGGAACATGAATTTGAAGGTGTAGATGAAATTGAAGGCTGAATGATCAACAAGGGTAGCCATTGTTTGCAGACAACTGATTCTATACTGTAATAAATGGTAAAAACGTAGAAACACACCCATATGAAACCAGAGTGCAGAGATCTCTGCTTCGTTAGCCACAGATGAAAAAAAAGCACCAATATGACTAGAAATGTCAAGTATTACATCACTGAAAACTGATCCTATTCATGAACTAAGACTCTGAATTAACTGTAACCAAGATGAAAACACCACTTTTCATTAATTCCAGGTTTATTACGTTATCTATTAGGCAAATTATTTTCAAATACATTTACCGTAAATTTCTATTTTTTAATGTGTTAGAAGTTAATTGATTGATTCAAGAAGGGTTGGAGACTTCAGATTTAAATTATTTGGTAAAATTTTGATTATTCAGTACTCACTAGAAAAATGAAATGGAAATCAGATATCTTCTGATCCATTCTATAAACTATGAAATGGGAATTCAGAGGCCTTCACATCCTTAAATTGCTAAACCTTGTACAATATCCATATGGTTAAGATGGGTCACATCACTGTATGACAAAAACAAATTGGTAAAACAGCAGCAAGGGACCAGAAAGTAAAAATGATTTATCTCAGAAACAGAAAGCTACTAGTTAATGAAACCCAGGTTAGCTCTTCTGAAAAAGTAGGTGGATATATGAATATGTACAAAAATTTAGGATGAACTTATCAAATGCTGATCGTCTGATGACCAATTTTACAGTTGTCAGTGAACTATTCATAATGAATAGGAATCATATCGATAAAATAAAGACTATTTAAACAGATGGAATGATATATGTTAAAAAGATTGGAATATAGGTAAATACAAAGTGAAGCATATAGCAATAGCATCTGTAACCTGACTCAGTCCCACTTTGAGGAAGAAGTCACTATGGAAATGACTGATTGCTAATACTTATTGATGACTTTATGGCTTCATCTAGAACAAATGGCATATGACCAACATTCTAACCCACAAATATGAAAACAGTGAAAAGAGGAAGCTTTTGCAAGCTTTTTAATTGATCATTAATTACCATAAAATCATTATGATCATTGAACATGAAAAGTACTTTGATATTGAAGATGGTGTAATTAAGTCTAATCAGTATTAACAGTAATCGTAGGATTACAGCATTAATTAGTGAAAATGTTAGTACTAAAACTATGATCAAAAAAATTCACAAAGTAAGAACAATGATTTTAAGGCTTTCTCACCCCCCCCAATGGTAAATGAAATTGAAAGCATTTAAAAAAAATAAAATAATGTATGGAATGTTCACAGGAGGTGCAAGCAATGCCCACAATATGGTCTCAAATCGACAAGTGAAGGGTTAAGATAATGTGTAGCAAGGATAGTTTACAGACAAGAGTGCCATCAACTCAGTCACAAGAGGTCTTTGAAGAGCATAGCTCATCTTTGCTATTATTGGCTAATAATTATATCCAACTAGTCAATTTCTTTATAAACATGGAACAAATACAAGTTTTCAGAATCCAAGTAATTGGCAACTGCCAGTTAATTGTGAACTATATCCTCAGATGGATTGTAGAAAGACCTTGTCAGACAGAGATGTAGAGGAATAGTAACTTAGTTATGTGGGTCAGAAGCCACAATAATTCAGTGATTGCAGATCATGCTGTATTGCTTGGCATTAGCCACTGTCACTCTCTCTTCTATGCCTGAATAAATCTGTAGTGTTTTATACACAGGTGATACTTTATGATAACAATAGGGCAGCAATGGCAGAAGTAGAGGTATTGAAATTCTTTCTCTGCATCATGCATTCCATGATTGTTGCCTACTTTGGTTCTTCTGCTATATGTTAAATTTGCTATTAACTGATCCCTAACAGATAGTTAAGAAAATAAGACAGTCAATAAAATTATTTGATCTGAAACTTCCATCAACAACTTACTTTTGTTTCAATAAATTTAGTTCAAATATTCATATTGGAATAAATATAGTCAGCAGAAAGCTGCTGAATTTAACAATACATCCCTTTATTTGTATACCACTTATAATATCAGGTCAAATACAGGAAAGAATACCTCCAAATGATTACCTCCCATAGTACTCTATGTCACACTCCAATTGCAGTAGAAAATGAGGATGTAGTCTGAGGGACTTTGTCAATCACCCGATGACTGTACAGGCACTATAATTGACCATTATGTCCTGAAGGATATAGCTGTCAGGCCTAAGCTGAAGCAGGTCCTAAGAGAACAAATACAGTAGATGAACCTACTTTTCTCCATCCTCACCGAACTATGAATCAGAATCAGATTTAATATCACCATCACATGTCATGAGATTTGTTAACTTTACAGCAGCAGGACAATGAAATACATGATGAATAAATATAGAGAAATAACTGAGTAACATTAAGTATGCATATGTCTATTAAATAGTTAAGTTAAAATAATTAGTGTAAAAACAAATAAAGAAGTTGTGAGGTAGTGTCCATTTAGAAATCAATGGCAGAGGGGAAGAAGCTGTGTGTGCCTTCAGGCTTCTGTATCTCCTTCCCTATGGTAACAATATGAAGAGGGCATGTCCTGGGTGGTGGGGATCCTTAAGGTGGATGCTGCCTTCCTAAGGCACCACTCCTTGGAGATGTCTTGGATACTACAGAGGCTAGTACCCATACTGGAGCGGACTAATTTTACAAGCATTTATGACTATACTGTAATGATTAACGATGGCACTGTACTCGTGGAAACATAGTCACATTCTCACATTCAGGAACGTCTGCAAAGTGTGTGGCTCAGTTAGCAATTTAAATTGATCACCCGTGAGGCACTGTAGGCCAGTGGCAGAACCAGAATTATATTCTACTGCAACGTGCAACCTCATGGCTTCCACACTGCCATTACCAATACACCAGGAAACTGACTCTGACTCAATGAGGTGTGAGGAAATGCGACAAAAGAGGCATTTAAAAGTGGTACAAGATACATACCTGTACATATTCATGATAATGAATAAATGGAGTACGGAATACTGAGAGATAAGCAAATCCTACGATGAATGATCAATGTAGCATGATTGGGACAGTTTGACAATAACAAAGTGTCCATAGTTCCACGTTATAAGGAGGGGCAAAATAGCCTTGAGTCAAACAAATGAGCTAAATTTCAAAGTATGATGAAAGTTAACTACAGACTCCTTGGAAACAATTGACCTCTATGACATCAGAGTCTGAGCAAAATGAAATTAACTGGGAAATTAATTGAAGGTATATGTAGCTGAAAAAAGGATGCTTATATTTATTATATGTCAGCCACTGTAAATTGTTACAATTACTCTGGAAAATGTCTTAAGCTCAATCATACAGCTTCATTAATGATTGCCCCTCCTTATAATGTGGAACTATGGACACTTTGTTATTGTCAAGCTGTCCCAATCTCAGATAATGAAGTCTAAGTTTACATGTAATAAGACCCTCACAACATTCAGGTTTGGATTGTAGCATTCACTCTGCATGAATGCAAGGCAATGAACATCTACAAGAAAATATCTTTGATTTCCTCTTGATTTTCAAGCTCTGTACTATCAAAAACCTTGGTGTTATTATTGACAGGTACGTTAAGTGCATATAGGACCTCTGCAAGTGAACCACATTCTGACTCTTTTACACTATCTATAGGGCAGAAGTCAGGAGTGTGAAGAATCAAATTCCAATGATTCAAGCAGCAAAATCCTCCATCTTGAAATCCACTCACTCCTACAATGATACATTGCAGTTACTTACAGGTATCACCATAAAAATTCTTATATTCTGTCTCTAACTACTTAAGCTACAGCTACTTAAGTACTTTTGAACTATATAGTCACTAAAGGCAAGTAGGAAATAGCAGTTAATTCATGCTAAGAAAACTCCAACCTACATCAGTCCTGGTAGGAGACTAAAGAGATGCATTACAGAACTAACTGCTCAAACCAAGCTACTCTAATGCAGTTACTGCACTGAATTCTACCCAACAAAACGAGAAACTGCTCAGGATTGTCTTGCTCTCAGAACACTGGTCAAATTCTGCCTATACCGGAAATCTGAAGCAACACACACAAACTGCTGAAACACCTCAACAGATCAGGCAGTGTTAATGGAGAACACTTTTCAGGCTGACCCTACTCCAGGATTGGAGAGGAAGAGGGAAGAAGCCAGAATATGAATGTGCGAGGGAGGGGTGGAAGGGAGGGGAAAAGAGTACAAGCCAATAGGTGATAGGTGAAACCAGGTGAAGGGGAAGGTGGGTGGGTGGGGGATGATGTAAAAAGCTGGGTGGTGATAGATGGATGAGATAAAGGGCTAAAGAAGGAATCTAATACAAGAGAGCAGGAGATCATTGGAGAAAGGGAAGGAGGAGGAGCACCAGAGGGAGGTGACTGGCAAGTGAGAAGAAAAGGAGTAAGAGGGAAACCAGAATGGGGAATGCAAAATGGGAGAAGGGTAAGGGGGAGAGAAGTTACCACAAGATAGAGTAATCAATGTTCATGCCATCATGTTGTAGGCTACCCAGATGAAATATGAGGTGTTGCTCCTCCAACATGAAGGTGGTCCCATCATGGTAACAGAGGACAGCATGGACTGGCATATCTGAATGGCAATGGGAAGTTGAATTGAAATAGGTGGCCACCAGGAAATCCCACCTTTGCGGCAGGCTGAGTGAAGGTGCTCGACAAAGTGGTCCCCAGTCTACCTCATGTAAAAGCAGGTCACACAGGGAGCACCAGACATAGCAGACTGCCCTGACCGACTCACAAGTGAAGTGTCGCCTCACCTGGAAGGACTATTTATGGCCCTGAATGGTGGTGAGGGAGGAGGTGAATGAGCAGGCATAGCACTTGTCTGGTTGTAGGAAGTAAGTGTCGGGAGGGAGATCAGTGGTGAGCAAAGACTGGCTGAGGAAGTCATACAGACAGTGATCTCTGTTGAAAGCAGACAGTGGGAGGAGATATGTGCTTAGTGGAAGGATCCCACAATAGGTGGTGCAAACTAAGGATAATGATTTGTTGGATAGAGGCTCATGGGATGTTAGGTAAGGGTAACCCTATCTCTGTAATGGTGGTGGATGGATAGGGTGAGGGCCAAATGTATGTGAAATGGAGGAGATGCAGATGAGCAGTATTGATGGTAGTGGTTCTTCCCCATTCTTTGAAAGAGGAGAACATGTCAGATGTTCTAGAATGAAAAGCTTCAGCCTAAGAACAGATGCGGTGGAGACAGAGGAACTGAGAAAAGAGAATAGCAGTTTTATAAGTGACAGAATGGGAGAGATACAGTGAGAGTTTGTAGGTTGATAAGATAAATCAGCAGATACTAACTCCAGAGATGAAGACAGAAATAATGAGAAAGGGAAGAGAGGTGTTGAGAGTTAGACCACGTAAATTTGAGGGCAGGGTATGAGCTGAGGATGAAGTTGATGAAACTGATAAGCTCAGCATAGGTGTAGGAAGCAGCACCAATGCAGTTGTCAATGTAGCAGAGTATGATTTGAGGAGCATTACTAGTGTCGGCTTAGAACATGGACTTTTCCACATAACTGACAAAAAGGCATAGCTGGGGCCATTGTGAGTGCTCATGGCTACACCTTGGGTTTGGAGAAACTGGGAGGAGCTGAAAGAAATTACTGAGGAGAGAAACAGTTCCTTCAGACAGAGGAAGGTGGTGGTGCAGGGAGAGAAGGAAGCGGGGCAGAAGAAAGGAAACTATAGGCTAGTTAGTCTGACCACAGTAGGTGAGAAGATGTTGGAGTTGATTATTAAGGTTAAGTTTTCAGGATACTTGGAGGTAGATGATAAATAGGCTGTAGTCAGCATGGTTTCCTCAAGGGACCTTGACAAATCTGTTGGAATTCTTTGAAGAAATAAGAAGCAGGACAGACATAGGAGAAACGCTTAGTGTTGTGTACTTGGATTTTCAGAAGGCCTTTGACAAGGTGCCACACATGAGGCTATTTAACAAACTACGAGCCTATGGTATTACAGGAAAGATTCGAGCATGGTTAAAGCACTGGATGATTGACAGGAGGCAAAGAGTGGGAATAA
This sequence comes from Hypanus sabinus, assembly GCF_030144855.1. NCBI lineage: Eukaryota > Metazoa > Chordata > Chondrichthyes > Myliobatiformes > Dasyatidae > Hypanus > Hypanus sabinus. Next base: position 141,221,278 of record NC_082711.1, read on the forward strand.
AGGGAGACTTTTCTGGCTGGCTGCTGGTGACTAGTGGTGTTCCACAGGGGTCTGGGTTGGGACTGACTCTTTTTACATTATATGTCAATGATTTGGATGATGGAATTGATGGTTTTGTATTAAAGGTTGCAGACGATATGAAGATAGGTGAAGGGGCAGGTAGTTTTGAGGAAGTACAGAGGCCACAGACAGATTAGGAGAATGGGCAAAGAAATGATAGATGGAATACAGTGTCAGGAATTGTATGGTCATGCACTTTGGTGGAAGGAATGAAAGGGTTGACTATTTTCTTAATGGAGAGAAAATACAAAAAACTGCAGATTAAAGGGACCTGGGAATCCTTGTGCAGGATTCTGTAAAGGTTAATTTGCAGGTTGAGTCTGTGGTGAAGAAGGCAAATGCAAAGTTAGCATTCATTTCAAGAAGAATGGAATATAAAAGAAAGGATGCAATGTTGGGACTTTATAAAGCACTAGGCCTCAGTTGGAGTATTGTGAGCAGTTTTGGACCCCTTATCTTTGAAAGGATGTGTTGAAACTGGGGAGGGTTCAAAGGAGGTTCACGAAAATGATTTTAGGATTGAATAGCTTGTCATATAAAGAGCGTTTGATGGCTTTGTACCTGTATTCACTGGAATCAGAAGAATGAGGGGTGACCTCATAGAAACCTATTGAATGGTGAAAGGCCTTGATACAGTGGATGTAGATACGATGTTTCCTATTGTGGGAGAGTCTAAGGCCAGAGAACACAGAATAGAGGGGTGTCCTTTTAGAACGGAGATGAGGAAAAATTTCTTTAGCCAGAGAGTGGTGAATCTATGAAATTCTTTGCCACAGGCAGCTGTGGAGGCAAGTCCCTGTGCATACTTGAGGCAGAGGTTGATAGATACTTGATTGGTCAGGGCATAAAGGGATATGGGGAGAAGGCAGGAGTTTGGGGCGGGGAGAAACAGTTGGATCAGTCATGATAAAATGGTGGACAGACTCAATGAGCCAAATGGTCCAATTCTGTTCCTACATCTTATGGTCTTATGGAACTGGTTAGATCTTTTGTCCAGAAAGAAGTGGAGAGCTAAGTCCAATTCCGTTGATCACTAATCAATCAATCTACCCACAATCATCAACAAGCAGTCAATGACAGTGCTCTCAGTCAGTACTTAGTATTAATGTGTGTCCAGTTTGTTAGCTGCTTTTCTTGATCCATACATGGAGTAATCAGCGGAATTCAAGCGGTGAGGTAAGAGTGACTGCCATTGACATCAAAGTTTAGCATAAATTTATTATCTAAGTACATATACATCACCATTTACTACCCTGAGATTCATTTTCTTTTTAGGCATTCACAATAAATACAAAGAAACACAATAGAGTAAGTCAAAAATCGTATACAACAGAGTAAGAAATAACCAATGTGCATAAGACAACAGTCTGTGGAAATACAGAAAAATGAAAAACTAGAAACAGTTAATATCAAGAACATGTATTTTTAGAGTTCTTAAAAGTGAGTCCATAGGTTATGGGAATCAGTTCAACATTTGATGAACTGTGGTATCAAGCATTGTTGATGAAAGAGCAAAACACTTCAGCAGCTCATGCCAGACCTCAAACAAAGGAGAAGGATTGTAGTTGTTAGAAATCAATCAGTCCATCTAGGATGTCCCAGATCCAGTCATATCATTTGTCATTCATCTTTCTTTCATCATAAGGTCTGAAATCTGCATGTTTGTTGATGTCCCAAAAACAGCACTGCTATATACAAGGGAGATATATTGCTCAAGATGCTGTGTAGAACTACGTTATTCTTCTTCAAATAACACAACAGAAACTTTTACATCTTGAGAAGGAATACAATGTCAATCAAATTTGCACTTCCTCCTGGGGGTGTGGCAGTGAGTGTACATTTCACCTAAAGAAAGATGGACAATGCTTCTGAATGGATCTCTTACTCTATGGTACGTGTATTAGACAGTTAGTCCACATGGAAGGTGGATTGTATAATTTAAAAGGGCTTAAATTAAAGAGAAAAATTTAGTACATCCTGCCAATTAGCTAGACTCAAAAATAAGAATGCAAAACTATAAAGAACATATTTTAAAAAACCACCATATCTTGTTAAAGGAAGCTGCTTTAATAGAAAGATTCAAGTTCATTCAATCAAGATAAATGCAAAGAACCATGTAATTTACTTTATAACTAGGTATTAATTAACTTGTTCAACTAAGCTAATGCAGATAATTTACAAAACATAGCTAAAGTTATGTAATGAATATGATTATTCTTGCAATATATCATACCTCAGGTGATTCATATGAATTTTCATATTCTAATAAACTGAAGGGAAGTATATCCAATTGAGTATTCAGTACTACACTTAGCTTCCCACCTGAGACTATAAAGAAGCCTCTAGGTCACAGTTCTTTTAATTTGTCTTATGCAATACTAAGTTATTAGCCTTGGTTTGTCATTGGAAGTGAAATTAAAAGCACTGTAAAATATGCTAAATTTGGCAGTCCTCAAAAAAGAACATGGGATGTTTTGAAATGCCAGCTAAACATTATGACTCTGCCAGCCTGCCATTGCTTGGATGCTTCAGTAGGAAGTTAATAGCATAAGCACCATTTAAAATTGAAATGCATTATTAAAGCCAGCCTGCACCTGATAAAGGGGAAGTTGTTTAGAGTGGTGAGAGCTAGTATAACATGGGACATCAAGGAATTTGCTTCCCAAATACTTTTGGGTGCAGCTAATGGATTTTGGTAGCTGATCATGAAAATCACCATGAAACTTCCCTATCATGCACAACTTTTGTTTTGAATCGCCTGTATTTGTTATTTCAATTCATAACTCAGGTCAACTAAAATGTTGCTCATAATGTAAGCTGAAGAGTTTTTAGACAGGGCAGGTTTTAGAAAGGCTATAAAAGCATCACGCACATTGTTCTATGCATTGCCTTAAGTCAAGTCAAATCAAGTCAACTTCTATTGTCCTTTCGACTATAACTGCTGGTACAGTGCATAGTAAAAATGAGACAACGTTTTTCAGGACCATGGATTACTTGACACAGTACAAAAAACTAGACTGAACTACGTAATAAAAAAAAACACAGTGAAAGCTACACTAGACTACAGACCTACACTGGACTACATAAAGTGCACAAAAACAGTGCAGGCATTACAATAAATAATAAACAGGACAGTAGGGCAAGGTGTCAGTCCAGGCTTCAGGCATTGAGGAGTCTGATAGCTTGGGGGAAGAAACTGTTACATAGTCTGGTTGTGAAAGCCCAAATGCTTCAGTGCCTTTTCCCAGATGCCAGGAGGGAGAAGAGATTGTATGAGGGGTGCATGGGATCCTTCATAATGCTGTTTCCTTTGTGGATGCAGCGTATAGTGTAAATGTCAGTGATGGCGGGAAGAGAGACCCCGATGATCTTCTCAGCTGACCTCACTATCCGCTGCAGGGTCTTGTGATCCAAGATAGTGCAATTTCCGAACCAGGCAGTGATGCAGTTGCTCAGGATGCTCTCAATACAACCCCTGTAGAATGTGATGAGGATGGGGGGTGGGAGATGGACTTTCCTCAGCCTTCGCAAAAAGTAGAGACGCCGCTGGGCTTTCTTTGCTATGGAGCTGGTGTTGAGGGACCAGGTGAGATTCTCTGCCAGGTGAACACCAAGAAATTTGGTGCTGTTTATGATCTCTACCGAGGAGCCGTCGATGTTCAGCGGGGAGTGGTCGTTCTGTGCCCTCCTGAAGTCAACAACCATCTCTTTTGTTTTGTTCACATTCAGAGACAGGTTGTTGGCTCTGCACCAGTCCATTATATTGGTGTATATCGGTTTGTGACCACATTGATGAAAAGGCTCTATGTGCACAGCATTTTGTGTGTACTCATTATAATAAAGTAATTGTATTTTCAGGAGTATTTGTGATAGCAAATTGTTTTGCCAATATTGCACCAGCCGCGATACTTGTTATATTTCTGGTGAGTATATGCTTAAATCTCAAAGATCGAGCATGACTCCTCTTATTAAGAAAGCCTATGAACTCTACTTTGTGTGTAAAATTGGAGCCCAAGTAAAAGTCTGGGCTCCTCATATTTGCTGTGCAACCCGCACTGTCGAACTTAGAGCTTGGCTCAGAGCCACTCAGAGGTCAATGACGTTCACTGGCCCAATGATATGGCAAGAGCAGAAGGATCATGTGACAGACTGTTACTTTTGTCTGACCAGTGTGTCTGGTCTCTCTGCTAAAAACAAGAAATCCATTGAAGACTGCAATCTCCCTTCAGCCATGAGACATGCCACATGACAATAGTCTTCCAGTACTGAAGCCACCAGAGTCATGGAGTCTAAAAGAGGCAGACAAAAATGCAATGGTGCACAAGCCAGGAAGGGAAAATGACACTCATACTAATACAGATTTTGAACTCTTTATGTTGAGTGAGTCTCATCTGATAACTCAACCTTTGTTAAATGACTGGTCAGAGATTTGGGTTTGTCAAGGCAGAATTACTCGGTTCAAGGCTGCACTGATGGAATCTGCTGTCACTCGGCACAAAAATTACCCTAAGACAGATGTTTCCTGAATAATTGATGTCAAGATTAAGGAACAACACACACAAAATGCTGGTGGAACACAGCAGGCCAGGCAGCATCTATAGGGAGAAGCGCTGTCGACGTTTCAGGCCGAGACCCTTCGTCAGGACTTGGCCCGGAGCATCGACAGCGCTTCTCCCTATAGATGCTGCCTGGCCTGCTGTGTTCCACCAGCATTTTGTGTGTGTTGTTGTTTGAATTTCCAGCATCTACAGATTTCCTCGTGTTTGCTCTCAAGTTTAAGGAAGGCATTTTTATTAGTCCAGAAATCAAACAGGTTATCAATGACAAGCAATTCAAAGATCTCCTAGTGCGATCAGAGAAAATAACTTGGAAGGCACTCAAAGATTTGTTGAAAATCTTCTTGGCAACTACAGAGCACCAAACTACATCGGTGATTGACAACATGCTTCCAACACACAAAACCATGAAGTGCACCATGCCACTAAGATTCATTTTGTGCATTTCCGTGCACTTATTTCCTGCAAATCTTGGTGCTGTCAGTGATGAGCATGATGAAAGGTTTCACCAGGAAATTGTGGTCATGGAGAAACAGTATCAGAGCATCTGGAACCCACCAATAATGGCTGATTATTGTTGGACACTTAAATGAGAAGCCTCAGATACTTGAGTACAAAAAAAATGATTAAAACATTTTTAGCTTAGTAGAACTATTGTAAAACATCAGCACAATTATGTAATTAAATGCACTATATTCAATAAAAGTTAATTTCTTGTTTTCCAAATTCCTATGTGATACAAATAGTCTGAAATTATATTTGGATCCAGCTGCAAGCAATCTATCTTAAACACGAAAATTTTTGAGGAAGAAACACTTTCAAAAAATTTGTTGTCCAGTGTTCTCGCTGTCAACAACCTAGTTTCCACTCTTGACCCAAAGCACCTTGAAGAAGGACCCATTAAGGTTAGCATGGCCACATATCTACAGCAGGAAGTGACCATGAAGTATGGGCCTGCATCAGGAGAATCTGACCCAATGTCTTGATGCTACCTTAGAAGTTAAGCTTGTTGCCATAATAATTGTGCATTACAATTTTCAAAGTGGTGTGCAGGGCCAGAAATCCAGCAATCTTCTCCAACAGATGATTACAATTGTGGAGGCGTTACCCTAGGGGAAAGGCAAAGTTCAATGTAGCTTTACTAGTCTTCTCTCAGAAAGACAATATTTGTCCAACCATCTTTGATATTCTGCCTCTGCCACTTGTTATAGCCTGGACTGCCGCAGCACTACTGATGTTCAAAAGTCTGTATCTGGGTTTTCTTGGCCAACAGCTCCTCGAGGCTACTCTCTACTGTCCTTCACTGAAAGCCATGGTTTTACTGCTGGGATAGTACTGTGAGTGCACACCAAAAGATGCAAAAGCACGCAAAAGACAGTCACAAAAGTAATATAGTAGATTAATTAGATGAAGTTTGCATGGTATATGGCATGACTTCATTTATAAATTTGAATTAGAATATTTATTTACTGTAGCCAAAAAGATACCATAATTTTTAAACAGAAGGTCTGAGGCTTGTCCCTAGTGCCTGGGGAGCTCTGGCTTCAGATGTTGGACAACCTGGTCATAATAAAATTGTCTCAGTGTCTAACTTTATTATTCTTCCTATACCTTATCCTATTGCTCCTTCTTTGCTGTTTGCTTTTTAAGAGATTCAAGAGCTGTGTAATCAGGATGCTGAGGTTGTACAGCATGTTGCAAATCATCAGAGATCTTGACACCAACTTGTTAAGTAGGTTTCCTTACATGTGGCAACATGGTGTACATTGTTACATGTTCTCCTTATGTGGATTTATAATGAAGGCCATAAAAATCTACCAACTTTATCAGCAGTCATCCATAACAGTTAAAGCAATACAATCTGTCAGTAACCTACTCATATTGTTTCTCAATCAAACTAATATTAACATTTAAATTCTGCAACACAAACTAACTTAGCTATCACAATTCAAGAATTCATATTCAGATTCAATATAATTTGTACATAGCACCAGCTATTCAACTATGGCAACCACATCACCAAAATACTCAGTGCGATAGTCATGCACTTTTGATGGATAAGGTGCTGGCACATAATTAAAATCAGCATTGGCATATCAGCACTGTGTAGAGTGTGCACAAATGGCATTCATTAATGAGAAAAACTTGCTGCAGCATCCCACTTGAAATATGCTCACAAAAGCTGATTAAAGATACATTATATGCAATCTCAGGAAACCAAACTTTCACAGAATCTAATGGCTACAGATATAGTATGAGTGTGTAACAATTATCTGGTCAAAATTCAATGGTCTGCAACTATGAGAAGAAATGCCATCTTTGTAAGTAGTTCACATGAAATATTTTCTCATAACACAAAGCTTCAGGGATGTGGGTTCATCCCTGAGCAGGGGAATTGTCTATTTAGAGTTTGCATGTTATCTCCATGACAGAACACGTTTTTTTCCTGGTGGAATGGTGCCCTTCCACATCCTAAATGTTTTGTAAATTATCTCTTGGGTTTTTGGCAAAACAAGTCAAAGGAAAGTTGATGGACAGTGTGAAAGGGAATAAATTTCAGAGGTTCAGAGAAGTAAGGAGAGCCATAATGGGATTAATGTGATTGTATATATACATGGCATAGATCTGATGGGCCAAAATGTCTCCTTTGTTTTTGTTATAAACATTGGATAAAGGCTACACAAAACACTTTTAAATTAGGTTTAATGTGCTATACAAGAACTGTGGTTTGCCCAGGGCCACAAGAAACTTTTGGTGAGCTACACAATCTAATTTCCAGTCATTATCTCTATTCCAGATATTAAGTGGTGGGATTGATGGGAAAGGCAGAAGGTTTGGTGAGACATGTAAGAAAAACGGCAAAAACATTTGTCCTCTCAAGCTGCCATCAAGTGCATATCAGGAATGAGCCTCAAATAGTCAGCAATTTATACGAAAGCTCAGTGACTGCAAGTCTGCAGGAATATCTGGCTAAGCATCCATGCCTGAAGGTTCCTGTCACCCTGGAATTGCTGTGCATCGTAGGCTGTGGCTGATATTTACCATATTCATTGATGCTCTCTGCTAATATGAAGGAGCCATCAGAAAGAACAGGAATGTGAGAATTAAAGGATTCCTGAAGGTATAAGAGGTGACCCATGAGATCCTTCAGACACCTTACAACAAGAATCACAAAGGCTATTACCTGGTGAAAATTCAAATTGCCTGCAACCATTGAAAGAAATTTTCTCACAATCAATGCCATGCCTCAGGGAAGTTCACATGGTGTATTTATATTCAGGCAGTATGTAATGCCCACTATATTTCAGCTACTGTGCTTCGTGGTGTGTTGGAAGAACATAAAGAACAAGAAAGAATTCTGTTCTGCATGATGAGCACTCCAATGTAGAAACCTCAGTAATTTCTACGGTCTGATCTGATGATCTAAATTCATATGCATTTCTTCGTTAAACATGGGAGGGTAATCTTTTAATTGAAGGACTGGCAACAGAATTGTGAACATGCATGATTCTAATTTAAAATCATTAAAGAAACAGATTTAAGAATATCATCTGGCTTCAATATTAATATCAAGTAGATTCATTAAGAGCAAGCAGCTGGCATTATTAAGCCTTCCTTTTATGCTGAGAAGATTAATGGAGTTAAAATACTTGACAAACTATGACCATCCAAATATTTGACTCTCACTGGTGATCTCAGCAGGAAATTACAGGAAAAGACATTTCCAGGTCAATGACAACAGTTTCAACAGCTAGTATATTATACTATCTAATGGATCATCATAGCTTATCAAACACACAAGATGATTCAATTACCTTTCTGAGATTGACCAGAATGTGACATTACAAATGCAACCTCCTGGAAAATAAATTCTGATATGTTTTGTTTCGGAATACTTTTCCAGTACAGTCACATCACATTATCAGGGCTGCAGCACTCACCTGTACAAAGTACTCAGACAAAGAAAACAATGGATTTCCTTATGGAGACATAAAAGACTACAGACCTTGCTATTCATGCTGGCTGTCTCCCCTCCTTCTTTGCAGTTCAAATGAAGGTTCTCAACCCAAAATATCAACTGCCCACTTCCGTCCATGGACGTGACCCGACCTGCTGAGTACCTCTAGCTCCTTTGTGCATTGCTCCAATTTCAATACTAATGTGTTGTCTCCAAGGATGACCTTGAAGATACAGCTGTGACTATTCCAAGGTGGGAAAAACAAGAATGATGTCTCCACAGAATCCACTTTATGACTTTCTCAATTTGGATCTCTTCTTGAGATGCATATCAGAGTAAGCTATCCATTCTTTCTGAAAAGGTCCTTGAAAACATATACTGAGAGGATTATGCTAAGTATGTGTTTTTCCCACATTTCTAGTGTTTGTTATCTCTCTATCACACTATCAGGAACCTGCTTTGATAAGCTGAGTAAGGTGGTACCATATCATCAAGTATCCTTATTTCAGCTGAGTTTTGTATCACCCCTCTATTTCATTTACCCATCTTTCCCTTTGGTTAATCGCTTACAGAATTCTGAGGGTGTATATGCCCCAGATAGTTCCAGCATAAAGCAGGGATTATCAAACTGCATGCTAGGAATCATTGGTTTCAAATTTCAGTCATCCCCTCACCTCATCTTTTCCCATGGTGAAATGCAATTACTAGTCAAAACCTGTAAGAAGTCAAGGCAAAAAGAGAACAGGTACCTTATGATCTCCTCAACAGCTTGATTTTCTTCTGCAAGATTTCCTTTTTTTTAACCATTGAAAAATTTCTTTTTCTTATTAAATTAATGAATTGCTGATAGTTCAGCACAGACACCAACTATCAACACATAGAAACGCAGAAGCATAGAAAACCTACATCACAATACAGGCCCTTCGGCCCACAAAATTGTGCTGAACATGTCCCTACCATAGACATTACTAGGCTTACCCATAGCCCTCTATTTTTCTAAGCTCCAAGTACCTATCCAAAAGTCTCTTGAAAGACCCCATTGTATCCGTCTCCACCACCGTTGCCAGCAGCCCATTCCACGCACTCACCACTCTCTGCATAAAAAACTTTCCCTGACATCTCCTCTGTACCTACTCCCCAGCACCTTAAACCAGTGTCCTCTTGTGGCAACCATTTCAGCCCTGGGAAAAAGCCTCTGACTATCCACACGATCAATGCCTCTCATCATCTTATACATCTCTGTCAGGTCACATCTCATCCTCCATCTCTCCAAGGAGAAAAGGCCGAGTTCACTCAACCTATTCTCATGAGGCATGCTCCCCAATCCAGGCAATATTCTTGTAAATCTCATCTGCACCCTTTCTATGGTTTCCACATCCTTCCTATAGTGAGGTGACCAGAACTGAGCACAGTACTCCAAGTGGGGTCTGACCAGGCTCCTATATAGCTGCAATATTACCTCTTGGCTCTTAAACTCAATCCCATGATTGATGATGGCTAATGCACCGAGTGCCTCCTTAACCACAGAGTCAACCTGCGCAGCAGCTTTGAGTGTCCTGTGGACTTGGACCCCCAAGATCCCTCTGATCCTCCACACTGACAAGAGTCTTACCATTAATACTATATTCTGCCATTATATCTGACCTACCAAAATGAACCACCTCACACTTATCTTGGTTGAACTCCATGCCCTCTTCTCAGCCCAGTTTTGTATCCTATCAATGTCCCGCTGTAACGTCTGACAGCCATCCACACTTTCTACAACACCCCCAACCTTTATGTCATCAGCAAATTTACTAGCCCATCACTGCACTTCCTCATCCAGGTCTTTTATAAAAAATCACAAAGAATAGGGGTCCCAGAACAGATCCCTGAAGCACACCACTGGTGACCGACCTCCATGCAGAATATGACCCGTTTACAACCACTCTTTGCCCTATGTGGGCAAGCCAGTTCCGGATCCACAAGGCAAAGTCCACTTGGATCCCATGCCGCCTTACTTTCTCAATAAGCCTTGCATGGGGTACCTTATCAAATGCCCTGCTGAAATCCATATACACTACATCTACTGCTCTTCTTTCATCAATGTGTTTGGTCACATCCTCAAAAACTTCAATCAGGCTTGTAAGGCACAACCTGCCCTTGACAAAGCCTGATTTCTGAGCCAGGATTTTCTACAACATATAAGCTCTGTGTACCAGGCAAAGGAAAACTACAGAACTGCTGCTGTACTAGATCAATGTTTCCTACAATCATGCCATGTGTGCCTTCAACATTGCAACCAATGCTACTGTGGACAAACTTCAGCTTGCTCACGATGATGTCCAATGTCTCTCAAGCTCTGTACATTACTGTACATTAAGTCAGGGGAAAGAATCAGCGGCATTCACGTGAAAGGCATACTTTTCTCTGAAGGCTCACTAAGTGTGTGAGTATGTTAAAGTGTCTGCGATATAAACATTTTGAAAGGATCAGGAAACCAATGTACCTTACACAAGAAATTAGAGTATGGTCTTGTAAATGTAGGTGATACTGCGCAGTGATTTTATTGAAAATTGTACATCTATATATTAACCTAATGTTCTGCTTTCTTTGACCTAAAATTATTGAAATGTGAAAGGGTATCTTCTGAAGCAGGATGCTATTTCACACATTGTGGCCTGGATCACATACAGCTCAAAGTTGCATTGCACATTTCCCACCCAACTGCATTCACTTGGTCCTCTCCCTTGGTCCAGAGGTTAGAGAGGCTAGCTTTTAGGTTAGGTGTAAAACTAAGCATCATGTTGTATCTTACTGAACATTAAAGATCTGATAGCATTATTTCTAATAGTACTAATAAAGTTCTTTGTTCTTAGTCAGCATTTATTTCTCAACTAGCACATTCTTCTCCACTATCAATGCATTTAAAGATTAAAAGATTAGCTTTAATTTGTCACATGTACATCGAAACATTGAACCATGCAGTGAAGTGCGCTGTTTGCATTAACAACCAACAGAGACAGAAGATGTACTGGTGGTAGTCCGTAAGCATTGTCACTCTTCCGATGCCAACATGGCAAGGCCTCAACTTGCTAACTCTAGTCTTTCTTTGGAACTTGGGAAGAAACTGGAGCACCCAGAGGAAAAGCAAGAACATACGCTTACAGACAACGGTAGGAATTGAACCCTGATTGATCACCATGCATACTACATATTTCTATTTCAGACTGCAAAGTAGTTATGAACTATGAGCAACTTTGCACAACCTTTCATAGCACGCATTTCTACTTTAGACTGAATAATAGCATGAATTGTGCATTTGGATCTACAAGCCCCTTTTCCAGAAAAGTTGGGATATTTTCCAAAATGCAATAAAAACATATCTGTGATATGTTAATTCACATGAACCTTTATTTAACTGACAAGAGTACCAAGAAAATATTTTCAATAGTTTTACTGACCAACTTAATTGTATTTTGTAAATATACACAAATTTAGAATTTGATGGCTGCAACACAATCAACAAAAGTTGGAACAGAGGCATGTTTACCATTGTGTCACATCACCTTTCCTTTTAATAACACTTTTTAATCATTTCGGAACTGAGGATACTAATTGTAGTAGATTCGCAATTGGAAATTTTGTCCACTCTTGCTTGATATAAAACTTCAGCTGCTCAACAGTCCGTTGTCTGATTCTCCTCTTCATGATGCACCATACATTTTCATAGGAGATAGATCTGGACTGGCAGCAGACCAGTCAAGCACACGCACACTGTGTCTACAAAGCCACGCTGTTGTAGCCCGTGCAGAATGTGGTCTGGCATTGTCCTGCTGAAATAAGCATGGACGTTCCGGGAAGAGACTTCACCTTGATGGCAACATATGTCTCTCTAAAATCCTAATATACACCTCAGAGTCAATGGTACCTTCACATACATGCAACTCACCCATGCCGTGGGCACTGATGTACCCCCATACCATCACACATGCTGGCTTTTGCACCTTTCGCTGATAACAATCTGGGTGCTTGTTTTCATCTTTGGCATGGAGAACTCGATGCCCATTTTTTCCGAAAACTAGCTGAAATGCGGATTCATCTGACCACAGCACACGGTTCTACAGTCTTTTGGTCCACCTGAGATGAGCTCGGGCCTAGAGAACTCGACAGCGTTTCTGCATAGAGTTGATGTATGGCTTCCTCCTTGTGTAATACAGTTTCAAGTTGCATTTCTGGGTGCAGTGACGGACTGTGTTAAATGACAATGGTTTTTCGAAGTACTCCCGAGCCCAGGTGGCTATAATTGTCACAGTAGCATGAGGGTTTCTTAGGCAGTGCCGCCTGAGGGGAAGATCATACGCATTCAACAGTGGTTTCTGACCTTGCCCTTTACGCACTGAGATGTCTCTGAATTCTCTGAATCTTTTCACAATATTATGTTCTGTAGATGTTGAAAGACCTAAATTCTCTGCAATCTTATGTTGGGAAATGTTCCTTTTGAACTGATTAACAATTGTCTCACGAATTTTGGCACAAAGGGGTGAGCCACGACCCATCCTTGCTTGCAAAGACTGAGCCTTTGATGGATGCTACTTTTATACCCTGTCATGATACCTCACCTGCTACCAATTAGCCTGCTTAATGTGGAGTCTTCCAAACCGGTGTTACTTGAATATTCTGTGCACTTTTCAATCTTATTTTAACTCTGTCCCAACTTTTGAGTGTGTTGCAGCCATCAAAATCTAAATCTGTGTATATTTACAAAATACAATTAAGTTGGTCAGTAAAACTATTGAAAATCTTTTCTTTGTACTTTTGTCAGTTAAATAAAGGCTCACGTGAATTAACATATCATAGATTTTTGTTTTTATTGCATTTTGGAAAATATCCCAACTTTTCTGGAAATGGGGTTTGTAGATATACAACAGAAAAATGCGCAGAATTCAAATTACTAAACAAAACAGGAGCCCATGGTATTATAGGAAAGATACTACACTGGACAGAAGATTGGCTGACTGGAGGGGGCAAAGAATGGGAATAAAAATGGCCTTCTCAGATTGGCAGCCGGTGATTAGTGGTGCATGGCAGGGGTCAGTGTTGGGACCACTGCTTTTTTTTTCAAATGTCAATGATTTGGATGACAGAATTTATGCGTTTGTGGCCAAGTTTGCACAGGAAACAAAGATAGGTGGAGGGGCAAGTGGTGTTGAGGAAGCAGGGAGTCTATGGAAAGACTTAAGACAGTTTAAGAGAATGGGCAAAGAAGTGGCAGTTGGAACATAGTGTAGGGAAGTGCATGGTCATGTACTTTGAAGAAGGCATAAAGGCCTTCCTAAATGGGGAGGAAGATCAGAAATCAAAGGTGCAAAGGGACTTGGGAATCCTATTGCAGGATTCCTTAACATTAACTGAAGCCTTATGCTGAGACTTTGTAAGGCATTGGTCAGACCACACTTACAGTATTATGAGCCTGTTTGGGGCCCTTATCTTAGAAAGGATATATTGGCGTTGGAGAGGGTCCAGAGGCGGTTCACAAAAATTATTCCAGGAATGAAAGGGTTAACATATGATAAGCGTTTGATGGTTCTGGCCTGTACTCACCGGAGTTTAGAAGAATGAGGGAGGGGTGGGAATATCAATGAAACCTATCAAATATTGAAAAGCCGAGATATGGTGGACATGAAGAGGATGTTTCCAGTGGTAGGGGAGTCTAGCACCAGGGAGCATAATCTCAGAATACAATCATGTCTCTTTAGGACAGAGATAAGGATGAATTTCTTAAGGGTGGTGAATCTGTGGAATCCATTGCCACAGATTGCTGTGGAGGTAGAATCACTGTGTATACTTTAAGTGAAAATTGACGGGTTCTTGATCATTAAGGGTCAAGAGTAGAATGGAGAAGTCAGGAGAATGGGGTTGAGAGGGAAAATAAATCAGCCAGAAGTGAATGGTGAAGCAGACTCAATGGACTGAATGGCTCAATTCTGCTCCTAAATCTTATGATCTTATATTAAACTCAACATTTAGAAAATGTAATCCCATAAACTGTTCCATTCCAACACACCAAAATGGAATGCTTTCTACAGTAGTCGCAATTACTTTTCAGGGTCAGATGACATATTTACTCATTTGCTCTAACTATCCTCACAATAAGAAGACTGGTTAATATCATTTTAGCCTTTCAGAATATTTTGGGAATTACCTGTTAAGAAAGATATGGCACATCTGTTTACTCATTAACTATTTTCTTCTTTAACAAAGTGTGAGACTGCAGTAGCTTAATAAAAATAACACAATATTTACAATATAATGGTAACATAATGTTCCAAATTTCCAATGTCTAGATGTTTCTGATACAAATTACTGTGGGTTTGTTCTGTTGATGACACCTTTGGGCCACATTGGTCAAATTGTGCCACTTGGATCATAAATCCACATTTACAATGACTGTCACATTGGAAATACTGATACTCCATCCATTTCCCCGAGTGTAATCAATCTGCTATAGACCAACAGAACAAATTAATTCCGTTGCCAATATTTGTGAGTAATTTATGCCAAGTTTGTAACTGTTCAACCATTCTAACTGAAGTTACCTTAATAATATCCTCATTAGTGGACCTGCACTCAACAAAGGATGACACATCTGTGACGATTCCATTCACTTCCACAGCAATGACCTTTAGAGGAATAGCCACAGTCCTTCCTGTAAGTATTGCAGTGTTGATGATTTCAGTATTCTGGTAAAGAAGGTAAAACACATATTGTTAATCTTTAGACATCTGTTTTCGCACTTCAAACAAGTTAGCAAACTGTGGGTGAAGCTCCGGGATTTCAGTTTGCTAATTTCACGTATTCTAAAAGGAAAATGATATACAAACCAGAAATTCTTTTTTTTTGTCTCACTCACAGTACAAATACAATAGAATCAATGAAAAACTACACAAAAAGATAGATGAACAACCAATCTGCAAGACAACAAATTGTACAAATACAAAATGAAAAGCAATATCATGTTAATAGATAAGGAAGAAATAAATAATATTGAAAACATGAGCTGTAGAGTCCTTGAAAGTGAATCGATAGGTTGTGGAATCAGTTAAGTATTCGGGTGAGCAGTTACCAAGCCCAAAATAAATAGACTAATTCTTAAGTCCTCATTCAAAAATAAGAAGGACCAGCATGGGGTGAAAGGGTCTTGATTTCTTCTTGTGTTATATAAATACATATAATATCCATTAAGTTCTGCTTTGGCCAAATAGTATTAACCTCATTATTTGCAGAATTGAAACCTTTCCATTAAAACAAAACACTGGCATGTCAACATTTTGTATACCTGCAGTAAATAATCATCAATTTAAAGAATTATTTTCTAACACACAAATAAATGCTCAAATTAGGTATAGTACTAAGAATTTTATTATTAGGCATTTTCCAATGTCTGCTCTCAAACACTGAAAAAGTGATTCTTAATTTTAACACCATTGTCTCTTTGTTAGCATTTGCAGACACTTTCTCATCTTCCTGCTTCTACACCTAGTTATTCCTCCCCAGTCTTTGCATCCCATGGCAGGACAAAATAATACAGAATATAGCATAAAATAAGAAAACTGGAGAGGCTGCTAAGGTTGTACTGTAGTGCACCTGCAGTGCAGTCAGGCAGCTCAAGTAAATCTTTAATGGCTTGATCATTCAGAGCTCTGAATAAGCACTCGTCAGCAGTAACACCTTCATTCCTGACAATAAACACAAGATGATCAGACTATTCCACTTGCTACCCATTCTCCCCCACTTGAGTATGACCTGAGTAGAGGAGAGGGATTTATGAAGATAGACAATAGATAGCAGTGTCTTAGCTACGAATGGGCAACTTGATAAAAACCTTGACAGTGCAGTGCCTATCCTCACAAACTAGTTGGACTCTCAGAAAGGAATAATTTCTGTTGATACATTTTCTCTTTGAGCAGAGGAGATGAGAGGAGACCCTTGATAAAGAGATGATAAGAGGCATAGATTGAGTGGATAGCCAGGCTGGAAATGGCTTATATGAAGAGGCATAAATTTAAGGTGAATGGAGAATATTACAGGCAGGATGTCAGTTTTTATGGTGGGTGCATCATATGTGCTGCCAGGGGTGGTGGTAGAGGCAGATACATTAGCAGCATTTAAGAGGATCTTAGACAAGCACACAGATGCTAGAAAAATGGACAGCTACGTGGGAGGGAAGGGCTTGCTTGAACTTAAGTATGTTAAAAGATCGGCACAACACTGTAGCCTGTACTGTGCAGCTATTTCTATGTTCTTGGCTTTTCAGGTGGAACATGAGAGATAACATTCCACATCCCTGGTGAACCTACCATTCTCCTATCTCTCCTTCCAACATGTTCAGTTTGTGCTTAAAAACACAAATCTGAGGAAATCTGCAGATGCTGGAAATTCAAGCAACACACACACTACTCTCCATCTCCCTCTGGTGCTCCCCTCCCACTTTCTTTCTCCCTAGGCCTCCCAACCATGACCCTTTCCCTTCTTCAGCTGTGTATCCCTTTTGCCAAACAACTTTCCAGCTCTTAGCTTCATCCCTCCCTCTCCTGTCTTCTCCTATCATTTCGGATTTCCCCCTCCCCCTTCCACTTTCAAATCTCTTACTATTTTTCCTTTCAGTTAGTCCTGATGAAGGGTCTCGGCCTGAAACGTTGACTGTACTTCTTCCTATAGATGCTGCCTGGCCTGCTGCATTCCACTAGCATTTTTTTGTGTGCAGTTTGTGCTTAATATTCTTTGGTATAGTCCGATCATGTATGGACCTGTGCAGTAATCCATCCCATATATGATAATCTGATGGTGACCTTCTTGTTTGCAGGTTTCCATCAAAGGATAAAATGGTTTTTCATGTATACGTTGTAGAAGTCAATGATGCAGTTTATATGCCAAGTGCATTTATGTAATGTGTAGCTCAAAGGATTCAGAATAGCTTTTGATCTCTGCTTCTGTTGAATGCCTCTATTAGCATTGAAATGAAAAACTCAATGTTGTATAGAAGTCCACTACAGCTTAATCTTAATGTAAAATATATGGAAATGTGTTTGAATAAACTGTATTTAGCATCTATAATATTCTAGTGTTTCATTTCAAATTATTAAAATGCAAATGTGCTTCTTAAGTAATGAAACTTTTCAGAAACAAATGACATTGCATACTAAATTAAAACTTGACACAATCTCATCTTTATGACTAACTGAAAGTCAACCAGCTTACTGACAACATCAATTTTCAACTGCATGTAGTTCAGATGAACTGGAAATACTTGGCCAAATATTCAGGGTTTAGGTGTGTTGATTAGTCATTATATCTAGTAAACACATTAGAGTTTAAAACAACACACACAAAATGCTGGAGGAACTCAGTAGGTCAGGCAGCAAATATGAAAATTACATTGAGCTAAGACCTTTCTTCAGTGTTGAGAAGTTGGGGGGCAGGGGGAAAGATGCCAGTATACAAAAACAGGGGAAAGTGAAGGAGGCTAGCAGGAAGGTGATAGAATGCCAGGTGGGTGGGAAAGATCAAGGGCTGATGAAGAAGGAATTTGATAGGTGAGGAGAGTGGACCATTGGAGAAAGGGAAGGTGGATAGGAAGCAGGGAGAAGTAAGAGGCAGGAGAGAAGTGCTAAAAGAGGGGAATAGAAGAGGTGGGAGGGGTGGAATAATTTACTAGAAGGAGAAATGGATATTAATGTCATTAGAATGGAAGGTACCACCTTCAACCTCCTCCACCTTAAGAGTGGCTTAATCTTGGCACAAGAGGCAGGTAGGGATTGACATACTGGAACAGGAATGGGAATTGGAATAAAAATATTTGGCCACTGGGAAGTCCCACTTGTGGTGGATGGTGCTGAGGTGTTTGACAAAGTGGTGCCCCAATTTACTACAGGTCTCAATAATGTAGAGGCGGACGCATTAGGAACACCGGACACAGTAGACAACTCCAGAAGATTTGCAGGTGAAGTTTTACCTCACCTGGAAGGACTGCCTGAGGTCTTGAACGGAGCTGAGGGAAGTGATGTATGGGCAGGTGTAGCAGTTAGACCATTTGCAGAGTTAAGTGCCGGGAGGCAAATTATTTGGGAGGTAGTTGGCATCACCAGTCATTGTCGGGCTCAGAGGTAGGTAGGATTGACTAGTTGCTTCATTGCGTTTTGTTACTGATATGTAGTGAGCTACTATGTGCTGCTATAAAGTCAGCAGATATTTAAGGTAGTAGAAACTATCAATACAACAGGATTATTTTGTACACAAGAAGAACTACAGATGCTGGAACCTGCAGCAATACACAAATCATTGGAGATACTCAGCAGGTCAGGTGGCATTTATGTAGGGAAATGGACTGTCAATAAATCACATCACAACCAGTCATTTCTCGAATGATCCTGATGAAATACTTCAACCCAAAATATCGACTATGTCTGTTTCTTTCCATAGATTCTGCCTTACCCATTGAGCTCTTCCAGAGACCTGTCTATAGTTTATTTTGTCCTTTATTATGATGCAGTTAGACTCATCCAAACAAGTAAAAAGTTCTCTATCATCCCTGGGTTGAGCCTTGTTGTGACAGGAAGTGTATTGAAATTCAGGAGATGACTGATCTGTTGCAGTACACTTAACCTATGCTTGAATATATACATTATTTTGGTTGATCTGGTTAAGTATCGGGTCAAAGTTTAGTGCTGGCAAATTTATCAATGATAATACCAGTGAATATCAATTGGACATTGAGTACTGAACTCTCTCTCGTTGGAAATGATCAATGTCTGGTAGTTGTGTGGCACAAATGGTACTTGTCATTTATCACTGCAAACCTTAATTTATCCAATCAGTAATCCTCCCTACTTTTAACACAGGATGAAGTGGTTATTGATGAATCAGCTGAAAAAGTGTAGGTTTAGGATTTTGTTCTGAGTATCCCCTGCTCAATCATGATATATTATCAAAGATTGGTTGATCAAACCTCTTGCAGAATTGATATTTTTTATAGTGTCAGCTATATTATCAGTTGCTTGATTACCAATAAAGTGTCCTCAAACATTGCAGTTTGTCTCACATCTCCGCTGTTGGATGAAAACAACTTCATACATAGCTGTGGAGGTCAGTTATAGAAAATAGAATAGTACAGCACATTACAGGCCCTTCAGCCCACAATGTTGTGCCGACCCTCAAACCCTGCCTCCAATATAACCGCCCACCATAAATTTCTCTATATACCTGTCCAGAGTCTCTTAAATTTCACTAGTGTATCTGCCTCCACCACTGATTCAGGCAGTGCATTCCACGCAACAACCACTCTCTGAGTGAAAAACCTTCCTCTAATATCCCCCTTGAACTTCACTCCCCTTACCTTAAAGCCATGTCCTCTTGTACTGAGCAGTGGTGTGCTGGGGAAGAGGCGCTGGCTGTCCACTCTGTCTATTCCCTTTAATATCTTGTACACCTCTATCATGTCTCCTCTCATCCTCCTTCTCTCCAAAGAATAAAGCCATAGCTCCCTTAATCTCTGACCATAATCCATACTCTCTAAACCAGGCAGCATCCTGGTGAATCTCCTCTGTACCCTTTCCAATGCTTCCACATCCTTCCTATAGTGAGGCGACCAGAACTGGACACAGTACTCCAAGTGTGGCATGTTACCAAGGATGAAAAGCTCTGATGGGCAGTAGGGTACAGAGTTGCCTATGTTCCCCACCCCCAGGAGAATCACAAACTGTTACTGTTACCACGCTGCTAATGAGAGAGAAAGAGAGACAAAGGGAAAACATACTGGGACTGGAACATCTGCTTCAGATAAGGGAGAGATAACACCGGGAGAGAGAGACTTGTTGACCCACCATATTATGACTCCTGAAAGACTTATGGCTCCGGAGGGGGCTGTTTACTTGATACCATTCTGTTCATTAAAATTCCTCAGTGGACAACTGGAGTGGGCTGGTTTGATGGACTAAGCCATTCAAAACTGATTGACACCTGAGACCCTGTGAGTGGGGATAAAAGTGAGGTCTGGGGAGACACCCCTCAGACACACCAGGAGACACACTAGTGAGCACTGCTTGAGTGTTGGAACCCACAAGAAGGTGTGGGGCATCGGAGACCGAACAAAGGGATCGGTCAGTTTAACTCACAGTGTTATAGCAAGGCCGGTGGGGGCTTGTGTGTGTGTCTGCCCTTGCCTGGGTGACGAGTCCACCACAGAAGAACGGTCTAGCTGAAGGACAGTGGTCATACCTGAATGGCCATAACACATCGACAGATCAAGAACGTGTAAAGGAAGGTTTGCCTGACAATAGCTGTCACTGTTTGCTCTCTCTCTCTCCCCAACGATTAAAACACAAGAACCAACAACTACCTCAGCATGTATGAACTGAACTGAACTTTATATTCACATATGACAATTCATTATCCCCTAGACATCGATAGAGCTCGTTTATTATTGATTATTATTATACCCACACTTTTAGATTAGTATTGCTAACGTGTATTATCTATATATTTGCATTGTTGATATTGATTTGTATATTTTACTAATAAACACTGTTTGAAAGTAGTACCACCAATGGATTCTTCTATCTTTGCTGGTAAGATACCCAGTTACGGGGTACTTAACAGGCCTAACTAGAGTTTTATAGAGCTGCATCATTACATCACATCTCTTAAACTCTATCCCTCGACTTATGAAAGCTAACACCCCATAAACTTTCTTAACTACTCTATCTACCTGTGAGGCAACTTTCCGGGATCTGTGGACATATATCCCCAGATTTCTCTGCTCCTCCACACTACCAAGTATCCTGCCATTTACTTTGTACTCTGCCTTGGAGCTTGTCCTTTCAAAGTGTACCACCTCACACTTTTCTGGGTTGAACTCCATCTGCCACTTCTCAACCCACTTCTGCATCCTATCAATGTCTCTCTGCAAGAAGGGCCAAAAGGCCTGTATCTGTGCTGTAATGTTCTATGGTTCTATCTTCAACAATCCTCTACACTATCTACAACACCACCAACCTTTGTGTCATCTGCAAACTTGCCAACCCACCCTTCTACCCCCACACCCAGGTCATTAATAAAAATCACAGAAAAGTAGAGGTCCTAGAACAGATCCTTGAGGGACACCACTAGTCACAACCCTCCAATCTGAATGTACTCACTCCACCACGACCCTCTGCCTTCTGCAGGCAAGCCAATTCTGAATCCACTTGGCCAAACTTCACTGGATCCCATGCCTTCTGACTTTCTGAATAAGCCTACCATGTGGAACCTTGTCAAATGCCTTAATAAAATCCATGTAGATCACATCCACTGCACTACCCTCATCTATAAGCCTGGTCACCTCCTCAAAGAACTCTATCAGGCTTGTTAGGCACGATCTGCCCTTCACAAAGCCATGCTGACTGTCCCTGATCAGACCATGATTCTCTAAATGCCCACAGATACTATCTCTAAGAATCTTTTCCAACAGCTTTCCCACCACAGACGTAAGGCTCACTGGTCTGTAATTACCTGGACTATTCCTACCACCTTTTTTGAACAAGGGGACAACATTCACCTCCTTCCAATCCTCCGGTGCCATTCCCGTGGACAACCAGGACATAAAGATCCTAGCCAGAGGTTCAGCAATCTCTTCCCTTGCCTCATGGAGCAGCCTGGAGAATATTCCGTCAGGCCCTGGGGACTTATCCGTCCTTATGTATTTTAACAACCCCAACACATCCTCTCCCTTAATATCAACATGCTCCAGAACATCAACCTCACTCATATTGTCCTCACCGTCATCAAGTTCCCTCTCACTGGTGAATACCGAAGAGAAGTATTCATTGAGGACCTCGCTCACTTCCACAGCCTCCAGGCACATCTTCCCACTTTTATCTCTCGTCGGTCCTACCTTCACTCCTGTCATCCTTTTGTTCTTCACATAATTGAAGAATGCCTTGGTGTTTTCCTTTACCCTACTCGCCAAGGCTTTCTCATGCCCCCTTCTTGCTCTTCTCAGCCCCTTTCTCCTTTCTTGCTACCCTATATTCCTCAATAGACCCATCTGATCCTTGCTTCCTAAACCTCATGTATGCTGCCTTCTTCCACCTGACTAGATTTTCCACTTCACTTGTCACTCATGGTTCCTTCACCCTACCATTCTTTATCTTCCTCACTGGGACAAATTTATCCCTAACATCCTGCAAGAGATCCTTAAACATCGACCACATTTCCATAGTACATTTCCGTGAAAAAACATCATCCGAGTTCACACCCGCAAGTTCTAGCCTTATAGCCTCATAATTTGCCCTTCCACAATTAAAAATTTTCCTGTCCTCTCTGATTTTTCCATGATAATGCTAAAGGTCAGGGAGCGGTTATCACTGTCCCCCAGATGCTCACCCAGTGACAGAACTGTGACCTGACCTGGTTCGTTACCTAATACTAGATCTAGTATGGCATTCCCCCTCGTCAGCCTGTCTACATACTGTGACAGGAATCCATCTTGGACACACTTAACAAACTCTGCCCCATCTAAACCCTTGGAACTAACATTTAACTTAAAATTTAATAGCACTTTTCATAAACTGAACCCATGGCTAGTTAAAGACTTGGACAAATTCTTGTATGGATCAAGCCAAGAAAATGGATAACACAATGCACTGTTTGTTTTTTTCACAAAAGAGTCTCACAAAATTAGCATGCAAATCTAAGACCCACCTCTGAAGTATAGACCAGTGAGTCTTACCTCAGTGGTGGGAAAATTATTAGAGAAGATTTTTAAGAGACAGGACTATATAATCAGAAAAATTAGTGATTATTGCTTTTCTAATTGTGATATAATAATTCTTCACATATCTTAAAAAATGTACCAAAAGCATCCTCTTAGTTTACTCTGCTTTCACCCACCCCCTTAGTGCTTCAATATTTATTCATCTAGTCTTACACAACAAATTTTTTGTTGCTTCTTTTTAATGACATTTATTCAGTTCCACCAGTCTAAATCAAAACAATCTAATCATTTTTATTTTTCTCTTTTAAATGAAAATATTCAATGTATCTTGATAACATTAGATAATCTTATGATGCTTATAGCCCTACTAAATCAGAATCCTTTCATTTCATAGTTTTATTGTTATTAGATTCACCATGCATTACTCTGTATTTATCTCTATTAAAATAAATTATCATATTTCAAACCTGTTTATTTTTCTTTGCCCTTTAGTAAAGAATCCACTTACTTGAGGGCCCTTATAAGGCAACACCACTGTTGTTCTCTATCATCATTGGTGGACTTTTTTCACTTCATTAACTCCCTCACAATAAGACCCAAGGCCATGATCTGATCTACCTTGGACCTCATCAGTCTTGCATCATGAAGGCCCCTTCTATCACCCAAACATGGCAAGACCAAATTTTTATATCCAGTTTCCATACTGTCCACATATGATAAAGGTTTGCTTTTATTAAGCAAAGTATTTCTTGCTAAGCACTATCCTTTGTTGCTAAGATAAATATTAATACATCTCAATGTATTAAACATGCTGAATTTCTCTGTACCCTATCCAGGCAGAGAACTGATAGGGTAGAAAGTAACATGTCGAAAGTGCACCATAAAGATAACAGAACCTACAAGAAATTAAGATTAATAAAATCTTTGTTAAATTTATTGGTGCTTTAAAAAAAACATCACTGAATTTAGTAAACTAGAGTGTTCAGAAAGGTTATTTTGACTTATCATTGGAGCATTGTTAAACTGATAATGTATTGTTTAGCAGCTATGATGATGGTCAATAAGTCATGAAGTAGTATTAATGAAGATTCTACAAAAATGTGCCATTTTTGAATAACTATTTGGAAATGCTGGGTACCTAATAACACAACACAGAGCTATAATGAAAGTGAACAAGATAAAATGAGTACAGATATGTTCTCGCTAGAGATAGGACCTTTACTCAGAATGTACTGGTGGTATTTACTGTAGGTTATTCAAAGAAATAAGACACTTTGTCAGGCAATTTCTCATATATTTTTGGAACATGATCCGAGAGGGATCCATTTAATGCTTCTAGTTTAAGAGCGAAATATATAAGAATTGAGAAACTATAGGATAATTTATTTGCTTTGTGTTTGGGCATTTTCTAGAAGAAATTATCAATCTTAATGGAAATACACATCCAGAAATTAGATTTCACCTTTATTTACTATGCTCAATATCACTGCATTTAATGCTGATGTCAAAAAAGTGCACTTCAGACTGAAAATTGGTCAAAAACAAATCTGAAACAATGTCAGGATGGCTCACAAAAAGAAAGCTTTAAAAAGTTAGATGGCATCACATTCAATTCAGTGCCATGGCTAGCTTTTTGCTGTGTTTTACTTGGAGACAGACATTAACCTTTATAGTTAGATAGAGTTCAACCATGTCAACAAGAATGCAGCAACATACATCATTGCCACTATGAAAAAATGTTGATGAGGGAGTGGGAGGAAAAAAAAGACTTTCTAAGAGGGACATAGATTTTCTCATTCAATGAAACAAAACCAATGAAGGAGAATCTGTGTGCCACGACAACCAGGTAGACCCATTAGTTCCACCATTAGAAGAACCTGGCATTGAGTAGGTAGAGTTGAGAGAATCCTTGCAAAATAGAACATCAGAAGAAATTTCATGATTTCACATGTCAAACACCACACCCATGTAAAGAACAGTCTCTTCAACAAGCACATCTACCACAACCAGCATCCTATCCTATCAATATGGACACAGACATATATTTCTATCAAATACAATCTCACTTACACCAACCCAAACCTCACTCCACCAGTGAATTTCATCCCTCCACTCTCCACCCTGAGATTCATTTTCAAAGGAAGAATAATAAAAAAAAATACTCAATAGCCATCATCTCTTCCTTCCATTCAAATGAACAGTGAGAAACAGGGGGGAGGCAGCTCAACATGCTTGAAGAAACCGTCTTCACCTCATGGTAGAAGGGCAACAGAGTTGTAAAACATGGCTATATGGAATCTGCCTTGTACACTCATTAATAATACTGAATGCTTTCATTTCATTAATGGAAGTCTCCCTGGTTACTTTTTCTTTTACAGGACCACCCTGAAGCTGTTTTGGTAAGAGATTACAAGTACACCAAGCTTCTGTTTTGTCTCAGCGGTTGGAAGAGACCTCCCACCCACCCTGCTTCGCTTTCACCAAAGCATCCTTCATTCAGAGTGGAAGAACCAGAAGAGGAGGCTGTTGAGAAGGAAGGATTGAGTTCAGAAGAAAGTCAAAATGCAACTTTCCTCTTTGGATCAAGTAAGAAACTGACTGCATATATTTGAAGTGGAATTTGAATACTTAAATTCCAAATTATTAACAGATGAAAGAACCAAGTATGTATAATATATCCATATTTGCTGAAGCTACAAAGTTAACTAGAAAAGTAATCTGGGCAAAAGATGCAAAGGCTCCAATAGGGCTTGGACATAAATTGAGTAAGAATTTAAAGATAAGGAGAGGTTATTCAACTTGGTAACAAGTGTTATGAACCCCAGTATCAATTCTTGGGACGGTACATGATGTACTGGAAATCTGTGACTTTGTTTCTGTGAGTGTCATGCGATGACCTACCCCAACAGTATAAAAGGAGCAGCACAGATTGCTCCAGAGAGTCAAGTATGGTTTTGATCAGGGAAAGACACCAGTGAGTGGGGTCGCTGGTTTAAACTCTCCAAGTAGCACAAAGGGGTGAGCTGGGATTGATTCAGAGTATTGATAAATGACTTTCATGGTTACTGGAGCTGGAGGCAGTTGCAAAGAAGAGGGGAGATAAAAGGTTTGAAATAGAAGAAACCTAGTGACAAAGAGATCACTACAGTATGTGGACTCTCTCCAAGTAGACTGTAAGGGTGAGTTTGATTCCATTTAAATACAAAAGTGTGGTTGTCACATAGTTAATCCACAGGAGTGGGTTCTCTTGTGAGGGAAAACCTTTGTGAATACCACATGTGTGTTAACCCTTGTCTGGTGTGGTAGTTCACTGAAGAAGGCATCCTTGTGGCAAATCACTGTTGGTGTTACTTCGTATGTCATGGAACTGGATAATCCAAATGTGGATTTTGGCACCCACTTTGGTAAACCCCTGCAAAGTCGTGGGCGTGTGGTGACCAGTCCTGGAAAAGGGATGTTTTGTGTCAGTTACGTGGTGGAATTCTCATTTTTGGGTACTGTGTGTCTGCCAAATTGCCTTCAGAAAGGTACAGTGGCCATTTCTGACATTTGTCTGCAAGACTCGCTTCTTCGCTGTACGGGCAGTCCCCGGGTTATGTACAAGTTCCGTTCCTGAGTCCATCTTTAAGTCGGATTAGTATGTAAGTCGGAACAAGTACATCCGGTATTATTTAGCGTCAGTTAGTCAAACATCTGTCTGAGTATATAGTATATATTTTACCTTTCTATGCATATAAAACACTTAAGAAACATATGCGTTCCAATAATTAAACCACTGTGTTGCTTAGTAATAATTGTAGCTTTCATCAGGGCAGGGCCTTTCATATGCTCCATTATCTCACTTTATCCGTTATCCTTTAAAGTTGTTCCGATCGTTGACCGACTGTAGCCTAACGCTTTTCCAATGACCGATGGCATTTCACCTCTTTCCAAACGCTTTATTATTTCCACTTTATTTTCAATCGCGATCGCTTCCTGTCAATGGAACACTGCGGCCAGCGGATCCTGAGCTGTGCCGGCTCCCGAGGTCTGCTGGGTCCTAAGGACCACCGCACTGAATTCCCCAGGTCCTAAACTCCACTGCACTGAGACAGGTTACACAGGACAAGTGGGGGCTGTTCTGGGTTTGGGTATTTGATCCTCCACAATATTCCGCGTGGGAATTTAAACTGGAGATGGCAGTGTCTTTTTTTACGAGGTCGAGTTGCGAGCTCGACATAACCCGGCACGGATGGTTCGAGAATCACTGGATCGACATCAACCTGGCACGAGAGCAGTCTGTCACTAAATCGAACTCAGGAACCTCCGTTCTCGAGCCTGGCGCTGATCTCATTGCGCTACCAGCTGACCGGAATGGTGGTGGTGGGGGGGGGGGGGGGGGGAGGGTCAGGGTGAATCTTACGAAGCAAAATTTAAGCCAAATACAAAGTTAAACACTCAATACAATGTCAACAGCAACGACTTAAAATGGCGGACGGCGTTCTCCTTCCTCGGTTTGTAAGTACAAGTTGTCCATAAGTCGGACATTCGTAACTCGGGGACTACCTGTATTTTGAATTTCCATCTTCAAGATCATCTCTTTGCTACACTTCCAATCTAAAAGTTTCTCCTCTTAATACCCCCGCGAATCCCTGAAACTTCCTGAACTGATATTCTGAGACGGTGCTCCAGTAAGACTCTGTTAAGAATTGTTTCTAAGTTTAACTGGTTTGGAGCTATAGACGCATAGCACTGTTAACTTTGTTTTAACTTGGTCGCTTGCTTAATTTTCTATGTTTCTGCTTTGCTTTCTAATAATATCCTGACTCCATTCCACATCTATTACTGCTGGTTCGACATAACACAAGACAGGTCGAGACAGGATATTTTAAAAAGGTAAGAAACCAATAAATAGTTGCATTTGAACACAAAACTAACAGTTTGATGCAGTATACAATCAGAAAAACAGATGATGTACATTGATTTTATTGATAAAGTATTGGAGTAAAAAAATAAAAAAGCCTGAAGTAATTGTAGAGGTTTTGTGTGAAACCACATCTAGTGCATAAGCTGGAGTTCTGGTCTCGGCAATCAAGGAAAAAACTACTTCTCTTCAAAACAGTGTAGAACCAATTCATAAGGTTGACTGCTAGGATGAGAGGGTAGCCTTTGGAGTTATTCTACAAGAAAAATTAGTCTGAAGTACATAACACAAAATTTGGAGAGGAATTGATGGATAAACTGTGATAGATTTGTGCAGTATAGAAGGAGAGAGAGCTTTAGGATAAGGAAGTTGACTATTTGAGAAAAGGAAGAAATGGATATTTCACTTGGATGTTGTGAATCTTTTCCCTAGAGAATGGTGCGATGCACCTTTTAGTTGGATCTAGGCACAATTGATGTACAAGTTAAAGGGAAAAACAATGACATTTACATTATGGTCTCCAGAAGAAAATTACGCATCTGTATTGCTCCTAAAGTATATTACACAACACACTAGCAGCAACAGTAAATGTTTTCTATCTCAAATACTGGCTGCCATTTATTGTAGTGCGCATTTTGCATGTGCATGATTTAAGTAATTAAACTTCAAAGAATGAAAAATGAATTAATACCACTGTTTCAGAAGTACTTAATTAAAATATACCCACCGATTCCTTCCATGTTTCCTTCCATTGGAAATTAAGACAGCAAATGAGTTGGTGAATGAAGATGGTGCGATGAATAATTTTCAATTCCATTTGTATTTGTCACTATGAAATTAAGATCAAGTAGAATAAAAAAGAAAATCTAGGCTTACTTTCATAAACCATTTGGTTAATTGATGTCAAAATTCAGAATGGAACAAAGACAGATTTTTTAAAATTGCTGTTTTAAAAAGCCAAATCCATTGTCCAAGCAGTTTTAACAAATTAATGGATTAACAAGTGAAGCATGAAATTAAAATATAAATCTTCAACATCCTATTTTTAATCTGAATAGCATAGAAGAGAGAGACAGAGAGTGAGAAACAGAGAGAGAGAGAGAGAGAGAGAGAGAGACGGCGAGAGAGTGAGAGAGAGAGAGAGATGGAGAGAGAGTGAGAGAGAGAGAGAGAGAGAGAGAGAGAGACAGACAGACAGAGACTCAAAATCTAAAACAGTTATTTTACTTAAAATTAGTGGTTTCTCGGTTGTAGGATGCCAATATGAAATAGGACAGCATATTGCCCTGTATTCTTCAACACTTTGCAATGCCATGCAATACCTTTGCAAGACAAATGAAGGATTAGGGATTATTGATGCAGAAAACAATATTCCCATAATAATAGATTTTTTTTCTTTTCAGAATGCTGGAGATAGTATTGAGAAAGAGAGAAACCCAAATGGATTCATTCAATTCAGGCAACTCCTTAAATTTGTCAATTATCTAAAACTTCATAAAAATGTTGGCAAGCATATCATCAATAGGTTCTATGAAGAATTTATATTTTTTCTGATCATTGTTTGTGTTTCACTCAATATCTACATTTTTGTCTCTTTTTTATTTTCCTTATATTCTTGCTATTATTTGCTACTTTCTCTCAAGATTAAAAAAAAATAGAGTCAGTGATGTAGAATAGATGGTTGTCAGAAAATAGGAATAATCCAGCAGCCACATCTGCAGAAAATGATTCCATTTTAGCTCAAAGCTGAATGAGCATAAAGGATATTTAATTCAACGTTCCTGTGTATTAAGGTAAGAGCAGGAAGGTTATAGTACAACCTTTCAAAATATTGGTTAGGCTACAGTTGAAGCAATGTGTGTAGTTATAGCTGCCATATTGCAAGAAGAACACCATTTCACTGGTGAGAATACAGAGGAGATTATCCAAGATGCTGTCTGCGTTTGTTTTCCTTAGAAAGGAGGATGCTGAGAGAGGTATAACAATTACAAGGATTGAGAGAAGGAAACCATTCCCCAAAGCAGATGGATTAAAAATTGGATCAAAAAAGGATCATTGGAGAACTTTTTTCATCTAAAGGTTAGTGGAGGCTACTTCTCTCACAATATTTAAGAACAATCTACCAGATAAATATTTGAAGCGTACAGAGGCAACTTTGAATCGGTGATTGTGTGAGTGGGCCAGTGTAGGAATCTGAGGTCTGAAGGCTTGGCTCCAAAGGTTTAAGCAAGGAGGCACAAATGAGTAGTAGATAAGAACAAGAAAGAATGTTTTATAGTACTAACTAAAGTGACACCAAATCACAGTATTTTAAATAAAATTACTGGAGTCTGGAATGGTACTGGATGATTGGAATATCACAAAAGTCACTCCACAGAGGCAAAAGACAGGAAATTATAGGCCAGTTAGGCTGACTTTAGTGGTTGGCAAGATGTTAGTGTCTATTATCAAAGATAAATAGGGGTACTTGGAGGCATATAATTTTCTAAAGGGGTAATCTTGCCTGACAAATCTTTTTGAATTCTTTGAGGAATCAACAGGCATGACAAAGGAGAGTCAGTCGATGTTGTTTATTTGTATTTTTTGAAGGCCTTTGACAAGGTATCACACATGGGGCTGATAAACAAAATAAGAGCCCATGGTATTTTAGGAAATACAGCATGGTAGCAGAGACAGAAAATTGGCCGACTGGCAGAAGGCAAAGATTAAGAATAAAAAATCCTTTTCTGGTTGGGTGCTGGTGAGTAGTGGTGTTTCATGGGGATTGCTGTTGGGTCTGCTACTTTTCACATTATATGTTAATGATCTGGATGATGAAATTGATGGCTTTCTGGCTACGTTTGTAGATGACACAAAAATAGGTGGAGGGACAGACAGCATTGTATTGAGGAAGCAGGTAGTCTACTAAAAATCTTGGAGAGATTATGAGAATGGGAAAAGAAGCAGCACATAGAATACAGTGTAGGGAAGTGTATGGTCGTGCACTTTGAAAGAAGGAATAAAAGGGTAGACTATTTTCTAAATGGGGAGTGAATTCAGAAATTGGAGATGAAAAAGGAATTGGGAGTCCTAATGCAGGATTCCCGAAAGGTTAACCTGCAGATTGAGTTGGTAGTAAGGAAATCAAATGTAATGTTCATTTCAAGAGGATTCAAATATAAAAGCAAGGATGCAATTCTGCAACTTTATAAGGGCATTGACCACATTTGTGGTTATTGTGAGCAGTTTTAGGTCACGTATCCAACAAATATGTGCTGGCATTGGAGAGAGCCCAGAAGAGGTTTAAGAGAATGATCCCAGGAATGAAAGGATTAACAAATGAGAAATGTTTGATGACTCCGGGTCTGTTCTCATTGGAGTTTAAAAGTATGGGGGGGGGTGGGGAGTGGTGAATTCCATTGAAACATACAGCACATTGAAAACACCTAGATAGAATGTACATGGAGAAGATGTTTCCAATTGTGGGAGAGTCCAAGAACAGAGGACACAACTACAGAATACAAGAACGTCCTTCTAGAACAGAGATGAGTTCTTGATTATGACATGGACCACCACAATAAAGAGCAGTTAGCACGATGCTATTAAAATTTAGGATGCTGCAGTTCAGGGTTCAATTCTGGTGTCGCCTGTAAGGGATTTGTATATTCACCTCGTGATCCCTGTGGTCCAGTTTCCTCCCGCAGTCCATAAATGTACCGGTTAGTTGGTTAAATGTTCATTGTAAAGTGTTCTATGGTTAGGTTAGAGTTAAATAGATGGGTTGCTGGGCAGTGCAGTTCACTGGGCTGGAAAGGCCTGTTCTGCACTGTATCTCTAAATTTAAAAACGTAATTCCTTAGTAACTTCAGCAGGATACATTATTACTTAAGCTAATCACTTTTGTAGAATGGTATTTCTTTTCCATCCCCTTGATTTAAACACCACTATAAAAGAGAAGAATGCTTTAGATTTTGGGAAAAGTGTTTTTTTAAAACCGACTTTTCATTTTAACCTGCAATTCTCAATAACTTATCACATGGTCAGTTCTGATATGCCTTACAAGAATTGGCACTTAAGTACTTTAAATTATATATCCCTGACATATGTGAAATACCAAGAAAATTTATTTAAATGTTACTCAACCAAAAATCATTATGTGCCATTAGAGTAAATGAAAATTCAAAAAATGTAGTTCATAAATATTCTTATACACTAATGAAAATGTGGTAATCCACTATGAAAAAGGAATTCAGCGAATGAACCTTTTTATCAAATGCCAATCAAATTGGTATCTCCTAATGGTCAAAATAACAATTCCACTATCTGTGTATCTATTAGATGATAGCATGTTATTTATGATAATGTCCTGGAGATTTTCCATTTGTACTATCATAATTTATAACCAAAAATCCTGTTTCACAAATGTGGCACAGTTTAAAGTAATTTTGATAATAAAGGTTGATGGCTAAAAATTCTCACCGCAGGAATTAACCAGAGGACTAAATCCCTGTTGTACTTTTATTTGAATATCTCATAATTTTCTTTCACATTTTCTCTCTTCTCTTGCATATGTTGGCTTCTTCCTGTTGCAGTACAATTCCATTGGGATGTTTGCCTTCCAGCTATTATTGATGAGCATTACTCCTGGACTAGTGAAAGAATACAGATGCATTCTAACAGGAGTTAACAGGCAGGAATCTGAAGTGCTTCATGGATAGTGAGAATAATTGGATTGCAATAGCTTTGACCCATCTGAGATCAGCTGAATCTGCTTATTATTTAAATATGGAACCTTTAGGGGTCAAAAAAATCAAGTAATCAAGAATAAATACAGTAAACAAAGCAGCAGCTTTGGTCTTTCAAATTGAAAGTAAGCAGGAATGTAAGCA
This sequence comes from Hypanus sabinus, assembly GCF_030144855.1. Classification (NCBI taxonomy): domain Eukaryota; kingdom Metazoa; phylum Chordata; class Chondrichthyes; order Myliobatiformes; family Dasyatidae; genus Hypanus; species Hypanus sabinus. Next base: position 141,254,354 of record NC_082711.1, read on the forward strand.
GAAACTCAACAAAATTTCAAATATATGCACTTCTGCATATCTAGAGGGAATCATCTACTACATAAGTTAGGATTAATGATATGGCTGAGTACAATGCCATACATATTACAGCATCAATAAACATAGTTAGCATTTAGTCCACAGCTGTAGATCTATTCCCTCAGTCAAGCCATGTCTGAGAATGAGGGAAATAAGAGAATGTGATCCTGAGACAGTATTAGGAGATAAAAAAATTAACTGCAACAACGTCATTCAATTTTATGTATCATCCACTCTCCTGAGTTTGTCATACTTTATGTTATGGACATACCTTGAATGTTAATCATCTTATCAGTAATATACATAGTGGTCTTTGAACATTAGCAAACAACTTTCTACCGAATTTCATACAAGTTGTATAGTATCAGTTCTAAACTTAAATACTACACATATAAATGATTTTAATTGAAAAATCAATGGTAAGCAGTTTAGGAAGCTAGATCAGCTTTCACTTAAGATGGCAATACGCCATGATTTTGATTTTATGAGCAGGAGCACTGACATAGAATGACATTCAGCATATGGAATACAATGAGTTAGAGCAAGTGAGGTTGATACTAAGACAAAAGCAAAATATCTAAATATGAGTGAATAGTTACTTTAATTCAATGGAATATTTTCCAGTCAATATGAGATAAACAGAAATTGTCAACTCTCAATCTTGAGACAGTGCAATTCTAATCAAAGCACAAAGAGAAAAGAATACAATTAACCAATACATTAAAAAATCCTAAAGTAAATAACATAAAATTAAAAAATACAATATTAAAGAAAAATGACATCCCAGAACTTTTGAATATGGTCCATACACAGATAAAGATCAATGGCTGACCAGATATTGCATCTTGCTACTACCATTGGGTGGGAGGTACAGGTGCCTTAGGTCCCACACCACCAGGTTCAGGAACAGTTATAACCATACAACTATCAGGTAACTGAACTGGCATGGATAACTTCAAACACCACTACTCTGAACTGATTATACAACCCACAGACTTATTTTCATGGTCTCTTTACAACTTGTGCATCAGTGTTGTTATTGTAATTTGAACAGTTTGCCTTCTTTTGAATATCAGTTGTTTGTCAGTCTTTGCCTGTTTATGTAGTGTTTTCATGATACTATTGTATTTATTTCCCTTCCTGTAAATGCTTACAAGAAAATGAATCCCAGCGTAGTACTATATATGGTAATGTCACAGAATTTGTTGTTTTGCAGTAGCAGTATAGTACATTAAAAAACTATAACTTACAATAAGGAATACATATAAACAATTAGTGCAAAAAGATCAAAAGGAGTGAAGTAGTCTTTGTGAGTTGGTTCAGACTCTTGTACCTGCTCCCTGATGGCAGCAACGACAGAGGGCATGTCCTGGGCAATGGAGATCCTTAATGATGGATGCTGCCTTTTTGAAGCTTTCCTGGATGCTGGGGAGATTAGTGCTCATGAAGGAGCTGGCAGAGGTTTCAACCTTCTGCAGTTTTCTTTCATACTGTGCAGTCGCCCATCCATACCAAAAAGCAATGCAACCAGTTCGAAAGCTCTCCTTACTAGTCTTTGGTGACATACTAAATCTCCTCAAACTCTTATTGAAATATAGCTGATGTGTTTTATTTGAAATTGCATCATATGTTGGGCCCAGGATATATCTTCGAAAATGTTGACACCTTATATCTTGAAAATGCTCATCTTTTCCACTGCTGATTCCTTGATGCGGACTAGTATGTGTGTACACTTGACCTCCCCTTCCAAAAGTCCACAATCAATTCTTTGGTCTTACTCATGTTGGATGCAAGATTATTGTTGTGACACCATTCAACCACCTGATCTATCTCACTCCTATTTCCTCCTCATCACCATCTGAGATTCTGCCAACAATAGCTCTATTATTGGCAAATTTATTCATGGCATTTGAACTGTGCTTAGCCAGACAGTCATGGATGTAGAAAGAGTACAGCAGCAAGCTAAGCAGGAATCCTTGAGGTGCACCAGTGTTGTTTGTCAGTGAGGAGGAGATATTATTTCTGATCCGCACTGAGTGTGGTCTCCCAATGAGGATGAGGATGTCAAGAATTCACTTGCAGAGGGAGGTACAGAGACACAGGATTTGAAACCTTTTGATTATTGATTAGAGTGTCAAACGCTGAGCTGTAATCAATAAACAGCAGCCTTATAAGTTTATCCTCAGAGGACTGTAAATCTTTAGGAACTCTATTCCAGATGGATATGGATACTGAGTCATTAAATGTTTTCAAGGCTGAAATAGATTTTTGGACCACACTGTTATGCAGAGCAGGCAAGAAAATGTTGAAGCCAAATTTCAGATCAACAAATTTATTGTTTCTTTTATCAATCTAGTTAAGTTAATATACTTCTACTCAAATAGTTAGGAGGGGAATATCAGAGTTCAACAATAAGTTGTTATCTTGCCTGAGTGAAGGTTAGAGGTTAGATCAGGGAATAGGCAAGAGAATTCTGAATCAAGATCAAGCTATAAAGCTGAGAGTCTGGGGTCAAGGTTAGTGGAAGAAATCAGAAATAGCATAACAAGTGAGTGGACATGTTGAAAGGATTGCCTGTGTAAAATTAGTTGTGTTTTATTTTTACTTTAACCTTCAGACATTGAAAACGGAGTGTTTAAAATGGAAATGACCATCTTTTGGGGGGCAGCTGCTCAGAGTACCAATATAGGGTAAAAATGTTAAATTGATCCCATTTCAGCTAAGTGTAAAGTTCAGGCATAGCAATACAGGCATCACATTATTAAAATTCTTTTATTAACTGTTTGTAAAATGGCAAAATTGCAGCAAGGGATCTGTCCATCAAAGGCTACATCATTCATTGTGTAGTGATTGAAAATTGTAGGTCCTTGATTTTATTTGCTCCTTTATAGAATTCCAACAGATTTTTCAGGTTAGATTTCCCCTTAAGGAAACCATGCTGATTTTGGCCCATGTGCCTCCAAGTACCCTGAAACCTTATCCTTAATAACGGACTATAACATCCAACAACTGAAGTCAGGCTAACTGGCCTATAATCTCCTATCTTTTGACTCCTTTTCTTCTTAAAGAATGGAGTGACATTTGCAATTTTCCAGCCCTCCTGAACCTTTCCAGAATCTAGTGATTTTTGAAAGATCACTACAAATGCCTCTACAATCTCTTGGACTACCCTTATCAAATTTTGGGTAGGGTCTACCTTTGGACAACCGTCTCCTTAGTAATTGGAACTACACTCAATTCTGATCTCCAATTCATGTGAATTTCTGACATACTGCTGGAGTCAGTTGGGAGTTCAATGTTTTTTCCTTGAAAATGTTCCATATTTCCAAGGTTGTCTAGGGAAGATCAATCTCAGGTTTTTTTTTTATACTGCATACCCTGTGCACTCAATCTAAGACATTCCTGACGTTGGCATCTGGGAGGAAACACACCATCTAGATGTCTCTTTCATGTCAAGAGTCTCCAATCTGCTCCTTTAACAATGGAATCTCCATGACTACTGTACTCCTCTTCTTCCCATTTCCTCTCTGAGCCACAAAACCAAACTCAATGCCAGAGCCCTAGTCACTGAAGCTTTATTAGAGCTATAATAATTAGGTTATTAGAAGCATATATGATTAAAGAAAACTGTGGGCAAGTTCATGCATTGGATACAGCTTGAAGCAAAAATGTACAGTCGGCCCTCATCCGCAGATTCTGCATGCGCGAATTCAACCAACCACGGATTGCTAAAACCCGGAAGTGCTCTTCCAGCATGTTGTTCGAGCATGTACAGACCTTTTTTCTTGTCATTAATCCCTAAACAATTCAGTATAACAACCATTTTACATAGCATTTACATTGTATTAGGTATTATAAGTAATCTAGAAATGATTTAACGTATACAGGAGGATGTGCGTGGATTATTGTGCATCAGGATCGAAAAAAATCAGAAGTTCTCTTACTAAGTAAGTCGGAACAGGTAGATCCAGTATTATTTAGCGTCAGTCAAACATTTGTCTGAGAATAGAGTATATATTTTTCCTTTCTATGAATATAAAAGACTTAAGAACGTATGTTTCAGCACCGGGCTTGGGAACGGAAGTTCCTGGGACTCGGGACAGATTGCTCCCGAGTCTCTCCACCGTGCTGGGTTGATATGGACGATCAAAAACCCAAAACCCCAAAAATTAAACCACTGCGTTGTTTAGTAATAATTGTAGCTTTCATCGGGGCAGAGCCTTTCTCACTTTATCCTTTAAAATTATTCCAATCATTGACCGACGTAGCCTAACGCTTTTCCAATGACTGATGGCATTTCACCTCTTTCTGATCACTTTATTATTTCCACTTTATTTTCAGTCGTGATCGTGATTATTTTCGTGAACAGAAACACTGCGCATTCAGAGCTCTGGTGCCGGGTCTTAATATCCACTGCACTGAGACTGGTTAAATAAGGTCTGGAGTTCTGCTGGATCCTAAGGTCCACCGGATTGAGACAGGTTGCATAAGGGAATTGAGCATCCACGAATTTTGGTATCCGCAAGGGGTCCCGGAACCAATCTCCTGCGGATAAGGAGGGCCGACTGTAATTTTTTTTCTGAGCTGAAAATATAACTGCAACTGTTTTTCAAAGCAGTTAAAGGAGTAAGTGTTAGCTGCAGTCTTTGCTACCTTTATACCAAGAGCAATAGAAACAGATTTCAGATTGTATGAATTACAGGTAAGAGTGAAACTGGAATTCCATTTGATGAGAAAACTGTATTCTAAATCAGCTTTGACAAGCAATCTCCACAATTACTCCTAAAAGGCAATCATTTGCATTGGGACTAGGAAGCAACACTTTGGCATGTTAGGGTGTAGAATACTGTTTTAATAATAATGTTAAAAATTACTAATCATAGATGCACCTCTCTTTTATGAATAGAAGTACCATGGATCAGTGTAAGCATTTGAAAGATGTGATCTATAGTGTCAGAACAGACAGCTGTAAATGTGAAAATACAACCATACCATGCCTCAAATTCACAAAATTATGCTTATATGGATGTAAAAGGAAAAGGAAAGTTAACAAAGTTCAGAAGAACTGAACTCAGAACATTTAAAGCCAAGATCAATAAGTAGTGGTATCTTGCTCAAAGACGCCTAAAGCTTCTGTAAAATGGAACTGCCTCTAAACTGAGAATGAAAAATGACAATGTGAGTGATGCAGTGTTCCAGGATGTAGAGAATGAAGTTCAATGATTCAGCAAAGAAAACTGTTGAGAAGTACTATGAATTTCTCAATATGACTTTTCTTTCATACTCCATGCCATTGCACTGACTTCTTTACTTAACAGGGTAAGAATGAAGCAACTTATAAGGGTTTGCATTAGCACTTTCATAACAAGGTACTTAATGAATACTTTGCTCCAGTACTCACTATGGAAAAGGATCTTGGCAAATATAGGGATGACTTTCAGCCGACTGAAAAGCTTGAGAATGTAGATATTAAGGAAGACGATGTGCTGGAAATTTCGAAAGCATCAAGCTGGATAAGTCACCCGGACCGAATGGGATGTACCCAGGCTACTCTGGAAAGAGAGGGAGGAGATTGCTGATCCTCTGGCGATGATCTTTGCATCATCAAATGGTTTCAGAGGATTGGAGGGTTGCAGATGTTGTTCCCTTATTCAAGAAAGGGAGTAGAAATAGCCCAGGAAATTACAGACCAGTGAGTCTTACTTCAGTGGTTGTTAACTTGTAGAAGATCCTGACAGGCAGGATTTATGAACATTTGAAGAGGCATAATATGATTAGGAAAAGTCAGCACGACTTTATGAAAAGCAGGTTGAGTCTCACAAGCCTGACTGAATCTTTTGAGGATGTGACTAAATGCATTGATGAAGGTAGAGCCGTAGATGTGTGTATATGGATTTTAGTAAGGTATTTGATAAGCTACCCCATGCAAGGCTTATTGAGAAAGTAACGAGGAAGTAAGGAGAGATTCCTTTGTGGATCCAGAACTGACTTGCCCATAGAAGGCAAAGAGTGGTTGTAGATGGGTCATATTCTGCATGGAGGTCGGTCACCAGTGGTGTGCCTCAGGGATCTGCTCTGGGACCCCTACTCTTTGTGAATATTATAAATGAACTGGATGAGGAAAGTGCAGTGATGGGCTAGTAAATTTGCTGATGACACAAAGGTTGGGGGGTGTTGTGGAAAGTGTGGACAGATGTTACAGTGGGACATTGATAGGATACAAAACTGGCTGAGAAGTGGGAGGTGGAGATCAACCAAGATAAATGTGAGGTGGTTCATTTTGGTAGGTCAAATATGATGGCAGAATATAGTATTAATGACTCGTGGCAGTGTGGAGGATCAGAAGGATCTTGGGGTCTGAGTCCACAGGACATTCAAAGCTGCTGTGCAGGTTGACTCTGTGTTTAAGGCACACGGTGCATTGGCCTTCATCAATCATGGGATTGAGTTTAAGAGCCGAGAGGAGAGGTAATGTAGCTATATAGGACCCTGGTCAGACCCCACTTGGAATACTGTGCTCAATTCTGGTGGCCTTACTACAGGAAGGATGTGGAAACCATAGAGAAAGATGCAGAGGAGATTTACAAGGATGTCGCCTGGATTAGGGAGTATGCCATATGAAAATATATCGAGTGAACTCAGCCTTTTCTCCTTGGAGTGACGATGAGAGGTGACCTGATAGAGGTGTACAAGATGATGAGAGGCACTGTTAGTGTGGAGTCAGAGGCTTTTTCTCAGGGCTGACTTGGCTAGCACAAGAGGGCATAGTTTTAAGCTGCTTGGAAGTAGGTACAGCGGAGATGTTAGGGTTAAGTTTTTTTATGCAGAGAGTGGTGATTGCGTGGAATGGGCTGCCAGCGGCAGTGGTGGAGGCAGAAACGATTGGGTATTTTAAGAGACTGCTGGATGGATACATGGAGCTTAGAAAAATAGAGGGCTATGGGCAAGCCTAGGTAGTTCTAAGGCAAGGACATGTTCGGCACAGCTTTGTGGGCCGAAGGGCCTGTATTGTGTGGTTGGTTTTCTATGTTTCTCTAACAAGCAAAGGCACAAAATAATAGCGCTGCAGAAGTGCATTTTTAAAAGCAAGGATAAACATTTGATTTAGAAAAAGAATGGTATTTATTATAGGCTTTTTAGTAACAATAGTGAGAAAATTGAATTGAAGTAATAGACTCAAACTTTTTTTTACATCCATGCTGACACAAACATGGTATACACCTATTTGAGGAGCTCTCTTCTGGATTAGATGTTAAATCAAGGTCCTACTTGTTCTTAGAAGTATACATTTCCAAAACAACAGTTTGAAGTGCCTAAATTCTAGGCAACACATTTATGAGCAAAAAATCAAAAAAGATTATTTGGTCATATTCAGCCGGGGACATCAAATAAAACCACTGTTTTACTCCAGTTTCTGCTGACTACTGAATCCACTTTACTACTGGGAGCAAGAAGTCCTCACAATCTTTGCATCAATAGGTAACCTCTGAGTCTACCAAGATTTCTTGAAGAGACCTGCACCAGTAATAGACAAATAATCCTATAAAGAAAAAGGGTCACTAGCTTGGTTTCGGATGTTGGCTTGGGAGAAGTTTACAAAAGCTTTAATATCGAAGTGAGATTAAGTTTCCAACCACTTTCAGCTCAGAAGTAACATTTTCCCAACTAGCCCACGTTCAAAATTTTAGGTTACATGTGGACGTAAGTCCGTACATTCAATCTTATTTACTTGTTTGTTTGTTTGTTTGTTTTTTAATTTCAGCAATAGAGTGCAGAGTTGGCCCTTCTGGCTCTTCGCACCACACCGCCACAGCAACGCCACAACCGTGATTTTACCCTAACCTAATTGCAGGACAATTTACAATGTCCAGTTAACCTACTGGTAGTGTTTGGACTTGGGAAGAAACTGCAACACCTGGAGAAAACCCTCACTCTCAATAAGCTGCCAGTTAGCCTCTGGCAGCCTTCAGTGCTTAATCTGGAGCATTTAGCATCTGCACTGTAACTATTTGCACCTAAGTGTTCTGCATATGATACCCACTTCAGTCCTATTGCCAATCAAATGGCACCTTCTTTGATGTTGTGTTGTTGAATGGTTAAGATAATCAACATTCATTGCAAAAATAGAATAAAAATACACATTCATGAATGAAATGAACCACTTATTCAGGGTCAATCATCCATCATAATTGTTTAATATCTTATTCTCTACTTTGTTACTAACAGATAAAACTCCCTCTCATCACTCTCTGGTCTGAAGAAACAAAACCTGAATATATTGCACAAGATTCTGCAACTAACTGAACATGTACTATGTAGCAGCAATGGAGCAGGGAACACCTAAGTACTCCAACTAATGTAGCAAGGACATCCCAATTTGTTATCCATTTATATTTTGCTTCCTGAAATACATTTGCAGCTTCTACATTCAGCTTAGCTTCACATTCTTAACTGCCTTATGAATCAGGTTGATTAGTAGTGGAGAAAATGTTAGAATCGATTATAAAATATCTACTGGAGATTTTTCAGAATGTACAATAGATAATGAAGAACCAGTGGATGTGATATGTTTGGTCTTCTGGTAGACTCTTATAAGGTCCCATGTAAGAGGTTGGTGTTCATATTAAAGTGCATGAGGGTAACAAGATAACAATATTAGCATAGGAATAAAGTATAATTTTCGATAAATGTTTGTAAAAGGCAGGCCGTGACCAATACCTCTGGAACAAGGTAGTAGTGTAACCATGAGCTGTGAGGACAATGCAGAGGCTTCAGTGTGATTTAGACAAATTGAGTAAATTGATAAATGCACTTGCATGTGAGGTTATCCACTTTTCTGCTAAAAACAGTCAGAGTAATTATTATTGGAGAAGGAAAATTGAAAGTGGGCCAAGACCTGGTTGTCTTTGTACACCAGTTACAGTGCAACAAGCAGCAGGGAAAGCAAATTGTGTACTAGCCTTCACAGCGAGAAGATTTGAGTACAGAAGCAAGGATGTCTTGCTGCAGCAGAGGGTGTTGATTGCACCCCAGCAGTGTTATGAGTGGAGGTTTGGTACCATTATCTGAGAAAAGGTATTCTTGCCATGTAAAGCGTGCAATAAAAGTTTACTAGACTGGCTCTTGTTGCAGCAAAACCGAGATACGGAGCAGACATTAGGTTTACTAGATCTCTATTCACTGGAGTATAGAAGAGTAAGAGGGGAGATCACAGAAACCTATTAAGATTTTAAACAGAACCAAGACAAGATACTGGAGAATGTTCCCAATGGTTGCAAAGTCTATAACCATGGGTCACAGACAGACATAAAGAATGATGGAACAAGCCTAATGGGCTAAATGGCCCCATCTTGCTCTTATTTTTCATGTAATCTTTAAATGTTTCTGACATTTACTCACTTAAAATATTTACATTTAAGTATGTAATGACAACAAATTAAAAGTAAAAGTAAGTTTATTATCAAACTACATCCATGTCACCAAATACAACTCTGAGATTCATTTTCTTGCGGGCATACTCAATAAATCTAATATCCATAATAGAATCAATGAAAGACCATACCAACAGGGCGGATAACCAGTGTACAAAAGACAAAAAATTGTACAAATACAAAAAGGAAAGAGAAAAAAATAATAATAGACAATCTATAATAATTGTCTGGATATATCACAGGATAAACAAACAAGAAAATTTACTTAATAGATATAGCCATTCCAAACACACAGAACATACAGGAATCAAAAAGTGAAAAACACCAGAAATATGCTGAACTAAAAGAGGAAATTGCAAGACTATGAAACACGAACAGCGTACACATTTTCCCAGTATTAAACAATTAGACCAACACAACAATATTTAGGAAAATCTTCAGAAAGCCACAATGCTAAACACTACTGGAATTGTCCGAAAGTTCTTAGCAATTCAGAAATGAACATGTTTGGCTTTGCCTGTAACTCAGGTTTTACCAGCTTGAGCTGAGAGAAAATAAAAATATAATAATAATAAATAAATGAGCAATAAGTATCGAGAATGTGAGAAATAGATTCCTTGAAAGTGAGTCCATAGGTTGTGGAAACATTTCAGTGATGGGGCAAGTGAAATTATCCCTTCAGTTCAAGAGCCTGATGATTGAGAGGTAATAAATGTTTCTGAACATGGTGGTGTGAGTCCCAAGGCTCCTGTACCTTTTTCCTGATGGCAGCAGTGAGAAGAAAATTAATTAGGAACCGCAGGTATCTCTGTAGAAGATGTAAGTGGATAGTCTGTCTCCAGAGATGGAGACCGAGACATCAAGAAAGGGGTGAGAAGTATCCGAGATGGACCAAGTGAATTTAAGGGCTGGGTGAAAGTTAGAAGCAAAATTGATGAAATTGACGAGCTCAGCATGGGTGCAGGAAGCAGCACCAATGTAGTCGTCAATGTAGCAAAATTTAATTATGAGCTTCTTAGGTAGAGGTGTACAACTATTTGTGGATATTAACATATGACAATATATCGCTTTCATAGTGATCATTATTCCAATGGTATTCCAATCAGGAATCCTCAGGAGTCCTGTGGGACAGCATGAACCTACTGAACTTTATCTGCTGACACGAGGAGATCTGCAGATGTTGGAAATTCAAGGGTCTCGGCCCGAAACGTCGACAGCGCTTCTCCTATAGATGCTGTTTGGCTTGCTGCATTCCACCAGCATTTTGTGTGCGTTGCTTGAACTTTATCTGCTGCAATGTTGGGAAATGTGAACATTCAAACTACTCCAGGTTATATTAAGTACACATTCAACCATTTATTTATTTCAATAGTGATGAATAGGGTAAAGAAGTAAATAGATTTGAGCAATTTACTTTTTGAGATTTTTTTTTAAAATGGATGTTGCCGGCATGCCTCCATTAATTGCTCATCCTTATTGCTTTTCAACAGGTGACGGTAAACCATTGCTTTGACCTGTTGTTATCCTGATGTAGCTATTTACATGGGCTTCTGGATTGGGAGTTGTGGATATTAATGAATTTAACTGTTAAATATGATATTCATTTAAAAAATCATTTCCTTTTATTAATTTCTAATTATATGGTAAAATTTTAATTTTTAAAATCTATAACATAGTTGGTTGTTATTTTCTGTTTGAATATCAGATATTTAATCCTTTGACGTATTTCAAAACTAATAAACCTGTGGGATGAACTAAATTTCCATTAGAACATTTACAGAGGTGAAATTACATTTCTGTTGGAAGGTCCAATGTTGTAGGGCCTTGCCAATCAGCAGTCAGCACAGAAATAAGGTGGCCAGTGCAGGCATGTTGGTAGGAAAGTACACAGGCCTGACTAAATCATCCTGATAACAACATTGGCTGGATGTTCCCATTGGCCAACATTACGTATCAGTGTCCAGGGTAATTGGGGATACAAATTAAATAATTTTGTATGTAAGTGTTTCTGAAATTTACACAATACAGCCCGTTCAAAATTAACCAAAAGGTGATAGATGCTGTTGAATCAAATTTGTAAATAGCCTCTCAAAAGTATCACACAAATAGTGTTTGTTTTTCTATTTAATTAAGATACATTGATGGATAAATGACAGAGTGATACCTCAATGCAAACAAATGAGACTTTGCAAATCAAATGGAAATGTGGTATTATGAGGTGAGCCCTGTAAATAATATGGCTATTAAACAGATGACAATGTTAAGGGAGTAAGGGAAACGGAAATTTCCTGAACTTCTACAGCTACTCTAAGTCAATGGATTGTGACTCCATGGCCATGATAAGCTTAGTCCTATTTGACTCTATATTAGGTTGAAAGTCACTAACCTGAGCAACACAGATTGATCACTGCATTTGAAAGTCAACAAATACTTATAGAGTAGAAGCGATTTTATATTACACAGGCATACTTTCACAAACAATATAATGATTTACACAAACCTGCAACAACACAGACTAAATTGGATATTGGTATCTGTTAGTTGGCAGTGATACAGAAATTCAAGTAAGCATTATGATTCACACAGATAGTGTGTAATTTTGGCCATCCAATTCCATTCTTTCTTATGTTTTAAATTTATAATACATTTTGGTTGTATTTTCAAAGAAAGATACACCTTGTTATTTAAGAATAGAAAGGTAATTTCTGTTCTGGGTATATATGAATGTTACTAGCTAAACGTCAAAGATAAAAACATTGATGGAAAATAACTTCGGAAAATCCATGAAATATATGAATGATTATCTGATTCTTTGTTGGTTTTATTCCAGTGGAGAGTGTTAGGTGTGGGATCATTCTTACTTTCTTTTCTTTATCAATCTTTTTTTATTGTTTTCGAGTAGATAAACATAAGAATGATAATGATAAAAGGAGATCAGGATTACATTAATAACGGTTAACGTATACAGAAACAGACTCCGAGTAACATGTATAATCTAAGCCTCCCAATCTCTTAGTAACTCAACATGAAAAAGATAAAAAGAAGTTTTTTTACAAGAGAAAAAAAAGTCCCCCTAAACTAAAAAAAACAAAATAGAAACAAAACAAAAGCTGGGCTGCCATGTTTCATTGGTTAAAATCATTATTTGTCATTAACTCCGCTCCTCTATACACGAACAAAAAGTTACTGAGGAGGATCCGGAAAAGGTCAACTTAACATCATATGAAAATGCTGAATAAATGGCCTCCATGTTTCTTCAAATTTAACCGAAGGGTCGATAGTGCCACTCCTAAATTTTTCCAAGTTTAAACATGTTACAGTTTGGGAAAACCATTGAAATGTGGTAGGCGGATTAGAATCTTTCCATTTAAATAAAATGGATCTTCTGGCTACTAATGTAACAAATGCAATTAAACGGCAAGCTGAAGGGGATAATTGACTAGAGTCCATGGCTGGTAATCCAAAATTGCAGTAATAGGATTAGGTTGTAAGTCAATACTCAAAACTGCTGAAATAATATCAAAAATATCTTTCCAATATTTTTCTAAAAGAAGGCAAGACCAGAACATAAGTGTCAAGGAAGCTACCTCAGACTTACATCAGGATTTATATGGCAATAAAAATAAGTTAACTTATCCTTGGACATATGGGCCCTATGAAATACCTTAAATTGTATCAAAGCGTGTCTAGCACACATTGAAGAAATGTTAACTAGTTGGAGAATTTTCTCCCATTTCTCTATAGATAAAAATACCTGAAGTTCTCTTTCCCATTCATTCTTAATTTTATCAGATGTACCTAGATGTATTTTCGTAATCAGATCATAAATAATTGCTATTAAGCTCTTCTGATAGGGGTTTAAACCTAAATTTTTTCCTGTAATTTCAGTTTGATGTGATATCGGAAAAGTAGGTAAAATAATATTCAAAAAGTTTCTAATCTGTAAATATCTGGAAAAAATGTGATCTAGGCAAATTATATTTATTAGACAACTGTTCAAAAGACTTAAGACAGTTATCCATGAATAAGTAGCCAAAACATGTTATTCTCTTCATTTTCCATAAAAGAAAAACTTGTTGGAAGAAAAAATTAGATACAATAGGACTTGATAGGATAAATTTATTCAATCCAAAAAATTTACAAAGTTGAAACCATGTTCGTATTATATGTTTAGTTATTGGATTAGTCATTTGTTTATTCAGTTTAGTAAGTGCAAAGGGAAGTGAGGCCCCTAAAATAGAAGCCATTGAGAACCCCTGTACAGTCTCACGCTCGAGGTTCACCCATTGTGGCCACTGAATTTCATCCAGATCTTGTGTCCAAAATGTTAAATATCGAATGTTAATTGCCACATAATAGAATCTTAAGTTCGGCTTTGCCAAACTGCCATCCTTTTTTTGATTTCTGTAAGTATTTCTTACTTAACCTAGGATTTTTATTCTGCCATATATACGAAGAAATATTAGAATCAATAATATCATAAAAGGATTTAGAAATGAAAATTGGTACCACCTGAAATAGATACAGAAATGTAGGTAAAATAATCTTAATAGTATTAATTCTACCAATAAGGACAATGGGGAGCATTTAGTAAGCAATTGTTTAACATGATCAATTAAGAGTAAAACTTTAACTTTAAATAGATCCTTATGCTTCTTAGTAATTTTAACACCCAAATAAGTAATCTGTAACCAGTCTGAATGGTGATTGTCTATAGATTGGAACTTGTAAATTTAATGGGAAAAGCTCACCCTTTTTAAGGTTCAATTTATAACCAGAAAAACTACAAAACTGAGCAAGTAGTGATATTACTGCAGGGATGGATTTCTCTGGATTAGAGATTTATAGTAACAGGTCATCTGCATATAGTGATACCTTATGTATCTCATTCCCACGAATAATGCCAAATATATTGGATGAATCACAAAGAGTGATTGCCAAGGGCTCTAAGGCAATATCAAATAGTAAGGGACTTAAAGGACAGCCCTGTCTAGTACCTCGAAAAAGCCTGAAAAAAAGGGGGATCTCTGATTATTGCTAAGTACAGAAGCCAAAGGTGTATGATATATCAATTTAATCCAAGATATAAACTTTGGGCTAAAATTAAATTTCTCAAGCGTGTTAAATAAATATTCCCATTCAACTCTATCAACCACCTTCTTGGCGTCAAGTGAAATAACACATTCTGGAGTTTTAGATGAAGAAGTATATATAATATTCATTAACTTCCTAACAAAATATGAGTAACCATTTTTAATAAATCCTGTCTGGTCATCAGAGACAATTTGTGACAATACATTTTCCAATCTAATTGCCAATACTTTGGAAAAGATTTTGGAGTCCACATTCAACAAGGATATAGGTCTATATGATGCACATTCAGTGGGATCGTTTATCTTTTTTAGGAATTAAAGAAATAGATGCTTCATAAAAGGATTGTGGTAATTTACCAACAAATAAGGCATCCTTAAAGATTCTACATAACCAAGGAGAAAGTAGATTTGAAAAAGATTTTAAAAATTCTACTGTATACCCATCCAAACCAGGTGCTTTACTAGAATACATCAAAAAATTGCTTTCTTTATTTCTTCTTTCATGATGGGTGCATCTAATGCTAAACATTCATTAAGTCGACGTTTCAGAATATTCAATTTCCTTAAAATTTCATGCATTATGATAGAATCATTAGGAAATTCTGATTGGTATAAAGAGGTATAGAATTCCTTAAAAGATTTATTAATTTTATCATGGTCAACTGTCAAAATGCCATCCCATTTACAAACTTTAATAATCCAACCTTTAGCCGAAGCAATTTTCAATTGGTGGGCCAATAATTTACCCAATTTATCACAATGAATATATAACTGACTCTTAGTTTTAAGTAATTTATTTTCTTTTGGGGATGTTAATAACAAACTGTGATGCATCTGAAGTTCAACTCTCTTTTTATAAAGCTCCAGATTAGGAGCAGAGGTATGGGATCAAAGATTGTTACATTTCAATATGCAAATGCAGCCTTGACAACTGTATTCTAAAAATTGTGCATAGAGTCTTCCTTTTCTAAGTATCTTAACCCTTTCACATTTAAGCTAAGATTTTGCAGCTGCTACCACACTTCATCCTAGTACTGTGCCACCACATTTGATTCAATTTGCAGAATGAAAGACTCTAGCTTGCATACTGTTTGCACTTAAATTGTTGAAATTGGAGTCCCCAAATATCCCTCAGTTTTGTGGAATGCTCATGGTCTCCATGATACATTCTGTACATCTTTTCAGAAGGAACAGTTTAATACAGGAATATCATATTTTTGACTTCATTAAGTGATGGTTTCACAACGTTCAGTTCCTTTCACAGCAAGCATGAATTGGTCATGCTTGCTTGCAGCAAGAGTTTGACGATGTTCTGACATGAGAGACTGGTACTATTCCAGTTCATATTTTCCTACAGCCATCTCTAACTAGAAAATATTTAACCAACTACCCTTGTCACAAAATGGCAACCTTTTTTATAAAAATGGTATTCACTTATTTTTGGTGGGCTACACAGATATAGAGTAAAATTGGCCAATGTGTTAAAAGCATCATTCTCACTGTATGCTTGTAGAATACGTACCTAATCAATGAAGTTCCCAATAAAGCTCACCTTTTTATCACATTTCCCAAACAATTTGCTGCATGATAACCAGACAAGGGCAGCAACAGATGACAGCCATGGCTGCCTTGAAAGTGATATGCAGACACAGCAAGGAAGAGGAGAAATATTCCTGGGTTTATTCAGAGAGATCTGGACATTCTTAACAGTAAGATAAAAGTTTGGAGATAGGTACTGTGTGCTAGGGGAGTCCAAAAGCCTCTTCTGGCAGGCAGCAGAAATGTGTCCATAAGCTGTGCTCTTGACTGCATGTTTGGATCATGCTAATAAAGTGAATCCCATTTCTGGGATGTGTTGGATTGGCTGTAAATTACCAGTGCTTTGATGCCGCAGCCACTGTAGGCACACTGTCATAAAATCCAACTGATATGCATGGAAACAGATCCCTCATCTCACTGAGAAAAAGCCACAAATGTTTACTTACACCAATCCTACATTAATTCCCTTCCTTTTCTCTTCCCACATCCTCATCAACTCTCCTCTCATTTTACAACCAAGTTACATGCTCAAGGCAATATACAGTGGTCAATTACTCTACCAGCCAGCATGTCTTTGGGATGTGGGAGGAAACCGCAGCACCCTGAGGAAGCCCACACAGTCACAAACTCAACTGAACCTGAACCTCTAATGCTATCAGCTAATGGCTCTATCAGCTGCATTATGGTGCCACTGGGTGCCACCTCACATAATATTTTTTTTCCATTATCTGAACTAAAGGTGGCATTGAATGACTTCTTAACTGAAATGAAACTTCAAGCATGCAGAAAGAGGATTATACATAGAAGAATTGCATAACAAAGTCAGAAATCTTCCATTGCAAGAGAATGCATACAAGTCTTAAAGAAACTTTCAAATATGCTGTCAGAATTTATCACTTGTGTTAGCTCAGGAGCTTAAGGCATTGCATACAATATATTCAAATATGAAAACAAAGAGACTACACTAGTAATGTTAAAACAGAAACAAATCATTGAGGTAATCCACTGTTGTGATGAAATTATCTATAGTGTTGGCATCCAAAATTATGTTTTTCCATTATATTTCAGTATATCTGACAATAATAATGCAATTTACTCAAAAATAGAGGAGTTATGGATAGTGAAGGTTTCTAACGATACAACAGAAGATACAGTTTACATCTGTGTTTGAGATATGGGCAAGGAATTATCAAATGGAAGTTAATCCAATTAAGTGAGAGGTGTTGCACTTTGGGAAGTCATACAGTATGTAAGGGAAAATATACAATAATGGCAGGACCCTTAGCATTGATGTACAAAGTGATCTTGCAGTACAAGTTAATAGTTCCCTGAAAATGACAGTATCGGTAGACAGGATTGTAAAGAAGGTCACTGGTCAACCTATGGAAACAATTATGAAAGGAAGTAGGGTCAGACAGAAGTAAATTGGATATCTAATATATTAAAAATAATCTACATTTTCTGAAGTACTTAACAATGAAAACAGCTATAGTAACAATGTGCATTTACATTACATTAAAACTGTACTTTTATCAAGCTTATATTTGTTTACAAAGTGGTATATTATTTTTCAACTGAATTTCATAAAACATACAGGTTTCTGTGAGCAGCTGGAAATATTCAAAGAGCATTTATTATCAAAGTACCTATGCAACACACAACCCTGTGATTTGTCTTCCTACAGACAGCGACAAAACAAATAAGTACCATGGAACCTGTTTAAAGAAAATATCAAACCACAAAGTTATTGAAACAGTCTAGGAATGTTCAGTTTAGCACTGTGCCATTCATTAACTGCTGGCTGCAGAGTCAGTCCACCTTGATGAAAATATCAATATAAAAAAGGAGTAAGCAGAACCCAGAAACACACAACTTACACTGCAGAGTCCAATCCACAAACTGCGCTGATTAAACCTTGCCCGAAACCCAAGATTCAGGCCCCATCCTCTGGCAGCATAGAGCGAGAGGTGTGAGAGACGCAGGAAGATGGCGCTGAATACCCGCTTGCTTTATAGAGTTGTGGTTACATATCAGATCAACTTGAAGGCCTGGGTGGTCTTTTTTCTATTTCTGATTCATATCTTCACATGAATGAAACTTACACTTGAATAACTAGATTTTCAGACACCCTTTCTTTTAAAAACTTTAATTTATTGCACCAAGCAGAAATATTTTTACTGCAGTTTGTTTATTGTAACTAGGGCAAATAAAGGAAAAAAAGTTGAACTGCTCTGAGATCAAAACTCACTTCTGCATCCAGTATCTTGTGACAACTAGTGCTCATCATTGTCCATATTTTGTAGAGATAAGTTTCCATAATAAATGAATGTATTTACATATACAAATCTCTTATTCAATAATTTTCATCCATTAGGAGGAACATTACATTAACTAAACTAAACAGATATGAAGCACAAATTAGTTAAGGTGGAATGGAAAACTAAATTGAAAGATATTATTATAAATAAACAAAGATATAGAAAAACATTATTTTCTAATTCAATGTTCATGTGCATAGATGTGGAAATTGTAATGGAATGAGGAAGAACAGAAAAATAAAACACATACTTTAAATACTTTGTTAAATGGTAGTTTGTCTTTTCTATACTATTTTAACTATTTCCAGTGAAACTTCAGCTAATTGGGGCAGTCACTTAATTGGGTCAAAATATACTGGCCCACTGTGTCCCAATTAAATGGAATCTATTGCTTATGAGTAGAGAAATTAGATGATGTAGCACCTAAAAGAGGGACACTATGTGGTACAATTTTGGCTTTAACAGTGCCAATGCCTCTAGATATCATTTCCAGATGAAAATGTACCAGATCTGAAAATACAGAGCTTTACATGTACTCATATTTTTGCACCTTTTCCTAACATCAAGCTTGTACCAAATAACATTAGTACATTTCCTCTTGTACTGACAAATAGGAGCTGAAAATACATACCACTATTCTCAAACTCTTAAGTTCAACTAGGAACACAATATACAAGTTTATTCCATTTATTTCATTACTTAAAATGACACTACTGATATGAGTAGACTTGA
Source organism: Hypanus sabinus (assembly GCF_030144855.1). Taxonomy (NCBI): domain Eukaryota; kingdom Metazoa; phylum Chordata; class Chondrichthyes; order Myliobatiformes; family Dasyatidae; genus Hypanus; species Hypanus sabinus. Next base: position 141,273,506 of record NC_082711.1, read on the forward strand.
CTTAGTACTGTTTGGAATGATTGCAAGATGCACAAATATTTTCAAAAGTCCAGGGAATGTTAGATGTAGCAGGAAGTATTACTTCCAACATTTCATTGCTGAGATTAATGCCTTAGTTACATTATCACTGCTCTGTCTGTCAAAAAAAGCAGGATCTCCCAGTGGCCACCCATTTTAATTCTACTTCCCATTTTGACATGCCATTCCATAGCTTCCTCTACGGCTGTGATGAGGCCACACTCAGGTTGGAGAAATAACACCTTATATTGCTTCTGGGTAACCTCCAACCTGATGGCATAAACATTGATTTCTAAAACTTCTGGTCAGGCTGCCCCACCCCCGCCTCTCCTTCACCAATGCCCATTCTCATTTCCCCCCTCTCACTTTATCTCCTTACCTGCCCATTACCTCCCTCTGGTGCTCTTTCCTCATTTTCTTCTTCCATGGTCTTCTGTCCTCTCCTATCAGATTCCCCCTTCTCCAGACATTTACCTCTTTCATCAATCAACTTCCCAGCTCTTTACTTCACCCCTCCTCTCCCAGTTTCACCAAACATCTACCACCTTGTATTTCTTACTCCCCTTCCCCCATTTTCTTACTCTGATTTCTCATCTTTTCCCCCAGTCCTGTTGAAGGGTCTCAGCCTGAAACATTGACCATTTACTCTTTTCCATAGATGCCTGCTGAGTTCCTCCAGCATTTTGTGTGTTGCTGGGATTTCCAGTATTTGTAGACTTTCTCTTGCTTGTGCTTAATCAATTGTTAATTTCAAGACTGAGATTGCTGGTAGCTGATATCCAAAACAGTTAAACAAAAGGGGCCTAAAAAGTCTATCTGCCTGTTTACTTTTCAGTGTAAAATTCTGCCAAATTAGTGTGAAATTTGTCTCCAGTGACTTAGTACTCACTGAACAATTAGATTAAACTAATCCTGTCAGAGAAACCAATTCATTCACATAAATTCTCTACCATGGGCTTCGAGACAAAGTTCATTGAGACATGATATCATCTGGGGGCCCAATCCTCTGACAGTGGGATCTCGACCTCCCACATGATATTGTGTCTCAATAAACTCTGACATTCTCAAAGTCTGTTATAGAGTATTTAAATGAATGAATTACTTTCGCTGATAGATGGTGATGAGGATGGGATGTCCTTGAAGCAAAATCAAAAACCCTGAATGTGAGACATAGGGATTCAATCCAGTGGTAGATACCCAGACTGTACCAGCTGGTGACCACCCCCTAGTTCCTAAGGAACAAGATGTTAAGTGGAGGAAGTGTCTAAGATATTGAGAATAGAATACAAGTTAGTGAAGAGTGATTAGGGAGATTTTGAGGACTTTGGGAGTACAGAGTTACCGCATTTTGAATACATTTTGAAATTGAGTATATATTTTGTATGCTTAACAAATTTTAATAGGAGATGGCCGGAAGGTAAAATGGGTGATGAACCTCCTATATACCATCAATAAAGGTTCACCATTTGGCCTGGATTCTCAGCATGCTTGCAATAATCTTAGTTTCAACGGTCTGATAATAGATTTTACTTGGAACTTTGAAGGATGTTTTAACAACCTGTCTCTGTGTGTTGTGGGCAGAAAAGAGACTGTCTCCGACATTTTTGTGGGAATTGACACCACACAGGATTGGCTTTTTTAAAAAACTTTAACTGATGTAATTGACTTTCTGTGGGCATGTATAAAAAGGATGTGACTATTGTTCTTTAGAAGACTTGACAATCTCACTGTTAGTGAGTCACTCTTCCCTTATTCATGAATAAAGGTATCCTCTAGTCACTTTGAAGTCTGTAAATTTATTAGTGACCAATTCTAATTGAATTTCATTAGCAAATTAATTTCTCTAACAATGCATGAATAAATTAATTTCTCTGACACTATAAATATTTAATGGGCATAATTTCAAACTGCATTCAATGTCTTCATTGAGATCGGTAACCTTTGCAAATACTTCAAATACAAACTGTGCTTGGATTGTTTTGCCTACAAAGTGAACACATGGTAACTCTCACATTCCTAACTTCAATTCAGATTACTATTATTGATCTGTCAAATTTCACAATTTGTTGTTCACCGCTGTAATAGGAAGGTTATCCTAATTCCATGTTAGAAGAGAGAAAAGTTCCTATTTTTTCTTTCAACACTCAGAAACAGAGAGAGTGGTTATTTCTTATCACTGCAGTTTTCCCCAAACCGCAGATATTCATAGCCTGCACTACAATTGTTATGAATTCAGCAACAATAAATATATAAGTGAGGCAGGGTTTTTTATAACAAATAAAACATTTATTAAACACTGAAAAACAAACCCCCAAAAAGTAAACAAACGACTAACGCAACTGGAAATCAGCAGCTGTGCGGCAGCTTAAACAGTTCTTAAAGGGATAAAGCAAAAACAGTTCTTCAAAGTATTACTGCAAAAGTTCAAAACGCTTACAGTCCATTAAAGGAGAGACTTTCTAAGATGATTTAAATTCTCTTTCACGTCGTGTTGTTGCGGTTCCCAGTCGAACTATACTTTTCCCGGAGAATTTATGAAGATGAAAATGAAACGGCTTAATGGCACTGACCTTTCCTTGACAAAACTGTACCCAATCCTTTCTGGTATTATTGCAGGGGTTAACACGAGCACAGCCAACAAATTCCTTCCAAATGAGGATCAAACAAGGTCAAACCTGTTTCACCGTTGAAATCGACTTTCCTCGATCTTTTAGCTCCCGAACTCCGATCTTCACGCTCTACTGATTTTTAACTGGCAGTATTATAAAGAAACTGCCAGCAATGGCCTTTTAAACTTTAGGCATTAAATAAAACTCCACCTTTCAACCAAACTGCATCAAAATATTGGACCATGCAGTAGCATGGAGTCAAAATGGCAAATCCAGCCACAAACTGCCCTTCCTCACAGGGAGGGGTCCTCCTTTCATAACCTGTAAAAACAAATCTGTCACATGACCTCTACTGGCAGGAAAATGACATCACTCCACCATCACAAGACCATTACTTTAGGTCCAGTATAGCTTCAACACCACTATCACGTGAAAAGTACAAGATACCCACAGGTACGTAACACAATGCACAGGATTGCAAGAGGATGCAGACTTGGCAAGTTCCATCATGAACACAACCTTTCCTACCAGTGGACATTTTCAATAATGTGGCATCGATCATTAAAGACTCTCACCATGTGGTACATGCCCTTTTGGCATTACTACCATCGGGGAGGGTGCATTGGAGCCTAAAGACTCACAATTTTTAAAAACAGCTCATTCCTCTTTACTATCATATCTTTGAACTATCCAAGAACATTACCTCATTATTCATCTTTTGTACCATTTATTTTGTAACTGACAGTAATTTTTAGGTTTTGCACTGTACTGCTGCTGCAAAATAACAAATTTCAAGACATATATCAGTGATAATAAGCCTGAGTTTAATTTACTCATTGCTTAGCAAACTGTTGGCAGGAACACAGCTATAGTCCTGGTGAATTTCCTAATGCCCAAGCATAAAAGACACCTCCTTTCCCACCCTGTCCCAATCCTCTAAACCCCTGGGAGTACTCCCACCAACCTTCATCTTAAAAACATTCACTTGCTCTTAACAACTGTCTCCTGCAGGTGAAGTATGATATGCTTGAAAATTCAAAGATGGATTGAGATTACAGCACTTAGAATAAACTGACAAGTTATTGTTGGAGCACAGAACACTTTGTCATTGGCAGTGGTTGAGACATAGGCCAGTGCACTGTTTTTGAGGAAAAAGGCACACAACTATTTAATTTAAACAATGTGCATAGCCTGGGAGAGAAATAACACTGATTCGAGCAAAGAATGAATAGAGATATAGAATAGTTTCTTACAGTGCTTTATACTGTAAGCTAAGTTTTAATATAATCAACATTAACAATTTGTACCTTCTAACATTATAAAGCATCCAAATGCATTCCAGAAGGACACAATAAGATATCAAACTATCATAACAGGGTGAAATGGGAAAAACTGAGTATTAACTGAGTTATCAAAGGGGATAACTTCACTGGCCTATCACTGAACTGTTCAAACAACTTAAGGAGTTATGTTTAAGGACTCTAAACTCATGTTCTCAATATTATTTATTACTTATTTATCAATTTTTTTTGCTTAGCTCCTGAAGTATGGGCATTGCCAAATATATTTCTCAATTGCTAGGAACTTTTGGACTATTCTAGTGTGTTTAGTATTGTGGCTTTCTGAAGATTTACATACATATTGATGTGTAGTGACTTTGGGATGATACCAATTGTGTATATATATGACTATTGGGACATTGTATACCCTGTTCATTCTCCATCATCTTGTAATTTCCTCCGATAATTTCTGGTGTTTTTCACTTATTAGTTGCTCCATGTTATGTGTTTTTGAATGGCTCGATCTATTAAATAAGTTGTTCTTACTAGTTTATCCTTTAATATATTCAGATGGTTATTATGGATTGTTCTATCTGTAATAATGGAGTGGTAGAAATATAGTTTGTAGGACACTGCCTCTAAAACTGGATCAGGTTTGTATTTATAGTACCATGTGCTGTCTTTTATGACTTTGTATCTTAAAGCAAGATTTTGTTGAATGATGTTTGCCACTTGATTGTGCCTGCGTAAGCAATCAGATTGAGTTAAACTGAATCCTGTAATGTGATGGATTGTATTGAAACTCAGACAGACAGACATACTTTATTGATCCCGAGGGAAATTGGGTTTCGTTACAGCCGCACCAACCAAGAATAGTGAAGAAATATAGCAATATAAAAGCATGAATAATTAAATAATAAGTTAATCATGCCAAGTGGAAATAAGTCCAGGACTAGTCTATTGGCTCAGGGTGTCTGACACTCCGAGGGAGGAGTTGTAAAGGTTGATGGCCACAGGTAGGAATGACTTCCTATGACGCTCAGTGTTACATCTCGGTGGAATGACTCTCTGGCTGAATGTACTCCTGAGCCTAACCAGTACATTATGGAGTGGATGGGAGTCATTGTCCAAGATGACATGCAACTTGGACAGCATCCTCTTTTCAGACACCACCATCAGAGAGTCCAGTTCCACCCCCCACAACGTCACTGGCCTTACGAATAAGTTTGTTGATTCTGTTGGTGTCTGCTACCCTCAGCCTGCTGCCCCAGCACACAACAGCAAACATGATAGCACTGGCCACCACACATCTGTAGAAGTTAGTCAAAGTTACCGGATCTTTGCAAACTCCTAAGTAGAGGCACTGCTGTGCTTTCTTCATAATTGCACTTACAGTATGTGCTGAGCCCGGAATAGGTCCTCTGAAATGGTAACAGCAAGGAATTTAAAGTTGCTGACCCTCTCCACCTCTGATCCCCCGATGAGGACTGGCTCATGAAGCTTCAATTTCCTCCTCCTGAAGTCAATAATCAGCTCCTTGGTTTTGCTGACATTGAACAAGATGTTCAAGCAACACACACAAAATGCTGGAGGAACTCAGCAGGCCAGGCAGCATCTACGGAAAAGAGTAAACAGTTGTCGTTTCAGGCCACGACCCTTCATCAGGGCTGGAAAAAAAAGATAGATGTTAGAGCAAGAAGGTGGGGGAAGGGGAATGAGAGGTTGTTGTGGCACCACTCAGCCAGATTTTCAATTTCCCTCCTGTATGCTGATTTGTCACCACCTTTGACTCAGCCCATGACAGTGATGTTAATAGCAAACTTGAATATGGCAATGGAGCTGTGCTTAGCCACACAATCATAAGTGTAAAGTGAGTGGAGCATGGGGATAAGCACACGGCCTTGTGGTACACCTGTGCTGATGGTGATCATGGAGGAGATGTTGTTGCCAATCCGAACAAGACTGGGTTCTGCAAGAAAGGAAGTCGAAGATCCAAGGAGCTGATCCAAATGCCTTTTCAGGCAGGACTTGAGGGTCTTGGTTTGAAATGTTGATTGTTTACACTTTTCCTTAGATGCTGCCTGACCTGCTGAGCTCCTCCAGCAATATCTGTGTGTTGCTTTGGATTTCCAGCATCTGCAGACTTTCTCATTTTTCCATGTTAATATGTTTCATCACCAACCTCTCAAAATACCATCGCTGTGGATGCAGGTGCTATTGTACGATAGTCCGTGAGGCCATAGTCACAACATATGCCTTCTTAACCACCTTATCATTTTGCATGGTAACGTCAAGGGATCAATCAGTATGGACCCTAAGATTCCTCTGTTCCTCTACATTACTAAAAATACTGCCATTAACCTCGTACTCTGCTATTTAACCTTCCAAAGTGTATCACTTCAGACTTTTCTGGATTGAACTCCATCTGCCACTTCCCAGCCCAGCTCTGCATTCTATCTATGTTCAACTGTAACCTATGACAAACTTCTACACTATCTACAACATGATGAACCACCATGTCAACTGCAAACTTAATAAACCACCTTTCCACTTCTTTGTCCAAGTCACTTATAAGAAGTCACAAAGTACAGGGATCCTAGACCATAAAGAGATGGAGGAATATTTTTTTGGTTCTTCTTTTATTAATATTTAATGGTGACTGGCAGACCAAAGTAAGATGCATTACCATCATCAACTAAGCATCATTCATACCAATTACCTTTCTTCCAGAAAGCCTTCTACTACTGTTTCTTGCACACTTTGTCACAACACCACCACACAGTATCATGAACTTTGAAATCTCATAATCATTAGTAACAAACTTCTAGCATTCATTGTAAGATATTAAAAAAATGAGGAAAAAGAGAACACTAACAACACTTCTCTGACCATTAGTGAACAAATTTCTGTAACTCTTAATATTATTTTAATTTTTTCTGTCCTACTTTTAGTTTGTGTTGTACAATTTACCACATCTGCCATTGAAGTATCAAGTTTTAGTTAATCAACAACCATTTGTTATACACTGACCATTTGTTTACACACTGACCTTAAGTCTGCAACTAATAGGTCACATTAACACAGTCTTCTGTACTTTCTGAAGAGCCTCTACATATGATATGTCCATCTCCACTCAAAAACTCTGAACTTTCACAGCCTTCTTATGTGTATAGGACACCCTGTATAAGTTGAGTTATGTTCCTCTTTCACAATTGCTACATTTTGGCCTAATGACTTGTCCACCATTAATGTAATCATTTTCTCAAGCGTATCTACAACACCACTTTTTAAGCCTACTCAGTTACTACATGGCCAAACTTCTACCACTGAAAACATCTCAAAGGAGGTAGCACATAGACTCGAACCATGTGATGCATATAGCTGAAATGAACCCTATAGAGCAACATTTTTCATCAAAATTGATCAACATCGATAAGCTACATGTTTTTACTTCACCACAAAACCCCTTTCAGTGTCTACAACTTTCCCCATGACAAATAATTTTTAACTTGGTCCATGATAAATCTAGAGGCATTTCTGCAATTCCTCCCCAAAGCCATTGCTGTTCAGTATAATTCCTTTGTGTTACTTTCCTCCCACAGCTTTCAACACTATTGCTTTCTCATATTGCTTACTATCTTAACCAAATACTAAGGGTGTCCCATTTCTTAAAGTTCTTACAGCCATACTATCTCCTAATACTTTTTCCAAACCCTTAATCTGATCACAGTGATATCAGAAACAGGCCACACACACAAGATGTTGGAGGAACTCAGCAGGCAGGACAGCATCTATGGAAGAGAATAATCAATGTTTTGGGCCGAGATCCTTCATCAGAGACAGGCCCACATTCACAAAACACAGCAAAACCTTAAACTTTTCCTTCCTCCTTTTCTTTTCCTGTCTAATGCTGTCATCACTAGATTGTAAACTACTACAATCCTCAATTTGCCACTTGTTTTTCTGTTTCCCAGAAACCTGATGATCGCCTTCCTCCATACAATTCCTATCACTCCATACCACCTCCCATTTGCTACCTCTGTCTTCTTTGTCATTTCCTGCTGTCTCTACTCCCCTTCGTACCCGAAAACAACTCCAACAGCAGGCTCGGTCCTTTGCTCTACTCAACTCTGGAAACAACTACAATTGTTTATCAAACATAGCAGTTAAATTGCTAAAGAGGTACACACACTGCTCGAGCTGAAGCTTCCACATCATAATTTTTAGGTTTAGCACCTTATGCTCTTGGTCCATGTAACATAGAATAGTACAAAACTGGAACAGGATCTTTGGCTCATGGTGTTGTGCTGGACTAATTAAGCCTATGACACTTAACCTAATACCTTGCAATTAGACACCTAAATCAGATGTAATTAAAATAATAATTGGTATGAGGTGTTCAGTAACTCTTAAAATGTTATTATTGGCAGGTGACAGAAAATATTCACAGTGAGAATAAAAAATGCTGCCAGTGGCAAGACTGATCTGATTTATTGATTTGTCCAACACACAAAGTAGCTGGAGAAACTCAACTGGTCAAGCAGTATCCAATGAGGGAAATGGATAGTGGAGTTTTGAGTCGAGACCCTTCATCAGAACTGGTCTGTCTGACCTGAGGCAGTTAAACCATTCCACCTATTACAGGTAATGTATCTTTACTAATTAATGGTTATGGTAGTTTCATAATAAACCGTACTTCCTCTTAATCTCTTGGATGATCTGTGATTCTTGCAAATATTAAGTATTTTAGGACAGTTACCTGTAATAAAAAGGTAAAGATAAAGATTTTGGCAACAGAAGAGTTGTGGTAGGGAAGGTGTCAAGGCAGTGCTATAAAGAAACAATTCGGTAGCCATGGTGATGACACAAATAAAAAGCTGGAAGTGTTCATCTCAAAGTCAAATATGGTAACAAGACCACTACAGTTTCAACTAGTCTCAGAAAGTTGCCAAGGAGAGACAAAATCAATGACTAGGAGGTAGAGTACAAGGGAGGGATTATAGCCAATCACATGGTTACTAACAGCTGCTTCTAAATACTGTATGCATAAGCAGTCTAACATGTTACAAAGTGGCGGAGTTACAAATAATTAATGATAGGATATCGTCATGTGAATATGAAAACAATGCACTTCTGAGTGGGGTCTTTGAAAAGCAGCTTGTCGAACTGAAATAGTAATAGCCAAGGATAAAACCCAAGTGTACAGAAGAAGTTATTGCATGGATAGGGACATAATTGCCATTATTGAATATAGAAGAATGAAAGCAGGCGAGGGGATATGTATGACTAAAGAGCCAAATTAATATTCCATCTCAGCTTCCTGAGATCCCCACCAATATAGTGCACAGCTTTAGTTTCAACCAAATCAGTGCTCCAGATCTCATCACATCCTTGGTCCAAAACAGAACTTTTAGAGGAGAGGTGAGAACGATTGCCCTTGACATCATAGCAGCATTTGACCAAGAAGCTCTGCTAAAAATGAAATTAATAGGCTAAGGAAAAAACAATTTAATGACTGGGGACATGTTCAAACAAAGTAAAATTGTGGTTGTTGGAGGTCAATCATCTTAAATCCAGGGTTTCACTGCTGGAGTACCTGACTGTCCTAAGCCTAACTAATTTCAGTAACTACCCTGCCCTCAAAATGCTATAAGTGAAGATATTTGCCCTAGTTCAATTCAATTCACACCTCCAGAAAATTAAATATTACACATCTATAGATAGGAAGACCTAAGCAATGTGGCCTGATAATTGGCATAAATCATACCATACAACAACCATCTCCAACAAAAGAAATTCTAAACACCCAGTCTTGACATTTAATGAAATTATCATTATAGAGACCCTACCATCAACAAAATAAAGGTCAGCACTAATCAGAAGCTGTACCATCCACATTAGAAAGTAAACACAAGAGCAAATTAAAAGTTGGACATATTGTAATAAATTACTCACTTCTCGGAGATCTCCAATCCTTTCCACATTTAAAGGCATGAGTATTCAGTGTGATAGTACACTGTCGTATATGCGTACTATCTACCATGTGCATACTAATTACTTCATGTTTATTGTCATTCAATCATACACTTTTACAGTTAAATGAAAATATCATTTCTCTGGGGCCAATGTGCGTACACAGCACATACAGTCACAATATTAGCACAACTGCAGTTAGCACTTGCCTGGGGAATTCTGACAATACCTCCAGGCAGACAGCCTTTACCATCAAAGACCATAAAGACAGTAGGATCATGTGAACATGGCCTGCTGATTCCTCTCCAATCTGTACACCAGCCTGATTTGTTTAATTCAGGGGTCACCAACCTTTTTTGCACCGTGAACCAGTTTAATATTGACAATATTCTTGCGGACTGGCTGACTGTGTGTGTGGGGGGGGGGGGGTGGGTGGGAGTGTGTGTTAATCACGACCAGAATATAGGTGATAAGTCAACTATAAGTCACTTATAAGTGGCTAATACACTCAATTTCGTTTCTAAAAGGGTTTATCTAACAAATTTAATATTAAACACATAGCGCATATTTTCTTCGCATGAATATAGCGATGTCAATTATAACTCACTTATAAGTCAATAGCATCATAACATTTTAAGTAATGTTGGGATATTAACGCGTATTTTCCTTGTATGAACATATAAAATCATTGCAACACACCAGTGAGAGGACAAAGTAAGGGCCTTGCTGGGGCCGCAGTGGTCGCAGTCCGGAGAGAGTGATTGACCGAGCGAGGAGTGCAACAGGGCACGTGCCCACCCTCCTTGTAGGTAGTGCTAAAAGGCAGCAGCCATCTGTCCATGCAACAAGCCAGTACTAACGGCACTTCTCGCTGGCCGCACGAGGTGGCCGGTTACCCAAGGCCAACCAGTGATCCCTGGTGCAAGGGTATCACTGCGTTTAGGTGACTGATGACCGTGCGAGCGGTAATGATCTCACGTCCGTTCAAGTTCAACAGTGGGCATGACAGGGAATGAGGAAAGGTCAGCTGACTTGTATCGTATCATATTGTTTCCTCGCGGCCCGGTAGCACATGCTTCACAGCCCGGTGGTTGGGGACCACTGGTTTAGTTATGACAAGTCTTTCATCACTGCTAGATTTATATTCTGGATTCACTATCCAACAGCATTATGATGGCGTCTTCACTGGAAGGACTGCAGTAATTCAGGAAGGTACACTTATGTGCTGCACCATGTTCCGCTGCTGGACTCTGCACACACTCATTGGAATACTCCAGCATTTAAATCTGGACCGAATTACACCAATATTTGATTTATTCGGAACCCATTAATTTGAATGAAGATTTTATTTTGTAAGTAAGAAAGGTAAGAATAAGTTACAGGGGGTTAATTACTAGTGTATATTGTTATGGATTCGGCAACAACAAAAATATAACTGAGGCAGGTTTTTTTTACAACAAATAAAACATTTATTAAACACTGACAAAAAAAACCCCAAAAGTAAACAAAACTAATGTAACCGGAAATCAGCTGCTCAGCGGCAGCTCGAACTGTTCTTAAAGCAATAATGCGAAAAGAGTTCTTAGAAGTAGTAATGCGAAAGTCCAAAGTTTTACTCAGTTCCTTAGGAGAGACTTCCTTCATTTGAAATAATTTAAGTTATCTTTCGTGGCGTTACTGCTGATTCCCGTTGAAGAATACTTTCCCCAGAGGACTTAAAATCGGAGAAAATAAAACGGCTTAAAGGCACTGACCTTTCCTTGGCGAAACTTTACCCAACCTTCTATTCTTCTGTCAGAACAGAGGTTATCATGGGCACAGCTAACGAATTCCTTCTGAATGAGGATTAAACAAGGTCGCGCCTGCTTCACCGTCAAAATCGACTTTCCTGATTCTTCTGGATTTCCGAATCTGATGAATCTTAACTCTCCACTTCTAAACTGGCAGTATTATAGCGTAGTTGCCGGCAATAACCTTTTAAAACTTAAGGCAGAAAATAAAACTCCATTTTTAAACGAAACTGCGTCATAGTATCAGAATACGCAGCAGCATGGCGTCACTGGTGAAGTCAACCACCAACTGCCCCACCTCACAGGGATGTCCTCCTTTTATACCCTGTTGAAAAAATCTATCACATGACCTCTCACTGGTGGGAAAATGATGTCACTCCACCATCACAAGACCATTACCTCACCTCCAACAGCTCAACACCACGGTCACGCGACAAGTACACGATACCCACGAGTACATAACGATATAGATATGCTTTTAGTTATTTGAAAGGGGTTTTCAACAATTTTTGGGGAGCTAGAGCATAGTTATACAGCAACAAAGCAAACACTTCGGCCTTCTGAGCCTCCACCTCCCTATAAACACTCATTTACACTAAACTAATTTAATTTACCTCCCTTTCCCATTAATTCAAAGTTCAAAGTAAATTTATTATTAAAGTACATATGTCACCACATACAACCCTGAGTATCATTTTCTATTCAAGGGCATTGGTATTTCGATTCAAGGCCATGATGCAACCAGTTAATATACTCTCCACCACACATCTATAGAAGTCTGTCAAAATTCTAGATGTCTCTCTGAATCTTCACAAACTTCTAAGGAAGTAGAAGTGATACACTGCTATCTTCCTAATTGTAGTTACATGCTGGGCCCAGGACAGATCCTCTGAAATGATAACACCAAGGAATTTAAATTGCTGACCCTTTTCACCTCTGAGCCCCAGATGAGGACTGGCTCATGGATCACAGTTTCCTGAAGTCAATCATCAGCTCCTTGACCTTGCTGATATTGAGCGAGAGGTTATTGATGTGGCACTCCCTCAGCCAAATTTTCAATCTCTCTTCTTTATGCTGATTCACAAAGATGTCAGAGCTGAGGTTTGGTTGATTTGGCTAACAAGAGTGGTGTCATTTACGAACTTAAATATAACATTGGAGCTGTGCTTAGCCTCACTGTCATAAGTATAAAGTGAGTAGAGCAGGGGACTAAGCACACAGAATCCTCTCCAGGTTCTCCCATTCATCAAGCATAAGCAACAATAGGAGTCAACCTTCTAATTTTTATTTTTAAGCTATTTACTGTGTATTACTTGTAAAGTTTTTGTAAGTTTCTTGATGACATTCAGAAACATCCTTGCCATATAATAAAAATACTTTCAGCTATTGCACTTAATCCGTTGCTTGCCTACCTTTTGCCACATAGGCATATCTTGAATGGCATTATGAGGCTTTCCTCCAACAAGCTCATTTTACAAATAGAAACACAGTACGACCTTATAATTGCTGTACTTCCATAATATCCAGATCATTGTAAAACTAACAAGGGGATAAAGTAACAAAGCAATAAAGAAAAAAGTAGTAACAGAAGAAGATTTTTTTTGTAATTGTAAAACCAAACCCATAGTAAGAAATAGATGATGACTGAATGTTAAGGCCATACAAGGAATGCTAAAATAAAAGTTTTTCCAAGTTTATTGTCATAAAGTAGAGTAAAAATGTCATGAAAATTAGCTTTTTGCACCAGCAGCACAATATATTATGAACATGACAAACACAAGTTAAATCAACAGAAATTACATTTCAGCAAAATGACAAAAATAAGTAAAATAAACATAACATCACTGCAAGTTGAGAGAGAGAAAAAATATAGACCATAGAACATTACAACACAGTACAGACCCTTTAGTGCACAATGCTATCTGATCTTTACACCTACTCTGTTGATTTAACACTTCTTTCCTGCATAACCCTCTATATTTCTTTCATCTATATTGCCTATCTAAGTGTCTCTTAAATGTCACTTACGTATCTGACTCAACTACCATCCCTGGCAGCGCGTTACCCAAGCACCCACCACTCCATGTTACTCAGCTCTGACATCTAACCTATACTGTCCTCCCATCACAAAATTATGCCCTCTCATATTGGCCATTTACGCCCTTGGAAAAATGCCCTGGCTTTCCAGTCTTATCAATGCCTCATACCTCTGGAGCAAAAAACAGCACAGTACCACAATGTTGAGCCAAACTTTTAACCTACTCTAAGATCAATGTAACACTTACCTCCTCCATTTTTCTATTTTATATGTGTCAGTCAAAGGGTTTTTTAAATCCGCCTAATGTATTTGCCACTACCACCACCCTAGCAGGGTACTTCATTCATTCACTGTTCTCTCTGTAAAGAATTTACCTCTGACACCCCCCCATACGTTCCTCCAATCACCTTAAATTATGGACCCTGGTATTAACCATTTCAATCCTGGGTAAAGGTTTGGCTATCCACTCTATCTATGCCCCTTTTCATCTTGTACACGTCTATCAAGTCACTTCTCATTCTCTTTTGCTCCAAGAGAAAATCCTTAGCTCAGTTCAACCTATCTTCATAACAGATGCTCTCTGGTATAGGCAGCGTCCTGGAAAGTCTCCTCTGCACCCTTTCTAAAGTTTCACGTCCTTTCTATGATGAGGCAACCAGAACCAAACCCTTATTCTTATTCAAAGAGCTCAAAGAGCTCAAACCAGGGTTTTACAGAACTGCAAAATTACTTCACAGCTCTTGAGCTCAATATCCAATTCACAAAGGTCAACATACCCTAAGCCTTAACAACTCTAGCAATGTTCGCAGCACCTTTGAGGGATCTACAAACATAGACTGCACAATCCTGCTGTTCCTTCACTCTGCTAAGAATGCCACGATTAACCCTGTATTCTGCTTTCAAGTTCAACTTTTGAAAGTGTAAAACTTCACTTTTCTGGGTTAAACTCCATCTGCCATGGTTCAGCACATCTCTGTAGCATATCAATGTCCTGCTGTAACACACGACATTCTACATATATCACTGGCATACAGTATACTGTGAGGTTTGTTCTTTTGCATTAGCAGTACAAAGCAACACACAGAAAAACTATAAATTACAATAAGAAATATACATTCAATAATAAAGTTGCCACTGAGTGTTTGTTGTCTTCTGTTGCTGTAGCACATCTGCTTCAAGATTCAATGTGTTGTGCATTCAGAGATGCTTTTTTGCACACCACTGTGTAACACGTGGTTATTTGATTTACTGTCGCCTTCCTGTCAGCTTTAACAATCCTGGCCATTCTTCACTGACCTCTCTTGTTAACAATTCATTTTTGCCCACAGAACTGCTGCTTAGTGGATGTTTTTTTTTTGTTTTTTGCACCATTCTCTGTAAATTTTAGGGACCACTGTGTGTGAAAACCTCAGAAGATCAACAGTTTCTGAGATACTCAAACAGCCCTGTCTAGTACCAACAATCACGATCAAAGACACTTAGATCACATTTTTTTCCCCATTTTGATGTCTGGAATCTCAAGGCCAAATCTGCATGCTTTTCCAGCTAGTAGTGTCAGGAAAGCAAAAATAGTGAGGCAGAGTTCATGGGTTGGTTCATTGTCCATTCAGAAATCTTATTGTGAGGAGAAGAAGCCGTTCCTAAAACATCGAGTGTGTGTCTTCAGACTCCTCTACCTCCTCTCTGATGGTAGCAATGAGAAAAGGGCATGTCCTGAGTGATGCGGGGGTGTCCTTAATGATGGATGCCACCTATTTGAGGCAGCGCCTTCTTAAGATTTCCTCAATGCTGGGGAGGCTTGTGCTCATAATGGAGCTGGCTGAGTTTGTAACCCACTGCAGTTTTTCCCAGTCTTGTGCAGAGAC
This sequence comes from Hypanus sabinus, assembly GCF_030144855.1. Classification (NCBI taxonomy): domain Eukaryota; kingdom Metazoa; phylum Chordata; class Chondrichthyes; order Myliobatiformes; family Dasyatidae; genus Hypanus; species Hypanus sabinus. The sequence goes on from NC_082711.1 coordinate 141,289,079, forward strand.
CTCTCCATACCAGACAGTGATGCAACCAGTTAGAATGCTCTCTACAGTACATCTGTAAAAATTTGTTAGAATTTTTGGTAACAAACTCCTCAAATTCCCAATAAAATATAGTCCAGACAAGCCCTCTTTGTAATTGCATCAATATGTTGGACCCAGGATAGATTTTCAGAGGTGTTGACACCCAGGTATTTGAAACTGCTCACCCTTTCCACTGCTGATTCCTCGATGAGGAGTACCTATGTGTTCCCTCGACTTCCCCCTTCTTGAAGTCCACAATGAACTCATTGGTCTTACTGACATTGAGCACAGGGTTGTTATTGCAATATCACTTGAGCAGCTGATCTAACTCATTTCTGTATGCTTCCTTGTCACCATCTGAGGTCTGCCAACAACAATTGTGTCACTGGCAAATTTATAGATGGCATTTGAGCTGTGGCTAGCTACACAAACCTGGATATAGAGAGAGTAGAGTAGCAACTTAATTACACAGCCTTGAAGTCAGCGAGGAGATGTTATAGCTGAACCATATGGACTGTGGAGCTTAATGAGCCAGCAACTATCCACAATAACACCAACCTTCATTTCATCTGCAAGCTTACTAACCCACCCTTCCACTTCCTCATCTAAGTCATATATAAATATTAAAAAGAGCAGGGATCCCAGAACAGATCCCTCCAGTACATGGCTGGTCACCAACCTCCAGACAGAAAATGTTTCAAATACTAGCACACTGCCATATACTGTGGACAAATCAATTCTGAATCCAGAAAGCAAGAGTTTCCATGGATCCCATGCCACCTGACTTTCTGAATGAGTGCCTTACTAAAATCCATATACACCACATTCAGTACTCTAGCTTCATAATTTGTTTTACTCTTTCCTTGAAGAATTCAATCAGGTTTGTGAAGAACACTATACCCTTCACAAAGCATACTAAATATCCCTAATCAGGTTATGCTTCTCCAAATTCTTGTAAATCCACTCAAATAAATCCCTTCCAATATTTGGCCCACCACTGATGTAATACTCACTGGTCTATAATTTCCAGGATTATTTCTATTACCTTTCTTGAACAAAAGATTTATCATTTGTCTTCTGATAATCTGACATAGTGTTCGGGATTTTCAGGTTGGTTCAAAAACCTGATGGCAGTGGGAAGGAAGCTGTTGTTGAACCTTGAGGTGTGGGTCTTCAGTCTCATCAACTCCTGCCTGATGGCAGCAGCAAGATGAGGGCATTGCTAAGATGTTGTACATTTTAATGATGGATGTTGCCAACTGATGTTTGAAATAGATGAAAGTATTGTAGATGTGTAGTGAAAAGCATCAGGATTAGTTTAGGAGAATGGGCAAAAAGTGGTAGATGCAATACAGTATAGGGAAGTGTATGGTAATGCACTTTGGTAGAACAAATAAAAGCATAGACTATTTTCTAAATGGAGAAAAAATTCAAAAATCTGAGGTGCAAAGGGACTTGTGAGTCCTTGTGCAGGATTCCCTATAGGCTAATTTGCAGGTAGAGTTGGTGATGAGGAAGACAAATGCAATGTTAACTTCATTTCATGAGGACTAGAACATAAAAACATGGAAATAATGTTGAGGCTTTGTAAGGCACTGTTGAGGCTTTGAGAGGCACTGGAGTACTATAAGCAATTTTCAGCCCTTGATCTAAGAAAGGATGTACTGACAGTGGAGCAGGTTCAACGTTGGTTCATGAAGATGATCCCCAGATTGAAAAGCTTGTCATATGGGAAGCATTTGATGGTTCAACCTCTCCTAACCGGAATTCAGAAGAATGAGCAGTGACCTCATTGAAACATATCAAATGTTGAAAGTCCTCAATAGAGTGAATGTGGAGAGGATGTTTCCTGTGGGAGTCTCAGAGGACACAGCCTCAGAATAGAGGGACATTCTTTTAGAACGGAGATGATGATGAATTTCTTTGGGTAAAGAATGGTGAATCTGTGGAATTTGCTGCTACAGGTGGCTGTGGAACCAGACATTGAATATATTTAGGCAGAGGTTGATATGTTCTTGATTAGCCACAACATGAAGGGATACTAGAAAGCAGAAGATTGGGGCTGAGAGGGAAAATGGATCAGCCATGATAAAATGGTGGAGCAAACTCAATGGGCCAACTGGCCTAATTCTGCTCCTATATCTTGTAGTCTTATCATGATAAAAATGAGCTTTAAAGAAATTCCTCCATAGACCTGGTGCACAAATATGGAAGCACATCACCAAATAAGATGTATAGAAATTTACTTCTAAACAGTACTTCAAGAAAACTGTCAAATTTATCAGAAATGTATCCTTTTTTCCTGAATTCAAGGTGATTCCAGAGTTGGGGAAAACTATAGGACAAAGATTGAGGATAAGTGGTAAAATATTTAGATGGGATCTGAGAAAGATGATGAATAAATACATTTTTCATCTTATTTCTTTTAAATGGACTCCTCATTATTCTGAAACTCTACATTTGGTTCAAATCTTCTCTGCCAGAGAAAACTTCTGACTGCATCTAACCTCTTAAAGTATTTCCAGGTTTCCAGAGATCTTCTCAATGTCAGATAATATAGTTAAAATTTTTAAAAAATTGACCTGGAACCCTGTTTCTTCTCTTGCATGTGGCCTGACCTACTGAGTGTTTGCAGCATTTTCTGTTTTTATTATGGTAGAGAATGCAGCTTCACTCCACTCAGTCTCCCCTCCAAGTATCAACTTATCTGCAATCCTTGGATACATAGCGAATATGTTTGTTCTTCTGCTGCTGTATCCCATTCACCGCAAAATTCAAAGTATTATGCATTCAAAGATGCTCTTCTGCACATTATTGCAACACATGATTATTTGAGTTGCTGTCGCATTCCTGTTTGCTTGCATGATTGAGGCTATTCTCCTCTAACCTCTGTCATTAACAAGATATTTTCACCACAGAACTACGGCTCACTGGATTTTTTTTCTGTTTTTGCAAACCATTCTCTGTAAACTCTAGAGATTGTTGTGCATGAAATCCCAGAGGTCAACAGTTTTTAAGATACTGTACTCAAATCAACCTATTTGATACCAACAATCATTGCACAGATAAAGTCATTTAGATCACATTTCTTCACCATTCTGATATTAGATCTGAGTAACAACTGAACCTTTTAATCCTATCTGCACACTCTGATATATATCAAGTTGCTGCCATATAGTTGGCTGATTAGACATTTGTATTAACTAGCATGTGTACAGATCTATATGTTTTTGAATATTAACTCTGTTCAATCTCTCAACATTTAACAAGCATGGTGCTTTAATGCTTTGTGCCCCACAGATTTTTTATCATTTGATATTTTCATTTAGATTAGAAGTAAAAAGGCATATGAATCCCACATCCTATGTAATAACTCTGATAATATTTTACACACTAAAAACTGCAGAATTAAACTATTGGTAATTAACAAAGGTTCCATTGCTTAACCAAAGTAAAACAATACAGTCACAGTAAAAAAGACTTGTTTTCTTCAGATTTTGTTTCACAAGTCAAACTGCCCTGTCAATCATCAACAATGACTTGGAACATCGTGAAAATTTTTCAGTATTATGTTTCCAAGATACTGAAAAATTCTAACCTTTCACCACTCTGAAACTACCTTGACAATAAACAAACTCCCTGAGCTTCTTCACCATTCCTTTCGAGTCTTGCATTTACTGTTTTTACCCTTCTTCAGATGTTGCCTGACCTGCTCAGTTTCTCTAGTACTATGTGTGTATTTCCTCATACTTTTTTTCCTTGAAGACAGTCACTGGCTGCTCAATACAAACCATACTAATTGGTAAGTACGTGAAGTAGAGAAGACATTCATGAATAGAACCAAAGGTCATCGTGGTGCATGTGCAGTAATACTATACCTGACCACACCTATACATCCAAATGCAAACAATGTTATGTGGGGGGGGGGGGGGGAAGAGAGATTGGTTTGCATTCCTAGGAGATGGTACACAGTGCAGTTTTCCACAACACAAATGATATATTATCTGCACATGTATCAGGAAATGAAAGCTTTGAAATATTTATTTATTTACTTACTTACTTTTTCATGTAAGTTTCATAAGAAGCAATTTTGTTCTGTATTCTAGAATTTTTGGTAGTGATACATTAATTTTGGAAGGGTGAATTTCCATTAACCAAATTGCTGTATTGCAAGGGTCGCCTATAAACAGTTATTCCTTTAGCTGCTGGACTGATACTTAGTAATAGCTAACTATGTCTGTCACAAGAAGCAACTCTTCATGTATGATCACGTCTCTATCTTAAAACATCTACCAGTGAATGAAGAAAATGTTGATTATAAAAAATAAAAGAGGGGGGGGAAGAAAGGTTATAATTTGGTAATGTGATTAACTAGAACCATAATACCAATGTTGATTTCCTCAATAGAAAAAGATACTGGAATATATGAAATACTCTAAAAATAAACTGAGAATAGAAAAAGTGAGCAATAAATACTATTTAACAGAGAAAAACACCACTGAAAAATATAGCTATAAGGCAAGTCTGTTTAGAAGACTATTTAAATAACTCCCACAAACTATGGTAAATAGGAACATGCAGTTCCCTTTGGGAATGGGAGATTTAGGATACCTGTCTCAGATTTACAAACAATATGTTGGAGGAACTCAGCAGATCAGGCAGCATCTATGGAGAAAAATAAACAGTCAATGTTTTGGGCTGACTCTTCATCATGACTGGAAAGGAAGGGGGGAAATGCCAGAATAAGGTGGTGGGTGGAACGAAAGCAGTACAAGCTGGCAGGTGATAGATGAAACCAGGTCAGGGGGAAAGTGGGTGGGTGGGGGGTGGTGGAAATGAAGCTGGGAGGTGAAAGATGGAAAAGGTAAATTGTTGTTCTTATTTTAAGCAGCAGTAATGGAAACAAAGATAATTTAATGGCATTTAGTCATTTCTCACATACAAGCAAATAAAGAAAAATATAAGCAACATACAAAATGCTTGAGAAATTCAGCACTTGTTTGTGAAAGAAAAGTATAAATAGATCACTTATCAACTGGAGCTGTGAACTTCTGAATGCCATCTACTTCATTCTCCAAGACCATTTAGGTTGATTTAGAATTTTGCGGAAAAATAATCAGTAATAAAGTAAACCAGCTCTGTTGAAATAGGTTGAGTCTTTATACAGGACAGGAGAAAGAAATAAATTTTATTGTTGCTAAAGTGGTATTATGTTAAGCATTTTCTGAGGGGTGGTGGATGGTGAACTGGCCTGCAGCACAGACCAAAAAGGGGACAGTGTAAATTGGCAATCTAATTTCATGCATAGATGTTCTTTTCCATTGAGGTTTTAAGGATCAAAACTGTTCTTTGAATCTCATCTGATTGTCCACTTACCATATTAAATTGGGCTATAGTGACTTAAAGCAGGAACAATCTAGGTTGTAGAGACTTGGGCTTCATTTGGAAAGCACAGTCCAACTGACATTGTCTCTGGTTCAAATGATACTGAATTATGGTCCCAGAATGAGATGGGAGTTGCATCTTTCCCACCTTGTGTGCCAACATGCTGTATTATTAAAGATTGCTGTAAGTGATGGTAATATTGATTTCCCCTGCTGTATAATTCCAACTACACTTCCTCAGTCTGTTTGGTGAGCCTTAGGGAACAGAGAACTGATTGAAACAAGTTTCCTGAGTTGTCACAGTATGAATCAATTTTATTTATTTATTTCTTAGTATGTCTCTTACTCAGTGGTGAAGATTTGTTAACAGCAATGTGATTATATAGCCCTGAGCTTTACAAAACCGAAATGAATTTCTCAGCAATACTGTTACCATACTCATACCAGCGGCATAATTACATTTTACGTGAGTCCTGTCCTTTTGAAAACATTGAGAGTATTTTCTGAAGCATTTTTCCCCCATTTCAGCCTCAGATTTAATCTTATCACCATGAATTGTAACTTCACATTTGCAAAGTTTATATAGGGAGAGGAAAAGCACAGATCTTGTGTCCCATTATAGGCATCCTATTTTCTGTAAGATTTAGGTTTTGAAATAAATACATGCTCAATAAATGTGGAAGTCTCTTTGGGAATGTACTTGCTTTAGTGAGTCAGAATATACCAACAGATGTAATCACTCAAAACAATGATAAAAAAAGTCACTTTTTTCTGTTATTTGAAGAATTTCTTTGAAGAAAGAATTTAAGCAATCTCAGTTGTGCATAGGATCACACCCAAAGTGCCAATAACAATGCTAATTAGTATTAAATTGTCTGCTATACACAAATCTATACTTACATTAGTATTTATGACATTAGAGAAAAGCTATTCTTGCAGCAAGCTGACATTGATTGATCACTTCAGTTTCATGACTTGGATCTTTTTATCCCCTGGATATGTCAAATGCCTGCACAACACTATTACATAATACCTGGCTGCAGATTACTTTTAAAATCATATCCTAAATCCAGTCCTAACCCATCTACTTTCTGTGTTTCATTTAAAAATATTAAAATGAGTGACCAGTGGCTAATGTGAAACAAAATGATTTGTTTAAGTGAACTCAGATTAATGGTCAAAGAATAAATGATCAAAGTAAAATAATTAATGGCATAGGATCTTTCACTTCACGAACTGACCAATGTCACACTAGCCACCGGCAATTCTGCCTCATTCTTCACTAGAAAAGTCCTCCCACGACACCAGTTTCATGTAAATGTGGTCAGAGGCTCTATATTAGGTGGCCAGGCCCTCACTATTAAGATGTAATAATCATACAATGCACCTCTATTCATCCATTTGAATTCTTTAGACTATACCTTTCTCAGTATACGTATAATCTTTATTCTATGGATGTTTCTAAATAATTTAATTGCTTTGAAAAGACATACAATCACAGGTAAATTTTGCATCACTGTGAAAATCTTTTCCATTTCCAAACATAACAATACTACTATTGCATCAATCAATACTTAAAATGTTTGTTATTTGACCTGTCCAATTTCAATCACCAGAATGGGGCTAGATTTATCAAGCACCTTCACTCTGTTCACAACAAAAGGTAGGATCTCCAGGAGATACCCTTTTCAATTGAACCTCCCATTCTCATTCTGACATGGTTGTCTATCATCTCCTCTACTGCCATAATATGGCCAAACTCAGGTTGGAGGAACACTTCATATTCTGTCTAATGGCATGAACATCGATTTCTCTAACTTCTGGTCATTTTACTCCCCTTCTCCTTATCTCTTTCTCCAGTCCCAGTCTGGTTACTTTCTTACCCCCTTCTCTTCTCCAAACATGCACATCACTTCCTCTGGTTCGCCTTCTTTCCCTTCTTTCATGGTTTACTGTGTTCTCCTATTAGATTCCTCCTTCTTCAGCCCTTTCCCTCTTCTATCTACGCCCTCCAAGCTCCTTACCCCTTACCTCCTCCACCACCTACCCATCTTCCCCCTCACCTAGTCACATGCATCACCTATCAGCTTGTATCCTTCCCCTCCCCACACCTTTTTATGCTGGCTTCTGCCCCCTTTCCTTTCCATTCCTAAAGTGCCCAAACCTGAAACGTCAACTGTTTATCCCCCTGTAAGTGTAAGGTGTGTAGGTATGAAAATAGGCACAGCAGGGAAATGGTTAACAATTAGGAATTTGTGGGGCTGTTATGTTGTTGGGCAGATTGACCCCTGATACTAGATAAGGGGAGAAGAATATCTGACTATTGGATAACATGCCTGAGAGCAAGCTAAAAGTGCTGATTTGTGCAAAAGCAATCAATTACCTTGTCTCTAAAAATGTTTTTTTTATATTGTTTGGTTGTAAGCTTAATAGGATGCATTGTCCCTGCGGAGGCAGAGGCCGATTGTTGAAGGCGACATCGACCGTGGTACTTGCAGGTGTGGAGAATGTATGTTGGCTTAATACGTGACCAGGACTTGGATCATGTAAGCGTCGGATTGGATGCCTAACCTCTTCCAGCTGGACTGGGAGGTGGTGATAGTGCTATAAAGGTGGGCAAGTTCCTCCTTGGGCAGAACACTCACCTGGGTCCTACCTTCGGGCTGAGCAGCTGAATCTTTGCCAAGGACCTCTACCCTAGCAAGTCCACGGCCAATCACCTGCTTCAGGGACCATGCAGACGTTGCTAAGTATATTTGGCGATGTAGACTACTAGGGGTTACTTAAGTTAGTCCTACCTTTTAGTGGTGTAGGTAGTGTACAATACACACGTTTCTCACAACTCTCTATTCCTTCTCTGTATTAACAATTAAGTGGGTTTTGAAGGAACTACCAAGTTTAAGTCCATTTGTTCAAGTGAAACCAAATAGTTGCAGCATCCACCCATTACAATTATTCTATTTAGATCTTAGATTTGCAGAACAATCACAAGCTCGAGAATTATTTAAAAAACATAACCTTGAGCATCTGACTTGTGAGTTAAGCTCAAATTTGGAAAGCAGAAGAAAATAGAATATACAGGAAAGGGACAAATGTGACTGGCATTTCACTTCATTAACAATACTTAGCTTTCAAGATGGAAATCTGCCTCATCCATGATACCATAACATGCAGTTTCAAAAAAAAAAATCCAGCTACTATTTTGAACAAGAGTTTCATCCATTATCTTGAACGTCAACGTGGGGAAAAAAGTGCCTTGAGCCAGAATTACTGTCTCCTTCTCAGAGCGATGGTCTAATTTATGTCGATAAACATAATTTTAACAGATAGCTTTCATCTATAATGTCATTATGACAGGCACAATACCACTGTATTCTCCATAAGGACAACAACAAAATAAAGGAACTTAGCATGTTATAGACAATAGGTGCAGAAGTATACCATTCGGCCCCTCCAGCCTGCACCGCCATTTTGAGATCATGGCTGATCAATTACTATCAATACCCGGTTCCTGCCTTGTCCCCATATCCCTTGATTCCCCTATCCATAAGATACCTATCTAGCTCCTTCTTGAAAGCATCCAGAGAATTGGCCTCCACTACCTTCTGAGGCAGTGCATTCCAGACCCCCACAATTCTGGGAGAAGAAGTTTCTCTTTAACTCTGTCCTAAATAACCTACCCCTTATTCTCAATCCATTCCCTCTGGTACTGGACTCTCCCAGCATCTGGAACATATTTCCTCCCTCTATCTTGTCCAATCCCTTAATAATCTTATATGTTTCAATCAGATCCCTTCTCAATCTCCTTAATTCCAGTGGGTACAAGCCCAGTCTCTCTGACCTCTCTGCGTAAGACCATATAACCATATAACAATCACAGCACGGAAACAGGCCATCTCGGCCCTCCTAGTCCGTGCCGAACTCTTAATCTCAGCTAGTCCCAACTACCCGCACTCAGCCCATAACCCTCCACTCCTTTCCTGTCCATATACCTATCCAATTTTACCTTAAATGACACAACTGAACTGGCCTCTACTACTTCGACAGGAAGCTCATTCCACACAGCTATCACTCTCTAAGTAAAGAAATACCCCCTCCTGTTTCCCTTAAACTTCTGCCCCCTAACTCTCAAATCATGTCCTCTCGTTTGAATCTCTCCTACTCTCAATGGAAACAGCCTAATCATGTCAACTCTATCTATCCCTCTCAAAATTTTAAATACCTCGATCAAATCCCCCCCTCAACCTTCTACGCTCCAATGAATAGAGACCTAACTTGTTCAACCCTTCCCTATAACTTAAGTGCTGAAACCTAGGTAACATCCTAGTAAATCGTCTCTGCACTCTCTCTAATTTATTGATACCTTTCCTATAATTCAGTGACCTGAACTGCACACAATATTCTAAATTTGGCCTTGCCAATGCCTTGTACAACTTTAACATTACATCCCAACTTTTGTACTCAATGCTCTGATTTATAAAGGCCAGCGTTCCAAAAGCCTTCTTCAACACAAAATCCCAGACATCCCAGGAATTAACCTCGTGAATCTACGCTGCACTTCCTCTACAGCCAGGATGTCCTTCCTTAACCCTGGAGACCAAAATTGTACACAATACTCCAGGTGTGGTCTCACCAGGGCTCTGTACAAATGCAAGAGGATTTCCTTGCTCTTGTACTCAATTCCCTTTGTAATAAAGGCCAACATTCCATTAGCCTTCTTCACTGCCTGCTGCACTTGCTCATTCACCTTCAGTGACTGATGGACAAGGACTCCGGATCTCTTTGTATTTCTCTCTTACCCAACTCTACACCGTTCAGATCTGCCTTCCTGTTCTTACTCTCAAAGTGGATAACCTCATACTTATTCACGTTAAATGCCATCTGCCAAGTATCTGCCCACTCACCCAGTCTATCCAAGTCACCCTGAATTCTCCTAACATCCTCATCACATGTCACACTGCCACCCAGCTTAGTATCATCAGCAAATTTGCTGATGTTATTCTCAATGCCTTCATCCAAATTGTTGACGTAAATTGTAAACAGCTGTGGTCCCAATACCGAACTCTGTTGGCACCCCACTAGTCACCACCTGCCATTCCGAGAAACACCCATTCACTGCTACCCTTTGCTTTCTATCTGCCAACCAGTTTTCTATCCATGTCAATGCCTTCCCCCCGATGCCCTGAGCTTTGATTTTACCCACCAATCTTCTATGTGGGATGTTATCAAATGCCTTCTGAAAATCGAGGTACACTACATCAACTGGATCTCCCCCGTCTAACTTCCTGGTTACATCCTCGAAAAACTCCAACAGATTAGTCAAGCATGATTTACCCTTGGTAAATCCATGCTGGCTCGGCCCAATCCTATCAGTGCCATCTAAATATGCCACTTTCATCCTTAATAATGGACTCTAGCATCTTTCCCACCACCGATGTCAGGCTGACAGGTCGATAATTCTCTGTTTTCTCCCTCCCTTCTTTTTTAAAAAGTGGGATAACATTAGCCATTCTCCAATCCTCAGGAACTGATCCTGAATCTAAGGAACATTGGAAAATGATTACCAATGCATCCACAATTTCCAGGGCCACCTCCTTTAGTACCCTAGGGTGCAGACCATCTGCACCTGGGGATTTGTCAGCCTTCAGTCCCATCAGTCTTCTCATCACCGTTTCCTTCCGAATGTCAATCTGTTTCATTTCCTCTGTTACCCTGTGTCCTTAGCCCATCCATATTGCTTGTGCCTTCCTTAATGAAAACAGATCTAAGGTACTCATTAAATTCTTCTGCCATTTCTCTGTTTCCCATAATAATTTCACCCAATTCATTCTTCAAGGGCCCAACATTGTTCTTAACTATCTTCTTGCTCTTCACATACCTAAAAAAGCTTTTGCTATCTTCCTTTATATTCCTGGCTAGCTTGCGTTCGTACCTCATTTTTTCTCCCCGTATTGTCTTTTTAGTTAAGTTCTGTTGTTCCTTAAAAACTTCCCAATCATCTGTCCTCCCACTCACCTTAGCTCTATCATATTTCCTTTTTTTTTAATGCCATGCAATCTCTGACTTCCTTTGTCAACCACTGTGGCCCTTTCCCCCCTTTTCATCCCCCAGAGAAGGAAGGATTCACTGATTTTGCACCTTGTGCATTATTCCCAAGAATACCTGCCATTGCTGTTCCACTGTCTTTGCTGCTGGGCTATCCGTCCAGTCAACTTTGGCCAGCTCCTCCTTCATGGCTGCATAGCTTCCCCTGTTCATCTGCAACACTGACACCTCCAAGCTGCCCTTATCCTTCTCAAATTGCAGATAAAAGCTTATCATATTGTGATCACTGCCTCCTAATGGCTCCTTTACTGCGAAATCGCTTATCAAATCTTGTTCATTACATAACACTAAATCCAGAATAGTCTTGTCCCTGGTCGGCTCTCATACAAGCTGTTCCAAGAATGCATCCCGTAGGCACTCTACAAACTCCCTATCCTGTGGTCCAGCACCAACCTGATTCTCCCAGTTCACCTGCATGCTGAAATCCCCCGTAACTACTGCGACATTACCTTTGCCACATGCCAATGTTAACTCCCTATTCAACTTGCACCCAATATCCATGCTACTGTTTGGTGGCCTGTAGACAACAATCATTTGGGTCCTTTTGCCCTTCCTCAGTTCTATCCACACAGACTCTACTTCTCCTGACCCTATGACCCCCTTGCAAAGGACTGAATCTCATTCCTCACCAACAGGGCCACCCCACACCCTCTGCCCACATTTCTGTCCCTACGATAGCACATATACCCTTGTACATTCATTTCCCAGGTCTGATCTCCCTGCAGCTATGTCTCCGTTATCCCAACAACATCATAGTTACCCATTCGCACCTGGGCTTCAAGCTCATCCGCCTTATTTCTGACACTTCGTGCATTCAGATATAGAATTTTTAACCCATTTCTCCTCCCTCTGTTTGAATCGCTGCCTATTGTGCTTAACCCAGCTCCCCGAACTCCCATCGGGCTATAAGCCCCTAGAATTTTGTTGTCCTTCCTAAATTTACTTATTCTTTCAACACATTTAACTCCATGTTCAATGGGGAAGTGAGATCAGGATCTGAGCTGTTGCATGCAGAAGATTGTAATCTAACGCATAATAGGTCTACTAAATTTGTGTGTTGTGAGCCATGATTTACTGCTTTAAAGCTAAAAGCAGTGAAAGTATAGCATGACGTCCAAATGTTTCACCTTATAAACACCAGTCAACTGAAATATATTAAAAGTGTGTAGCATATTCAAAAGCAAAAATGGGGCAGGCAAGGTTAAATAGCGATACTACAACAGTGACACGGGTTCAAATCTGCCAATGTCTGTAAGGAGTTTGTACATTCTTATGTACAATGTACTGTGTATGTAATCAAAATGGCTTCTTTGGTTTGCTAGAGTAGGAATGCTTTTATGTCTAATAAGTGTTTTTTTCTCGCAGTTGGTTAGCTTTGGACTTGCTGATATGGGGATTGTATTCATTTGTTAACCAATGAGGAAAGTTATTTTGTCTTGTGGGGCTGGGAGCTTGGGGGGTTTCGCGGTCTTTTGAGGGAAGGCGGGAAGCAGACGCCGAGGAAGGTGGACGTGTGCTGCACTGCTCAGTTGATTACCAGGGGTTGTCCCAGGTGCGGGGACGTGGAGGTCAGAGGCAAGCGACAAGGGGTCGAATGGTTTGGTGGTTGAGCTCCAACGATGTGCACTAAACTGACTGAACTTTGATAAGTTGGCGCCTTTTGCTTTATTTTCTTTTCCTTCATATATACTGTATTGCATAGTACTCTTTTAGTTTTAGTAAAATCTTTAAAGTGTATTCCATAACGGTATCTGGTGTGAGTTTGATATTGTGTGGTACGCGCGGCATAAACTTGATTCTCACAGCACCTGCGTGTACGGGAGGTGGGGTTGGTGAGTGGCTGGATCCCCTTTTCCCCTAGACATATACCAGCCTGTTGGGTAAGGGTTACACTTATGACCACGTGGGTTTCTCCCAGGTGCTCAGGTTTCCTTCCACATTCAAAACACATACGAGTAAGTAGATGAATTGGTCACACAGTTGTAAATGGACAGCGCAAGCTCGTTGGGGTGGAACAGTCTGCTACCACACTGCTTCTCCAAATAAGTAAAATCTTACTGATATTTTCCATTTAAATTATTACATACCTTGGAATTGAATAAAAGTGTTTTATGGGTGATACCAGTCAGGACTATTGGTTGGGAAAGTGAAAAGGAAGATGGTAAAAGCACTCACCATAGAGAGTGGTACAATAGCCCGGATGTCCTTCTGAATCACAGTTAATTCTGTCACCACTTTGTCAGAATCTGGAGGAGGATTTTTTCCACGGTAGTCAACATGCCACATAATTCGTCTTGTCACTGACTGGCTGGTAAAATTTTCCATTTCAAAGTTCAATTGAATAATTTCATTAGGCTGAGCAGATCCTCTGTTAAGAAATTAAATAAATTTTAGATTTTGCATTCAAAATATTAAAAGTTTAAAAACCTTACAGCTTCAATTTACTTATATACTTGATTTTATACATGCCTTATAAAAACAGAACCCAGAAAACTCTCAAATCATTAATTACTTTATGTCATTTTTCACCAAAGGCAACACAGTAATAAGAATACACACAAGCCCATTATCAAGCATGAGTAATGAAATATTTTTTTCTTTACTCAACGGTGAATTTACTATGCAGCTAGTTACCAAACAAGTTTGGTATTTACACTGAATCAGCATAACTTGATGACATAAACCTTGCCAACCTGCAGACTATCTCACATCTATATTAAAATATTGTCGTTCAGGGACAACTGCTGTAAGGGTAAACACACTATCAAATCCCAAGATGATATTTGAATCCTGACATTCCCCGAAATGGAAACAATCAGTTGGATAGTGAGTTAATTCAGCAAAGGGGATGGTTATTATTGCTTCGGAGTACAGAATAGGCTATAACAGTGTCAGAAAAATATAATTATTATTTTTAAAGTTATGCTTAATCTGTCTGCAAATTATTTGAAATATTAAATTTCAAATTGTGAAAATCCAAGAATCTACCATCCAAATAAAATGACATAGCAATGAAAATTGTTACAAAATAAAATATAGCAACTTATTTTTGTTATAAGCTAGTATTTTATACATAGTCAATTAATAAAAATTGAAGCCACACTTGTTATTCCTAATGGCTACACTGTAATAAGAAACATTATTCAGGAGCTACGCATGAATAATTAAATAATATTTTATCTAACTTACTACTAGGTTGGTTTCAAAACAAATCTTGTCTGACTGGTTGACCTCTTTCTCTATTGCTCTTTCTTTCCTTATCAATTTTAGTTTCCTAATTCTACAAAAACAAATGACCTCATCCTTCACCATACCAAATTTATTAGCATTTTAACTGCCCACTCTATAAGGCTGCCAATGTTTTCCTGTATTTTGGTGCAGTTTTCCATGTGATTCACCACATCTCACGATTTGACTCATGAAGACTAGTCTATCAGTTTAATTGTGGGTAATACATGTATGAAAACGACATTTTTTAAATTTTATTCGCTGGGATACAGCCTATTGCTCTTTGGCCCTCTGAGCCATGCTGCCCAGCAACCACTGATTTAACCCTAGCCCAATTACAGGACAATTTACAATGGGCAATTAACCTAACAACCAATATGTCTTTGGACTGAGAGGAAACTGGAGCACCCAGAGGAAAAGCACATGGTCACGGGGAAAATGTACAGCGCCTATAAAAAGTATTCACCAAACCACCCCCTGCCCAGAAGTTTTCATGTTTTATTGTTTTGCAACATTGAATCTCAATGGATTTAATCTGTCTTTTTTGACACTGATCAACAGAAAAACTCTTTCATGTCTAAGAAAAACAGATCTCTACAAAGCTAACTAAATTAATTACAAATGTAAAACACAAAATAATTTATTGTGTAAGTAGTCACCTCCTTTAATATGACACTCCAAATTATCGCTGGTGCAGCTAATTGGCTTTAAAAGTCACATAATCAGTTAAGGTGTCATAGCTATGTACAAACTTGTGTGCTGTCAAGGTGTTCAATTGATTGTAGTAAAAAAAATACACCTGTATCTGGAAAGTCCAACTGCTGGTGAGTCAGTATCCTGGCAAAATCTACACCATGAAGACAAAGAACAATCTAAGCAACTCCACAAAAAAGTTATTGCAAAGCACAAGTCAAGAGATGGATACAAGAAAATTTCCAAGTCACTGATTATCTCTTGGAGTACAGTTAGGTCAATCATCAAGGAATGGAAAGAATATTGCACAGCTGTAAATCTGCCTAAAGGCAGGCTGTCCTTAAAACTGAGTGACTGTGCAAGAAGCCACTAAGGGACCTATGACAACTCTAGAGGAGTTACAAGCTTCAGTGGATTGGATGGGAATGACTGTGCATACGGCTGTTGGTTAATTGGTTCAACAGTCACAGCTTTACAGGAAAACGGCAAAGAAAAAGCCACTGTTACAAAAAAAAACTCATGAAACCTCAGCTAGAGTTTGCTGGAAGGTAGGTGGGAGACTGAAGTTAGCTGGAAGAAGGTTTTATGGTCTGATGATTTAGTTTGGCCATCAAACTAAATATTGGTTGCATATCTACGTATTACCAGGGCGGTTCGATATGAAGGGGAAACTGTTATCCATGCAGCAGGCTCCCCCTCTGCATGTAGCTGATGAATCAAAAGGAACAGCAGAAAACGATTCAGTTTGGCACCAGCAGCATCGCAGGAACTGCCAGTCAGTGTTGAGCTCAACACAGGGACTGCCTTAGGTACTCCAACTCCGGATTTTTCCTCAAGGCTTACTCCCGAAACCTTACTCATGATTGGATACAGTCACAAGGGAGCAGAGATTTGTAATCAGAGTTTTCCTTCTCCCAGATGAGCTGCTATTACTGACAAGCCCCATCTGCCTGAAGGGATTGGTTTTATGGCACTAGTGACCCACCTTTCTCTGTTCTGTCAATGAAAACAGTTCTGCAGGGCTTAGTAGCGAAGCCAGATGTGAAGACCAGGGACTGGTCTTGGTTGTCAGAGGCTATTGGGAGCATTTAGTAGCAGTGGGAGCTTATCCCCACTACTCCTCCTCCACCACCCCACAAGCTATAATATTCTTAATGTATATACTAGGGTAATGAAAGTCCTACTTGTAACAGGATCAAGGCACCATAGCAATAGATACATAACATTTGCAAGAAAAAAAATGTATACAAAATTTTTTTTACAAGAAATGAAAACACAATTAGAACAACAAACAAAAAAAAAACTTTGTATTTTCATTCCAGATACACAAAAAGTACAACCTGGTCAGGTCTAGCACCATGAGTTCTACTCCAAAGAATAAGACAACATCATGTCAATAAATCCAACAGTCATGTCCATCACTAGATCCGTGTATGAAAGAACAAGGGCTGTTTAGCAGTGGTAACTGGTGAGCAAACTTTTCTAGGCTAAACAGGAAAAATACCTGTTGTGGAGCAAATTTATAACCAGATGTGATTAGGTGGACACATCTGGTTATAAATAAGGAAAAAATGAGCCAGTTTGATGAGCATCAATCTATAAATAGTTGGGACAATTTACATGAAAACTTACACAAGACATCTGGAGGGTCAGGATGTGGGTCTAACTCCGACTTTGCATAAGAATTGTACACAGCCAAGAACCTATTCCTTCTAACATGAATGTAGTCGACAGCTCCAAGTTAGTACTTCAACCAAACATGATGTAATGTCTGATAGACTCCACTGATATGTGGACAGAAGCTACCAAATGTTTTGGTTTGTAATCCAAACTCTGATTCCACTGTTACCGTGGTATTTGAATATGCTTTGGAATTCCAATAATCTTTAACCCAAAGGTGCTGCTTGATTAGTTGACACACTCCTTTGGGGGATGCAGTGAAAACAGACAGTCTCCTCTCAGAACAAAAGGATTTGCTTTCTCATAAATATTGCTTCAATTATACCTCTTCAGTTGCCAATCAACCAGATAGTCCAGATTGGTGCTATTTGTACTACTTTTGATGTGGTCCAAAGTTAGCCTCTCTGGACCCAGTGCCATCTACAGTCATCCTTCAGTCACTTGCAATATCCTCCATTCTAAGGGACCAGTTATCATGAATTTGTCTGTGCCACTTAAGAAGCACTGCAAAGTTGTAGCAAGGCAAGGGCAAATGGAGGACAGGAATTAAGGTAACTCAACAAGGTAATTAGTCAATAATTGCATGAGTTCTAGATTTGCTGATTATTTTTATGTTGATTTGCTTACAACAAGATGGGAACTTGGCACCTTTGGGATTCAAATTTGTTCTTTGTCAGGCATTATTGAACAGATCAGCATTTTTTGCTCAACTCTACTTGCAATTGTGGGTGGTACCTTAGTGATAACCTTGCAGTCCGGGAATTCAGTCTCTCTCCAAAGAATACACACTAATGATGGGCCATAATTTCTCAGTGAAGGAAATTGATTAAAGTGAAACACCTGTCTGTAGGATTGCCATTCTTAATCCCCAAAAGAATGCACAGTCCAAAACTGAATTTTAATGCACTATTACAGACTGGTCAATCCTTGATTTATCTGCCCTTACACTGTGATCAATATTAATCTTCTCCTTGGTGGTCATGTTGCATTCTTTATTGTTGGCTGAGGACAATATTCATGCAAACACGTTGTTCTGATCCATTGTTGTTCTTGTTAGGAATCACCTTTGCATAATGAGGATTTCTGCCTTCGTATACTTCTGAGGCAGAAAGACATTAGATTTCAGTCAGCTTTCTTCATAACTTTGAGGAATTGTGTCTCTTAACTGCAGACAGACTCAGAAAGTCAATGGTGGTTTGTCAAAATTCTAAATATATCTGTGGAATTCCAGAAATCTACACTTGTTAGTTTTTGTGCACTTATGCCATTTGACCAAAGCAATCTCACTGAAGAATCTGGACACTTTTCATGCTTTCAATGGCAGAAAACGTTTAACAGCAAAGTAACCAGTATACTGCTAACTCTATAGTACAATGTGGTTTGGGTCCCACACACTCCATTCTCATGATTGCCAGTCATCAGTAACATTGCTACACATCATCTCCACTGTAAAAAAAAGTAAAATTCCCTTATTAGCCATACTTTGTGGTAAATTAGCACTGGCACTGAATTAGCACTCTCTTCAACCCCCAATTCCACCAAGCATAGTTTCTGTACAAACTTTCTACATTTACCAGCCCTTCCAGACAGGGTAGGTTTATCTCATCCTCTTAAGTGTAGGAAGAATTATAAGGCACAAAGTCTATCATATCAGATCCAAGGTCAGTCAAGCAAGGTTTAAAAAGCCATGATTAAGCACACTTGTGAACTACTGTCAATCAAGTTCACTATGCCTCAAAATATAAAATAAGGCTTTGTGTACAACAACAAATACCCGCAGCCATGGTTAAATCATGTGACCTTTTTGAATCTTGTCCATTCGTAATCATACGCAGTAGGCTTCCCAATGTGACACAACTGCTTTAAACTTGTATAAATAGAAAGAAGAAACTGATTTTACCTATTTGCACTGAACATTCTTTGAACTAGACTATACAGTAAATTGTGTAGTGCGTCTCTCCAAGTTTGTCTGTGCATGTGTGCATTTGAATGCTGCAGCAATAACCTAGAGGAAATGGCTGATGATTTCCGTCACAAATTGAGTTCATGTATGCATCAACATACTCCCGGCACTAATGTATTTGGCCAATTCTATTGAATATAACAGAATCTCCCCAGATTATGAAAAATCTGATTTACAGAAATTTGACTTTACACAAATTCTCCTCCAATTTTTAAAAATATTTTTTCATTATAGGAAAGTTGTTACAGAAATGAAAACATCTTCAGGAGTTATGGAATTGTAGTTAACAACCAATCTACAAAAAATTGTTTACATGTAACCTGCCCATAGTAATCAGACACCATTGTCTCTTACAACACAGGCTGCTAGTTCCAAACAGTAAGCCACTTCAAATATTAGTTTCTATCTTTACATGTAAAATACTTTATCAAACAATACAACATCTAGTGATACTTAAAGGCGACTGAAAATAGCCACGGGATGAGGAACATTCTGATTTCATATCATTGTAACTACACTAAAAACTACCATCTCCATAACACTAATCAATAAACTCCAGGTCCTAGGCTTTGATGTCTTCTTGTGTGACTGGATCTTCAATTTCTTCACTTGCAGACCCTAGTCAGTATGGATTGGCAGTAACATCTTCTGCATAATCACTACCAGTATGTGTATACTATAAGGCTGTGTGCTTAGCCCTGGGCTTATACCAATTAACCTACCAGCAATCATCTTTGGACCATGGGAGGAAACTGGAGCACCTGGAAGAAACCCACGTAGACATGGGGGTGATCATACAAACAGCAGCGGGAATTGAGGCTAGGTCACCTCAACTGTAAAGCGTTGTCCTAACCACTACGCTACCTTGCCACCCCAAAGCAGAGGTTGATAGTTTCTGGATTAGTAAGGGCACCAAACGTTCCAGGTAGAAGGCAGAAGAATGGGGTTGAGAAGGATATTATATTCGTCATGAAGGAATAGCAGAGCAACTCAATGAGCCATATAGCCTAACTTTTTCTTTTTTCCATTCAACTCTACTCAAACTGTGTACTGTTCCTAGACTGTTCATTGCTCAGTACATGTAGTTAATCACTACATTTTTGGTAAACCAACACTAGCCCAATCAAACTGATAATTCAAACCATCAATTAATTGAAGGCTACAACACATGACAACATATACTTGTGAAGCTGTAGCATGCAATTTAATAACATTTATTTTTGTGGTGAGGAATGCACTGAAATTAAGACTAATTGAATGACACAAAGGTAGAATGGAAAGTTAAGTTATGAAGAGGACAAAAAGTTTCCAATTGAATATAAATAGATCTGAGATATAAAGGGATTAGGTGTCTTTGCTCATGCTTCCCAAGAGATTAATATGCTGGTACAGCAAGTGATTTTGAAAACCGACAGAACATTATTGCTTATTGAGAGGGGAATGCTTAAGCTACATGAAGCTTGATGAGACTGCAACTGGAATATTGTATTGGTTTCCTTATTCAAGGACAGATGTTAATATATTGAAAGCGAATCAGAGAAGATTGACTAGAAAAATACTTGGAAGAGTTGAATTGCCTTACGAAGAAAGGTTCGATAGGTCAGACTTGCATCCATCGAGAGGGCATAAAAGACGATGGGGAACAGAGTAAACGTAGAGAAGATGTTTCTTTTCTTTTCTGGGAGAAATTAGAATTAAGAGGCAATGCATACAAAGTGTTGGAGGAACTCAGCAGGTCAGGGAGCATCTATTAGAGGAATAAACAGTTGACATTTTGGGCCAAGACCCTTCATCAGGACTGGAAAGTAAGGGAGAAAAAGGCATAACGTGGTAGTGGGGCAAGCTAGCAGGTAATAGGTGAAATCTGGTAAGGGGGAAGATGTGTGGGTGTGGAGGGAAGATGAAGTTGGGAGGTGGGAAGTGATAAATTGAAGAGGTAAAGTGCTGAAGAAGGAATATGATAGGAGAGCACAGCAAACCATGGAAGAAAGGGAAGGAGGAGGGTGGTAATAGAATCTCAGTCCAAAATATCAAGAGAATATTTCTTTTCCTTTCCATATATGCTGCCTGATCTGCTGAGTCCCTCCAGGTCTTTGTGTGTGTTGCTCAAGTTTTTCAACATTTGCTAAACCTTTTATGTTCAGAGTTAAAGAGTAACTGTTTAGAAATAAAGGGTCACCCATTTAAGACATATGCCTGTAAGTTTTCTTTCTTCTTTCAGAAGGTCATAAGTCTCCAGAGTTCTTCCAATGTTTGAGTATTTTTAAGGCAGAGTTATACATAATATTCATATTAGGGTGAAAGGTTATTGTAGTGAGTTGGGAATGCAGAGTTGAGAGGGTAATCAGATCAGGCATAATCTTATTAAATGGTGGAGGAAGCTCAAAAGGCCAAGTTGCTTTCTTATGTTCCTATTTCATATGACTATGTTTGCAACTGCAGCAAGCCTTTCCAACATCAAATTAAGTTAAGGGGGAAGAAGACATACAGTTGATAGATGAAAATGCACCCTTCAGCGTTAATAGTTTCAAGGAAATATGAATGGAGATGAAAGAATGGACATTATTTCTTGGAGAAAATGATGTTTCCTCCCACCCACCATTCAACTTGCAATAATTTTTAAGATTAGATTGTAACATCATGAACTATATGATAGCAGGCCACTTGAGTAGATTAAACAATAGTTGAGTGTGATATCTGAGAAATGACCTCTCAATTAGTGTCCAGCTCTCACCAATCACTACTTTACCTCCAATGTTTTGAAAGATATGAGGCATTTGTAGAAGGTTAAGATGTTTATGAGTATTCACCAGTTGAGATCTCATAATATATTTCAAGCTCTGTTATATCATACCTGACTGACGTTACCTCATATTAAAATGTCTATTTGTGCCTGAGGAAAGCTAGTTTTGAAAATGATCTACAACTGCAATATCAGAGATCATTCTGTAATTTATTTAGTTCCTTGTGAGCCAGAGGGAGCAGTATGTCCCCTGAACCCCAGATGAAAAACTATAAGACTATCCTATCTGGGTTTCTATCTGGTGATTCCAAAATTATCACTTTCTGATGCTTCCCTTTCTAAATTATTTGCTGTAATTCTCGAGGACACTCTGATGGAACTTCGATAGTGATTTTGTGCTAACCTCATAGCTCACTCTGAACTCTGTTTCATTACAGTGAAATCAGGCAAAAGATTTCTTGCAAAATGTTATGAGATATTTAATTAAAATGGATAGGGATCCATTTGCACAGCATGTAAGCTTGGCACATCACCTAATGCAGTTGCCATTAAAATTGTTTCAGCCAAAAAAGCATTTATTCTGTAAAGGTTGCAAGTATCTTATACGTAAAAGAAAACTGTTGTGAAAACTGCAGTGGCGTTTTACAAAGCAATGATTCTGATCCAGAAATTAACATTTTGAAAATGGTAATTAGTATCTTGAATATAGCGCCTCCTTCACTTACCTGCTGCAACATTTAATATTACTTTTGAAGTTTCAAGCTTGCTGCATTAAAGTCACTTAAAATATAAAGGGATGTAAACAAACTCATTGTACATTAGATTAAACTTGATTTCTTTCTCTGAAAAGTAAAATGCTAGAGTAGGGTATTATAAAATTAAAAGGTGAAACATAATAATGTAGATTGCAAACATGCAAAAATAACTGGAACTGGTACAATTCAGGAATGTTAGCATAAAAATGTAATGATTATTCTATTATTTCCAATGATTATGAAGGGCATTTCACTTTTAGTGAATCAGTTCAATCACACCTATTTGACTATAACACATAACTATAATGCTGTCAATAGCATCATATTTTTCCCCACAAGCTATGCAAAATTACATACAATTGCACAGAACATAAGACTAATTGGTTCAGTCCAGAATGGAGTTTTTCCTTGAATCTTTTTCCTTTTAACTCCTCTAAATCTTTTTATACAACCTTCTATTTCCTTCTCTTTCATATGCTTATCCAGTCTTCCCTTAAAACCTACATTTTATTATGGTTAATTAAGTTTCTCTGAATACTTGGATTTCTTGGTGACTATCTTATATTGGTGGTCTCTGTTTTTCTCTTAACCCCACAAGTAGAAACATTCTCTCACCATCCATCGATCAAAACCTTTCACTTTAAAAATCTGTTTGATTATCAGTCAGTCTTCTTTATTGGAGACAGAGAAGACCCAACCTGTTAATCTTTTCCTGATGGTTGATCTTTCCCTTGCATTTTTGGTTTCAGCCCTGTGCCATTCCATTTTCTTCATACTCTTCTGATTACATGATGATCAAAACTGTATGCACAAGATTTGCTTTAACCAGGTTTGATATATGTTTATGAAAATTTTCATAATTTTCACTCCTATCCTTCAAAATATAAGCCCTAATACTTCACTTGCTTTAGTACTAAGCAATGATGCAAATTTTAGTGATTAATGTATTGTAACTATGAAATCCCTTTGTTCCTCGATCCCACTTCCACCTTCATATCTTCCCACCAAAATATACTGCTTTACATTTATCATTGTTATTTGCCCATTCTATAATATTATTTGTTCCAATCTCCTTCAGTATTGTCTATGTACTCTCAATTTGGGATGCTCTATAAATTAGTAAAGTGCACTCTTAATTCTGTAGTTTAAGTTATTATTACAAGGTAAATAAGGACAGAAAATTTCAAAGATCTGAAGGCAATCATGCATGGTTTACATAGTTTTATAAAACTGAATTGTGTTAAGGGAATTTACTTGGGTTCTTTATGGTTTAACAAGCAGTGACAATAAAGAATGTAGTCTATTTCAAATTCTAAAAAACATTCAGTACAGTGGCACACAATCATTGGCTGTACAAGATAAGAGCATGTGGAGTTGTGATACTGTACTGGCATGGACAGGGAATTGGCTAACAGAGGAAACAAGCAGTTGGGAAAATTGGGTCATTTTCAGATTGGCAGTCAGTAACTAGTATCTGTGCTGGGGCTTCAACTATTTTCAATCTGTTTTGATGACTTAGATGAAAGGACAGATTTACTTTAGCCGAACAATAGATGATATACGGGTTTCCCCCGCTATTTGAAGGTAGAGCGTTCCTATGAAATGGTTTGTAAGCCGGAATGTCATAAAGTGAAGAAGCAATTACCATTTATTTATATGGGAAAATTTTTTGAGCGTTCGCAGACCCAAAAAATAACCTAACAAATCATGCCAAATAACACATAAAACCTAAAATAACAGTAATATATAGTAAAAGCAGGAATGATCTGATAAATACACAGCCTATATAATATAAGAATACTTTTCTGCAATTATTGCAGCACTCTGTCCACCGCAGTGAAAATCTCACGCAAGCATTCTCGGCAGCACTCGCGGCAAAAATACACGGCACAAGTGGTCCCGGCAGGAGCACTCTTTCCAGTAACCTTTAAGCAATGAAGCTACCAAGTAACACATAAAAATACACAGCCTATATAAAGTAGAAATAATGTATGCCCAGTGTAGTTTCACTTACCGGAATCGGGAAGACAGTGAGCACACTGATGATGATGTGTTAGGCTGAGTCATCGGAGGTTGGGGTGGTGGGAGGTAGAGGAGACTGGGGTGTCATCTCGTCGTCTTCTGTTTAAATCAGGGCAAGCAGGTCACCTTCTTCTATGTCTGCCTGCCTCGATGTCGAAGGTCAAGTTTCGTTGTCTGCTCTGGCTGATGTGGAAGACTTGAAAAATGACAGTATGCTTGACTGCTTACCCTCAATCATTTTTCTATCATACATTCTTTGTAAGCATTCAAACCAACCTGCAACCCTGCCCTAAAGCTACGTACCCTTTCAAAATTAAAGGCATACTCTTCTGCAATCATTGCAGCGTTGTCAATCGCAGCAAGAATCTCATGCAATTGCTTTCCGTTCAGTTTCTGGATGTCTTCATTTTCGGGCCGTTTGCTACTGTGTTCGGTTTCAATTGTTATCCTTTCCTCTTCATCAGCTCTTCATCTTTCAGATCTTGGTCATGAGATGCCAAAACCTCTTCAACATCATCTTTGTCAACTTCCACAAACCCTTAGCCAAACTCACTATATCTTCACTTTGTTCACCACGATCAAAATGCTTTATTATGTCTAGTTTTACGCTAAGCGTAACACCCTTTTGCACTCTTATAGGCTTTTCCGATACCTTAGAACTCATCTTGTTAACAGATGCACAAAATAAATGGACATACAGCACAGATGCTTACAGGCACGTGTTTGAGCAATGCCGGCTAGAATGCAGTTCCGGGGGAGGAGCTAATCTGCTCAGCGCGCACTCTGCCTTTTCTCGTAACAGTTAAAACACCTTCTGTTAGTGAAAACAGGTAACTAATGTAGGTCCTTCATAACAGCTAGGTGACGTACTGCGAACGTTTGAAAAACGGGACACCTGTATAAAAAAAGTGAGGTGGATGTAAAGCAAAATAGCTAGAGGTTAACGGAAAAAGGAAGTGGTGGCATATAATGTAAGAAAATGATAGGATATCCAGTATGGAAGGAGAGAAAGAAAAAACAAGTCATTATGCAATTGCAGCAAAACTACAAAATAGGGCAAGCCCAGTGCTTGAAATGCAAAGAGTCAGCATGCAGGTACAGCAAGGATAAGAAGGTAGGGAATATAGAAGTAAGGATATTTTTATGCAGAGGCAGTAGTGAGACTGCCCCCTGCCCTGTGAGTATTGCACAGTTTTCATCATTACATTTAACAAAGGATAAATTTACATTATAGGTAACATAGAATAAAAGGATAAAAGGGTTGACAAATAGGGGGATTAAGCAAGTTGGACTATTCATCAGAAAAATTAAAGGCGATATTTTTAAGAGGGAATTGCTGGGAGAATGTTTCCACTAGTAGGATTACATAACCTAGGTACGTTTCAGAATAAGTTCCTCATTTAAGAGGGAGATAAGAATTTTATTTTGAGGGTCATGACTTCCTGTAATTCTTCAGCTCTTATAAGCCATGGAAGAGGAGCTGTTGAATAATTTAAATGTAAGGGAGTGAAGGAACATTGGAGAGACAGGAACATAGTGTCTGAAGTCAAGATTGGATCAGCAACAATATTGCAGAGTGGAGCAAGTCTGAAGAACCAATTGGCTTACTTCTGTTCCTGTTTCTTAGATTTTTCATCAATAATATAAACTATGAACAGCAATGGTCCCAGAAGTGATCATTATGGAACATCACTACCTACCTTCCTTCACTGTGAATAGTTACTCTCTACTCTCGGTCATTAAACCAGCCAGAAATCTGTTTTGTAGCTGACTGTATATTCTTTTATTCGTTGTGGGGTACTTTTCCAAGGCCTTTGAAAATCTATATAAATCATATACAAACAAACACATGCACGCATACAGTGGATCCTGGTGAACTGGGCCATCAGTCAATTAGGGCAGCTGCTTATTTGGCATAACTCATAAAAAATAAAAACTAATTGAGAAAATTAGCTGGGATTCCCTTCATTTATTTGGGACACTATACCACAGAATTGAGGCAGGAGACTGTTGCTGAATAGTTTGTAACTAGCATCAGATTCAGAATCATGTTCAATTTCACTAGCATATGTTGTGAAATTTGATAACTTTATGGTAGCAGTACAATACATGATAAATAGGAAAAAAATGAATTAAATACATATAATAGTTAAATTAAAATAAGTAGTGCAAAAACAGAAATATATATAAAGTAGTGAGGTAGTATTCATGGATTCAATGTCTATTTAGAAATTGGATGGCAGAGGGGAAGCTATTCCCAAATTGTTGAGTATGTGCCTCTGTGCCTGCAGGCTTCTGTGTCTCCTTCTTGATGGTAACAGTGAGAAGAGGGCATGCTCAGGGCGGTGGGGATCCTTAATGATGGACACCGTATTTTTGCGGCACAGCTCCTTTAAGATGTCTTGGATGATTTGACTAATTTTACCACTCTCTGCAGTTTACTTCAATCCTGTGCAGCAGCTCCCCCATACCATGCTTAGAGTGATCAGTTTTTGAATAGCATCAGTTGCATGGGCCTGTGTTCAAAAAGCAGTGATTTTTGTCACTGATAGTTGGCACGAAATAAGTAGTAAAACAGTATTCCTTCAGTGAAAATGGGAAAGATCTGTGTCATAATCAAATTTTTACCGATTTCCTTATTGATCAATGACAAATAGGCCCATTAAGTTTACACAGCATGACTATTAATTATTGATAATCATGAAACATACACAATCCTCCCCAGATTATGAGTATTTGACTTAACTACAGCCCATACAGGTCAAGCATTCAGGAGGAAGGCAGGGTGGATTTGTCAGCTGCTAGCATCTTCTGCCACATAGGAACTGCATAGGTTTGGGCATGCATTTCTGAATTGTGAATTGTTTGGGTAATGAACAGCTTACAGAAATTTAACCCTGACATAACCGCAGTGAGGACCTGTAATTAAATAGTTAAATCACCAACTCAAATTTAGAAAGGACACATAAGTTTGAATCCATGCTGAGTTTTATTAGAAAACTGGGCTCTAGCTCTGGAACCTGGCCACACATAGTTGGCTGGATATATGTTTATTTATAATTCTTTAATCCTATTTTGCTCTGCCAAGGCTCATTCTTCAACATTATTAACTTCAGTTAATGACAGAGCAGGTGGGAAAATTAATTAATGTGAGGAGTAACGGCTGATACAACTCTGATTGCAGCAACAGGGCCAATTATCTATATTTCTATGAAATTTCATCAAAATCTGGCATAAGTTTCACAGAAAATTTGGTAAGAGATTAATGATATTGTTTCTCATTTCCATTGGTGTTGCCTCTACATGAACAACTTCATACATGTGTCTGAGAACAGACAATTGTGTTGCATGTGTGTTAATTTTTGGATAACTTGAGTTTTATGAAATTTTAAACTAACAAGCAAAAAGAAAAGCATGGAAACAACACTGAAAAAGTATTATTATTGGCCTGGCTGATAACTTAGAACATTGTTGGGTGAATGAATCATTAGGAAACAAAACAAACTCTTTTGCTCACCATGTCTAGATTGATTGTCAGCTATCTAACAAAATTCAGCTATCTAGTTACATTTTGCACAACTCCATTCAGAGACTAATTCAAATCCTCATCCAATTGCTTTTTAAATTTTTTGATAGTTTTTGGCTCCAACAACCTTTCAGGTAGTGTGCTCCAGATTGGAAATGCATATGCTCTCTGGGTGAAAAAAATCTTCCTCAGATCTCCTCTAGACCTCCTACTCCTCCTCTTAAACCTAGGCTTTCTCAGTGACCTTTAACATGGTGTATGTTTCTTACTATTTGTTCAATCTATGCCTCATATAATGCTGCATTTCCCTCCTTCAGGTATGCCATTAGCCTACTCCACTCCAAAGAGAACATCTCAGCCAACTCTGTATCTACATATATGAAAAACATAGAACATCCATAGAGAATAGGACAACACAGCTCTTTGGACCATGATGGTTGTGCTGACTTTTCAACCTACTCCAAATCTAATCTAAACCTTCCTTCCCACATAGCTCTCCAATTCTCTTCCATCCATTTGCCTTTTTAAGTGTTTCTTAAATGTCCATAATGGATCTGCCACTAACTCCACTTCCGGCAGTGCATTTCTGGCACCCACCCCTGTGAAAAAAATTATCTTTGACATTCCCCCAATACTTGCTTCCAATCACCTTAAAATTAAGCCCTCTCATAATAGCCACTGCCGCCATAGGAAAAAAAAGTGCTGACTGTCCACTCTATTTATGCCTCTTACTGTATTTTACTGCTCCAACAGATCACATCTCATCATTCTTCACTCTAAAGAGAAAAGCCCTAGCTTTTATCATTAGGCATGATCTCTAATCCAAGCAGCATGCTATTATATCTCTTCTGCGCCTTCTCTAAAACTTCCACATCATTTCTATAAATGAGGCAACCAGAAATAAACATTATACTCCAACTGTGGTCCAGTAAAAGTTTTATAGAGCTGCAACATTACTTCGCAGCTCTTAAACTCAAACCTCAATGAAGTCCAACACAGCATATGCCTTCTTAACCATCCTATCAACTTGGAGGATTTCCAGACATGAACACCAAGATTTCTCTGTCCCTCCACATGTCTAAGAATCCTGCCATTAACCTTTAAGTTTGATCTTCCAAAGCGTATCACTTCACACTTCTCCAGATTGAAATCCATTTGCTACTTATCGATGTCCAATATAACCAATGACAACATAACAATCTTCTACACTCTACACACCATCAACCTTCATCTCATCTGTAAACTTATTAACCCACCTTTCCACGTTCTCATCCAAGTTATTTATTTTTTAAAAATCACAGAGAACAGGTCCCAGAACAGATCTCTGCAGAACAGCACTAGTCACAGACATCTAGGCAGAATATGCTCCATCTATTATCACCCTCTGCCTCCTGTGGGCAAAGTCACTTCTGAATCCACTCTGCCATGTTTCCCTGGATCCCATGCTTCCTAACTTTCTGAATGAGCCTACCATAGGGAACCTTGTTGATTGCCTTACTAAAATCTATATACACCACATCCACTGCTCTACCTTTATCAATGTATTGTGTTTTGCCTTAACAAAGTCATTCAGGCTCCTGAGACACCAGCTGCGTCTCACAAGAAATATGCTGACTATCCCTAGTCACTTTATGTTTCTCCAAATGTTGATACATCCTGTTTCTAAGACTGCTCTCCGATAGATTTTTCTCCATTGATATAACTCATTGGTTTGTAATTCCTAGGATTATCCTTATTAGCTTTCTTGAACAAAGAAACAACATTTGCCAACTTCCAATCTATTGGGAATACTCCTGTGGCCATTGAGGATGTAAAGATCATTTCCAAAGGTGCAGCGATCTTTCACTCACTTTCAGTAGTAACCTAGGGTATATCCTGACTGGCCCCAGGGATTTATTTATCATCACATTTTTTGAAACTTCCAGCACATCCTCTTTCTTAACATCAGCCTGTTCTATGCTGACCTGATATTCATCAATGTACCTCTGCCAGTGAAAACTGAATCAAAGTAATCATTATGAACCTCTCCTGCCTCCAGGCACATGCTTCCCTCTTTATCCCTGCGCATTCCTACCCTCACTCTATTCATCCTCCTATTCTTCACATTAGTACATGTAAAATACCTTAGGTTTTCCTTAATCCTACTCTCCAGGGTCTTCTCACATCCCTGATCTGTCATCTGACCCGTTTCATATAACAAATTCTGCCCCATCTGTAACTTTTGCACTAAGGTTCTATCCAAGGCACAGAAAGGGGCATAGAAGCAAAATTTGTCAAAGAATTCATCATGAGATGATAAAAAAGGACAAATCTGTTGGACAGAAATAACTACAATCTACAAATTAATGGAATGAGACAAGAACAGTGAAAATAGATAAGGTTAAAGCCTTTGTTCTTGCCATGTGGATCCTGGAATGGAGGCAGTCATTTCATCAGGCAGTACTTGCAGCTGCCATTTTGTGATGTGATGAGGTCCTAAGGTTTATTCAAAATGGACTGTGCCTTTAAAAAGTGTGTGTACACTGATTCACAGAGAGCACCAAATAGCCCATGAGTTGCCATGGTAATGGAAGGGCAGAGCTATATAATGGATAGCTGGTGTTCAGCATGTTTGGGAATATACAAGATCAGCTGGCTTTTCAGACAGACACATGGAAGACACAGATAGTAATACAGAAGAAACAGACACTGGATGAGCTTTGAGTGCCCACGAAAGGATGGGTTTTGCTCAGAGTGTGCAAAAAAAGCTATCGGTGTGTTTAACCCTTGCCTGGGTTGATAGTTTTATCACGAGAAGACGGCACCCTTCTGTGTGGTCACAGTTGGTGACTTTAACAGAACTTCAGAGGACAATGTGGGAAGAATTGACCGCATTGGCTTACTTGGAAAACAAATCATCTCTCTCTCTCTCCTGAATTCTACTCAACTCAATATCACGAACTGAACTGACTTCATTCCTATACCATCATAAGACTGTATCATTTACCACCTAAGCTTGAAGAAGTGTTGGGTTTTATATTTACACACTTATATATGCATGAACTCTGCTAACCTGTTTGATTTATCTGGTTTTATTACTGATTTACGTAGATAGTACTAAATAGTGTTTTATTTGTAGCAAAATCAGATTCCAGGTGTGTTCCATTTCTGCTGGTTCTTTTAACCTGTTACAGGGTACGTAACAAAATTGGGGGCTCATCCGTGATAGGAACATATTGGAAGCTAGTTTAAATTGTTGGGTGCTTAATTGAGTGATTAATGGTCAATCTGATTGGGGAAAATCCCTTTTGATTTTCTTGAGTGGAATATCAGCAGCAATAGAGATTGAGGTTGGTAAATTTCTGGTGGAACCTACCCCTGAAGCATTGGATGATGCTCAGAGGGATGTGCTGTTGGGAATTGCTCAAAAGTTAAAAGTTAAAATGACTACTAGAATGAGGACGGCGTTAATAGCAGAGCATTATATATCAAAGGGAATATTTGAAGAGGATGTGTGGGAAATGTCTGTTGAAAATAAACCTGCTGAGTTTGAGGTTCAGCTTTGGTTAGAAAAATTAAAGAGGGAGGATGAGAAAGAGGCTGAAACCCTTTCAGAGTCTGCTTAACCATAAGGTTAAGTTTTTTCTGAGTAAGAGCTACCAGAAGAATAACAGAGATAACAAGGATAACCCACAGGTTAAACCAGAAAGTAAGTCGGGAAATAGTGTCAAAAGTAAGGAGGAAGAAAAGCAGTCAAAAGGAAAGTTTGCCAGTTTTACATGTCATTTTTGTAAGAAGTCTGGTCATGTGGTGGCTAATCGTTTTGCTCTGAAAAAGGAAAAAGGAAAAGGAGACAATTCCAAATGCTTGTGTTCAGTCGGTTGAGACACCATTAAGGAAGGAGGGGTTTGACCGAGTGCAAGAGGGATTTGAGCAGTTCACCTCAAATGTGTTTGTGTCTGTAAAGGAGGGGTCAACCCTGATTTCAATAACCAGGTAAATTGGAAAAATCAGGTTGGTGCCAAAAGGACTCAGACAGATTAAGAGAATGGGCAAAGAAATGACAGATGGAATTCAGTGTTGAGTAGTGTGTGGTCATGCACTTTGGTAAAGGAACAAAAACACAGACTATTTTCTAAGCAGGCAGAAAATTTAAAAATCCGAGGTTTTGGATGAGTTGGGATTTCACTACAATCTATCAAATGATGAAAGGCTGAGATAGAATGGATATGGAGACGAGGTTACCTATAGTGGAAGAGTCTAGGACTAGAGGGCACTGCCTCAGAATAGAGGGATGTTCATTTAGAATGGAGTTGAGATGGAATTCCTTTAGCTACAGAGTGGTGAATCCATGGAATTCCTTGCCACAGGCAGCTGTGGAGGATAGGTCATTGAGTGCATTTAAGGTGAAAATTGATAGGTTCTTGATTAGTTGGAACATGAAAGGTTATAGGGAGAAGACAGCAGTATGGTGTTGAGAAGGAAAATAGATCAGTCATTTTGAAATGGACAGAATGGCTTAATTCTGCTCCTATCTCTTATGGTCCTATGAGATAAGTGGGTGACCCCATGTTGGAAATCTGAAGACTAAATTAGAATCAAAAACAGCACCTGGCTCACATAGACACTTTTTCCTGGGTATAACTTTTTCTATTCTTTGATGGCTCATGGAGGGTCAGGAAAACCGAGCGGGTATGCACAAAGGTATTTTGTTCATAATTCCATGTGCTTATTAGTTGAGACAATAAAGCTACTTAACAGTAAACACAGATTCTCTCTGTCCCTAACTGATCATTATTATTGAGGTTTAATACCTTAAACTGATTTGGCATCATCTCTTGATTAAGTCACCGGGAGACTTGAGTCAGACCACATTGGTGGGGCACAGAGAGATCTGGGACTAGGTAGATGTTACTAACCCAGGATGAAGAATTCAGGGAAGTCTGCAAGTCTGGAGGACTTGGATTGTTCTAGGTGAAGGGGACTCTTCCAGAAACAGGCATTGGAGAAATGGCCACTATATGGGCACTATCTGGTCACACTGGCAATGAAGAGAAAACTGCTGGGGAAACTCTGAAGATTACTCAAAGGAAATTGTCAGACAAGGAACTTAAATAATTACAGAATCCAAACACAGCTGGCTGTTTAATTGAGGATTGGATAGGCTGTCAGCGGAAAGCTGAAGTAAAGTGGGACAGATTAATACTGGAAATTAAAAGGCTCTGCGAGGAGATGGTAAACCTTAAAAGAAAAGCTTACTCATTTACAAGGACAGAAAAGTATGGATTTGATGCATATGAACCTGTTTCAGCTGAAGTGTGAGAAACTGGTTAAAGAAAAGAGTAAGACCCCCAAGTAGCCAAGAATGAAGCGGAGGGATAGAGGAAACAGTGCAGTGACTTAGAGACAGTGTGAATGTGATATGGAAATCAGTACATGAAAAGAAAAGCAACACACTCAACATGCTGAGACCCTTCCAAGAAATGTTGACTGTTTATTTTTTCCATAGATGCTGCCTGGCTTGCTGCATTCTTCCAGCATTTTGTGTGTGTTGCTTTGATTTCTAGCATCTGCAGATTTTTTCTTGTTCTTGAAAAGAAAAGCAACACTGGAGATCATAAAGTGTTTAAAGCAGATACAAAAACTGCAGGACCAATTTGCTGCACAAAGGAATAATCTGTGTTTTTGGATCTGAAAAAGAGGAAGAAGGTGAATATGGAGATACAGATTAGAGTGACTAAGCAGATAAGACAACCAGATACAGTTATGATGAGGAGCCTCCTGCTGAGGATCTCCTGCTGATATACAAACAAAAGAAGCTGGTGCTACCACCTCCACAATTGTTCCCCCCCCCCCCCCCCATTTACTATCAGAGAAGGAAGGAACTGGGGCAAGAAATCAAAAGTAAGCAACATACACTACCCATTCACAGTACAGCAGCTGAGGGGTACTGCTTAGGATATTGGGGCATTTTGCCTGGGGATGATCCTAGGTTCCAGGTAATTAGTTACCAGACAGCAATATGAGGTTTAGATGATGCTGAGGAAAGGAGAATGATGAAAAAATGTTTGCATCCAATTATTCAATCGGCTTAGCCAGAAGCACAGTGATACACTGGGAAAAAAATGAGGATTTAAAGAATGCAATACTGACTATTATGGGTAATAACAACTGTGACCCAATGAATAAGTAAACGTTACCAGAGAAAAGGAGAACGCCTCACTGAATTTGCACCCCATCTAGAGTGCCTAAGACATTTGCACAGTACTTGTCAATCTGGTGGGAGCAAAGTAGGTTGAGAACGGCAAGGGTGGAGTGCTGCGGTAGGGGTGTGGGACAAGTTGCAGAGAAGAAGTGCAAAGGGTTGGAGGAGAGGCACAGGTGCAGACACACCCAGCCATGACACACCAGGCACGGTCATTTAATCCCAAACAATTGATTTATTGATCATTATAGAATGTCCCTCTGGTGCTTCTCACACCCTCCCCTCCCTCTTCCCCCTTTCCCAACCATGATTAGCCTCTCCCTGCCCTCTTACCACTCTCACTCCACAATAGAGATCTGTATCAGAATCAGGTCTATCATCACTCACCTATGACAGGAAATTAGTTTCTCTTTTGCAGCAGCAGTACAGTGCAGTATATGAAATTACTACAGTACTGTGCTAAAGTCTTAGGCACGCTAGCTATATATATTTGTCTAATACTTTTGCACAATTAATAATTGGCATCTTTGATGTTTTCCCCTCTCACTTCTCCCCTTCCCTCACAATCCATGGCTGCCAAATCTTCAAGTCTGTCTGGTTGACATATGATGAGAGCTTTCATCAAATGTAGATAATCAGCCTCTGTGTTGGCACGTGGCCTGGTGGATAAGGCATCGGCCTAGTGATCTGAAGGTCACTGGTTCGAGCCTCAGCTGAGGCAGCGTCTTGTGTCCTTGAGCAAGGCACTTAACAACACATTGCTCTGCAATGACAAATGCCAAGCTGCTTGGGTCCTAAGTGCCCTTCCCTTGGACAACAACAGTGGTGTGGAGAGGGGAAGGCTTGCACTTTGGGCAACAGCCAGTCGCCCATACAACCCTGCCCAGGCCTGCACCCTGGAAAATTTCCAAGGCACAAATCCATGGTCTCATGAGACTAAAGGATGCCTATAAGATAATCAGCCTGAATATCCAACAGTGTCAAGACTTACTCCATTGGGTCCATGAAGCTGGGTGTGGGAAGGGGGAGAACTGTATGGGGGTCCTTAATGATGGATGCCATCTTTTTGAGGCATCACCTTTTAAAGATGGCCTGGATGCTGGGGAGGTTACTGCACATGATGAAGCTAGCAGAATTTACATCATTCATACATAAATTACAAATGAAAGCTCAATTTAAATATTGGGCTCATCCAAACAACAGTTCAGCATTAATTTCCACACCATCTTAAAACACACATTGCTGCTGGATGTTCAAATTAAAATTATTTGGCCAGTCAGCCCTGACACTGTAGGGTTGTGATGTAATTGTAAGGGATACTAAAATTTCTACCTTCCTTGTGGATAACCTTCATTGAACTGGAAAACTGCATAGCTGTCAGGATATGATAGCAAGTGATGCCAAGGGACTATTATTTATTAAAACTAAAAGGAGGGAGAAGGAAGGAGATTTAGATAAAGCAAGATCTAAGGACAAAAACACAAAGGAAGAATTCATAATTTTGCTGCAGATGATTCCTCACTTGTACAAGATGGTGAGAAAACATCCAACTGTGGGAAATACGTGAGGGTAAAAGAACAGAGTCATAAATGTAAAAACTCACTCAAAATTAACCTGAGGGGGAATAAGAGAGCTTAGAAATTTGCAAAACAAAATGTTGCGAATGGACAGGGCAGTGTAGTTTGGGCAAATTAGAAGACAGAAGGAGTAGCAGGTTAAGGTTATGGATTTAAGAGGAGAAGAATAAAAACAATAACTGATGAAAGAAGCATTTTAGGAAATATACAAAGAGCACAAGGGAATGCTTACTAATGACTGAGTGGTCTTATGTGAAATTTGTGGTTCCTGAAGGAGGTATGAAACCAAATGACCCACTGGTATCATGACCCATCAGGACAGCAGGGAGCTGTAAGTACCCTGGTAGGGTAAAGGAAAGTGTAAACCTTTAAACCCAAGATTTCATTTAACCCAAGATGAAGGAAAAATGTATTTAGTTGCAATGGAATTAATCATGGCTGGGGCCGTGGTTAGATTTGCCGCAAGGCCATTAGAGCAGACAAATGTGTCAACAGCGAAGATGTTACTTGGTGAACATCAGTGATCAAAAATAATTTTTCTTAATGAACATGGGCATATTATATAGCCACAGCTGTTACAAGTTGTACCAAGGGATAGAAACTGCACCCTTTGGAAAATCTCATATGTCACCATTGGATATGTGACTTTAGATTTGGCTATTGGATGACGAACTTTGCCTCATAGAAACATAGAAAAACCTATAGAACACAGGCCCTTTGGCCCACAAAGTTGTGCCAAACATGTCCCTACCTTAGAAATTACTAGGGTTACCCATAGCCTTCTATTTTTCTAAGCTCCATGTACCTATCCAAAAGTCTCTTAAAAGACCCTATCTTATCTGCCTCCACCACCATTGCCAGCAGCCCATTCCATGCACTCGCCACCCTCTGCATAAAAAAAACTTACCCGACATCTCCTCTGTACCTACACCCAAGCACTTTAAACCTGTGCCCTTTTGTGTTAGCCATTGCAGTCCTGAGAAAAAGCTTCTGACTATCCACACGATCATTGCCTCTCATCATCTTATACACCTCTATCAGGTCACCTCTCATCCTCCATTGCTCCAAGGAAAAGAGACTGAGTTCACTCAATTTGTTTTCATAAGGCATGCTCGCTAATCCAGGCAACATCCTTATAAATCTCTTCTGCACCCTTTCTATGGTTTACACATCCTTCCTGTAGTGAGGCGACCAGAACTGAGCATAGTATTCCAAGTGGGGTCTGACCAGGGTCCTATATAGCTGCAACATTACCTCTCGACTCCTAAATTCAATTCCACTATTGATGCAGGTCAAAAGACCGAATACGCCTCATCCAGTGTTAGATGCAATAATGAATGAGAACCCCACAATCCAACATATTGATACAGATCAATGTTTATGGGTTTATATTGTTACTGGCTGCCACTAATTTCTCACTTCACTGCAGAATGGACATTGAGTGACTCAGATTTTTGGAGTAAGTTTTGGAATGGGGGATCAAATATTCAAAATACATCAATGTGTGAGAATAGTATTACAAGCTGTGGTAACACAAATTTTATGTACGTTGATAATTCTAATACTTAATGCACATCAGGTGAGAAGGCAGAAGGCTGAAATTATGAGAAAGTTAGAGGATGATGCTCTTGTAAAATAGAAGAGGTGAGTGTCAGTGTAAAAAAGTGTGTGCATTCAGTAAGTAATTATATCACATTATATTAATATAACGTGGGTGTAGCACACCTACTGAGGATCCTATGGGCAGTCAATAGAATAAGACGATAATAATCCTATAATAAATATCTTTGGGGGTGGAGAGGAAGATGTTGGCCAGAAAGAACTACACTCTACAAATAAACAACCAGAAATGAGGAAAGGATGGTAGAAACAGACAAAGCAAAAGTCTTTGTTCTTGTCATGTAGTTGCAGGAATGGAAGCAGCCATTTTGTAGGAATATTCTTGCAGCGACCATTATGTGAACTGTTTGGTGAACTGGATCTTGCTTAGGGATAACTTAATCAGAGTAATTGAACATGGACATAAGTCAAGTCACTTTTTATTGACATTTTGACCGTAACTGCTGGTACAGTACATAGTAAAAATGAGACAATGTTTTTTCAGGATCATGGTGTTACATGACACAGTACAAAAACTAGACTGAACTATGTAAAACAATACAGTAAAGGAGTTTCTGCTAGTGATCTACAAAGCCTGAGACCATTTTCAGATAAGAAACTGCTATTATATCAAATGACATGCTTATAGAAAGAACAGCCTGTGATCTGGTTGTCTGGGCCTAGTGTTTGGCTGAGCTGGTTAAGCGGGTTTGAAAACTTCACTGAACAAACTGTTCCACAACCTATGGACTCACTTTCAAGAACTGCATCTCATGTTCTCGATATTTATTGCTTATTTACAATATTGTGCAAAAGTCTTAGGCACATTAGATTTTTAAATATGGTTTCAGATAGTGTGGCCTCCACAGAGTCCTGATGTCATCATCATCAAGGTTGGCTGGGATTACCTGAAGAGACAAAAGCAAATGAGACAGCCAAAGTCTGCAGAGGAACTGTGGCAAGTTCTCCAAGATTCTTGGAAGAACCTACTAACTGCTTTATTAAAGTTGCACAACAGTGTTCCTAAGAAAATTGATGCAGTTTTAAAGGAAAAGGGTGATCACATCAAATATTGATTTGATTTAGATTTTTTATTGTTTACTGCTCTTTATAGTAATTTTTTGGTCTTTAGAATCTTTCCATTTCATTATTTTTGACAGCATCTTGACTTTATAGAATGTTTATTTTACATTTGCCAAAGACTTTTGCACAGTACTGTATTTATTATTTTTATTTTTTCTTTTGTTTTCTTTTGCACTTTGGTTGTCTACCCTGTTGGGTGGGGTCTACTATTGAGTCTATTATGGTTATTGGATTTACTGAGTATGCCTGCAAGAAAACAAACCTCAGGGTTGTATATGATGATGTACATGTACTTTCATAATAAATTTACTTCAACTTTTGAACTTTGAATTTTGAACCAGTCCAAGTTGGACAGAAGAAAACAAATCATCTAAGGCACAAGGCAAGAGGAAAGAGACATAAAGCAATGCTGCTTTTAGTCTTAAGCCACATCCAATGAGAAGCTATCATGGGTCAGTCAGATGAGCTTGAGCCAACAAAACTGAAACATCTCAGATTGATCTGATAAGGCAAATAATAAGAATGGAGGATTTTGGGAGCACAGGCAGAGACAGTTCTGTGGAGACCAACAATCACAGACCCCATGTCAGAACCTTCAAAGATTAACTTTGGGATTACTTTGGAATCACAAAGAGTGTCTGGCCAGCATAGACTCCTTTTCCCAGGAATTACCTTTTCTATTATTTGATTGTTCATAGAGGGTCAGGAAAGCCTAGTGGGAGTGCACTTATGGTCTTAGTTTGCAATTTCATCTGCTTGTTAGATGAGACAACAAAGGTACTTGACAATAAATACAGATTCCCTATGTGCCTCATTGATTATTATTATTGATGGTTAATACTTATTACAAAGCAAAGGTGTTGACTGTTTACAATGAGAAGAAAACTTTTTGCTGTTGTCAAAATAATTGCATTAATAATGTGCCAAAATTATGATATACTCTAATATGCTCACCTTTTCATGCTTCTGCTTTAAGAATGTGCCAGAGAAATTTAGCTTCTCCTCAGACTGGGACCATACACATCTGTATCTATTTGAGATTTCTGGATATTCTCAGTCTAACAGGTCTCAGGGCAGGCAATGAGTTACCGGTTAGCCTCTACCTTTCTTGAAACGTGACCAAACATCAAGGATAGGGAGACCAGATCTGTGGCAATCCATTGGTGGTGGGAACATTTCAATAATGGGGCAAGTCAAGTGAAGTTTTCCTCTTTGGTTCAAGAACCTGATGGTTGAGTAGTAGTAACTGTTCCTGAACCTGGTGGTGTGAGTCTTGAAGTTCCTGTACCTTCTTACTTGATAGCAGTAGTGAGAAGAGAGCGTGCCCTGGGTGGTGGGGATCCCTGATGATGGATGCTGCTTTGCATGCAGTTGTGCACAATGTTGGGGATAGCTTTACTCACAATGGACTGAGGTATATCCACTAATTTTTGTAGGATTTTCCATTCAAGGATGTTGGTGTTCCAATACTAATAATGCAGCTCATCAATAGACTCTTCACTACACATCTACAGCAGTTTGGCAAAATTTTAGATGTCATGCCAAATCTCCGCACACTCCTAAGGAAATAGAGGCAATGCCATGCTTTTTTCATAATTCACTTACATGCTGGGCCCAGGATAGGTCCTCTGAAATAATAGTGCTGAGGTATTTAAAGCTGCTGACCCTCTCCACCTCCGATCCTTCAATATGGATAATCTCATAGACCTCTGGTTTCCTTCTCATGAAGTCAATAATCAGCTCATTAGTCTTGCTGACACTGAGTAAGATGTTGTTGTTACGGCACCATTCAGCAAGATTTTCAATCTCCCCTCCTATATGCTGATTCGTCACCACCTTTGATTCGGCCTACTACAGCGGTGTCGTCATCAAACTTAAATATGGCATTGCAGCTGTGCTTAGCCACACAGTAATAAGTGTAAAGCTAGTAGAACAGGGGGCTAAGCACACAGCCTTGTGGTGCACCTGTGCTGACGGAGATCTTGAGGAAACGTTGTTGCCAATCCAAACTGACTAGGGTCTGCAATTCAGGAAATCAAGGATCCAATTGCAGAAAGAGATATTGAGGCCAAGGTCTAGGAGCTTATTAAATTAGTTTTGTGGGGATGATAGTATTGAACACCAAGCTGTAGAATCCTGATGTATGCATTTTTGCTGTCTAAAGGTTCCAAGGTTGCGTGTAGAGCCCATTAAATGGCATTCGCTCTGGATCTGTTGCTCCAGTAGGCAAATTGGAGTGGATCTAAGTTGCTTCTCAGGCAGGAGTTGACATGTTTCATCACCAACCTCTCAAAACACTTTATCACTGTGGATGTAAGGGCTACTAGACAACAGCCACTGAGACAGGTCACCACGTTCTTCTTGGCCACCAGTATAATTAAAGCCTGCTTGATGAAGTGAAAGATTAAAGATCTCTGTGAACACTCCAGCCAGTTGGTCAGCACAGGTCCTTAGTACTTCTTAATGTTGATTCATCCTGGAAGGACTGTTTCAAGTGCTGAATTGGGTGAGGGAGGCGGTGGGGCAGAAGGTGTAGCACTTGTCCTGCTTGTTTTGCAGGTGAATTGTTGTCTCCTTATTTCAGCAGATTCTGACAATTGGTATTGTTAACTTCTTTGCAATTCCCAAATAATGGATCTCAAGGATACTTTATTTCTCATGGTATACTTGTTAAAAATTACAAAATATTTCAACACATTTCTGTTTCTACTTATTTCCATCATACCCTTTTCCCAATCTAATTTAGCC
Organism: Hypanus sabinus; assembly: GCF_030144855.1. Taxonomy (NCBI): domain Eukaryota; kingdom Metazoa; phylum Chordata; class Chondrichthyes; order Myliobatiformes; family Dasyatidae; genus Hypanus; species Hypanus sabinus. The sequence goes on from NC_082711.1 coordinate 141,330,387, forward strand.
GACTTATCTCTCTTAACTATTTAATTACCTTAAATAAGATGAAGGCTCTAGTTCCAGCCTTAAGTTTCTTACCAAAATTGAGTATGAAATTCTAACATATGATGTTAATTCTTTCTCAAAGGATTTCTTGCCATTAAAATTTTTAATCAATCCTGCCTCAGAGCATTTGATCAGACCCTAAATGACCAATTAATTGATGTTAGAACATCCTCAAATGATTATTACATAATCTATTTTAGAACACCCAAGTGATTTCCTATTTGTTTGTCATATGCATTGTCTCTGTTCTCACTTCCAAATAAATCCAATTCCAGCTTTCTGGAAACAATTTTCTTCTGTTTGCTATTCTAAATTCCTTTTATTACCAGTGCTAGCCATCCCCACCTCTATTCTGTTCTTCCTATCTTTCCAAAACAGCAATAATATACTGTGGCCAATTTTAGAGAGGATCACTTTGCTACCAAGTTTCTGTAATGGTTATTACATTAAACAAGCTCTATTTCTGTCATTAATTCATCATACTTTTTTGTATACAGCAACTTGACATTTCTACTTTATCTGCTTTAACCCTATTTACAGATATCCTGTCCTGTCACACTCAGTATTACCCATTTTACTATACAGTATCATTAGCTTACCCTTGCTCTATTTAATTTCCTTCTCACATTCACCATTCTCTTTCTGCAACCATATGTGCACATTCTCTGCCCAAACTTTTGCCTACACTTCCTACCTTTCCTATCCTGATGTAACTTGCCATACAAAATCTCTAGAGATGTGTGCTCCAATATTTTATCGCTACCATTAGCAGCAGAAGAGAATAAAAAACATCACAACAGACTGGATATTGCCTATAGGTATGTAGTACACATTGTAAACCAGTGATTTTACCCATGGTGCTCAACTAACATATTAAAAATAGAGTGGCAATTCTCATTTACAATAATTGTACATGTTAATTGTGATTCTGCTCTAAAACTACTTTAATCTTCTCACTGTGCAAGTAGTTGTACTCAAAACTAACAAGATGAGCTTGGTATAAACTTAGTACCCTGTCTTGTATATGAGATAATATTTAGTAAGAAAATCTCTAAAATAATGTTATTTCTGTTCTGTACACTCATAAAATTTCAGGCTTTTGTCCTGGCAGTTACATTTTAATCATTGATTGTGAGAGCAACATTTGTCCAAGGCAAACATAACTAATATGACAAAACCACTTATTTTCCTCCTCTATCTCAAAGAGGCTGTCTCTCCTATAGTAAATTTGTAGCACATTTACTTCATATCACAGAAGGTAAAAATATAGATTATATGCATAGTTAGACATGAGTACAATTAAAAATTGCTGTTTGATATTATTTACACTTAAAAAAAATCTATAATAAAGTTAAAGGCCATGTTCAAGCTACAGTCCCCTTCCTCCTCATTTCTTTTCATTCCAGTATGTTGTAGATAAATTATTTGAATAAAATGATGCATACTGCCAAGCACACAGACTGCCGGCCCAGCACAATGGTTGGTATCCATTTATATGACTTCTGAGAAATCTTATACCAACATCTCTACAGTTCTTTAATAAGCAAAGACGGAGTACAGGTCGACCTTCACTAATCCGGCACCATTGGGACCTGAGGAGTGCCAGATTAGTGAAAATGCCAGATACAGATGGATCACATTAAGCAATAGCTAACTGCCTCATACCTTTAAAATATCATGTAAATCAATACAAGTTAGATAATAATGAAACAGAAATATTAAATGAGTAGCAAGTGAAATTTTAATAAAGTAATACACATATAAAATAAAAGGGACAGGTAAATGTTGAGCACTTCCACTTCTAAAGTGAGACATTTAACAAACCTTCAGGCTAAGTTACATGTCTGCAAGTGTGGTGTTGTCAGGATAATCAACATCTTCATTTTGAAAATAAGTGAAGCAGCAGAAATTAGTGCTATAACTGGTTTGTGGCAGCACATCTAGGTGAGCAGAAGTTGATGGCACTGGATTCTGAAGTGTTTGCTCAACTGTTGCACTTTTTCTAGCAATTTTTTTGAACATATCTTCAAAGGTAAGCTGTTTTGTATATTTTGGTCTCTCTCTGATTAGCTTATCCTGCAATACATAAACACTCATTATTTCTTGCTCAGTTATAAAACTTTGTTGCTCTAATCCTTTCAGCAATTCACCTGTCAATAGAGAGTCTCTCTGCTAACAACTTCCTCATCTTCATCACTGCTTTCTCCTCCAATATCTTCCTTCTCTGGATGTACAACCATCTGCACAATTTCCCAGTCAGTATAATGATGAACAGTAGACTCATCCTCATCTATATTCATCCATTCTTCAACATTGTCATCAACCTTGGTGCAAGATCCATGGCAGCAGGATTAGTTCGCTCCTGAGCAAAAGAAAGCAGTTCATGAATAATCTGTTTTTCCTTGGAAACTCTAAAGTCTGTAAAGTCCTGATGAAGGGTCTCAGCCCAAAACGTCAACAGCGCTTCTCCCTATAGATGCTGCCTGACCTGCTGCATTCCACCAGCATTCTGTGTGTGTTGCAAGTCATTTCCAGTGTCTTCACCAGGTGCAGACTCAAACATTAAACTTGGCAACCTGGCTATAATCTATGCCAACCATTCTTCAATGTGGATGGTTCTACATACCTCCAAGCATCTCTTTCATATTAAAATCCTTTATAAATTCCTTTACTAGTCTGTCAGCATTAACTGCACTCAAAACGCACCTCATAAACAGGGAACGGTATTTTGACTTGAGAGAACATAATATGCCATTGTCCAGGGGTTGAATTAATGACGTACAGTTAGGTGGCACGAAGATACCGAAAACATTGGTTTTTTTTAACCAAGATTTCTGCTTTCAGCAGTTGTCTAAAACAAGCATTATCTTAGTTGTGGCCAACAGAGTCACAGTGAGCTTGTGCCTTGGGAACAAAATAATTTTCAAATCATTTTAGTGTGATGAAATCCACCCGTTTTTGTTAGCATGGTAAATTACAGGACATTGCATCATACCTTTGAAGGCCCTGAAACATAAACTTTTGCCAATGACTAGTAACTTACATCCATGCATGCATGCATAATACATGCAGCATTAGAGCAGCCCAGCAAAGTCACACGATCTCTCGATGACTTATTCCCTGTTGGCGATTCTGCATCTGCTGTTGTTAATGTTCTTCTTGGTGTACATCTCCAATACAAAGCAGTCTCATCAGCATTGTACACCTGCTTGGGGCTTAATTTTCATCAGAGATTAACTTGGCAAAATTGTCAACAAACTCTGCTGCTGCTTTCTTGTCTGCTGAACGTTTTTCACCACACACTGCACAAAACTGTAAGCCATGACACTGCTTGAACCGATGAAGCCAGCCTTCACTATGGTCACACTCATAATCTAGTCCTAGCTCTCCATGAAACACTTTTGCTTGTTCCTTCACCATATCTCGAGATAGTTCAACACCTTCACTTATAGAAGATTAAACCATGTTATCAGCACTTTAGATAGTTCCGAACTTCTTCCATCTTCCATTGTTTTTCTTACGCACATCTGTTTCTTTGAGCCACTATCAGCAAAAAAATGTAGCAATTTTTCTTTCTGTTTCTTTATATCGTACAATGTGGAAGAGCCAATGTTGTAACGCTCGCACAAATTTTTCACCAGTACACCACTGTCCAGTTGTTTTCAAGAGTTTAACCTTATCTTTAATGGATAATGTGTGGTGTTTTCACTTCACAGCACGAGGTTTATTTCCTTTACTCACTGGGGGCAAAAAAGAGCCAATGATATTAATAAATGCAGGAAAACAAGCAGGAATCGCCCATCTGTGCTTACAAGAGCGTGCCAACATGTGAACAGATCTAGTGCAACCAAAACGATGTGCAGCAGATTGGTACAATGGCCCAGGAAATTTGAAATACAGTTGCATGGAAAATTAGAAATCAGTGCCGGATTACTGAAGGTGCCAGATTGCAGGTAGTCAGATTAGTGAAGGTCAACCTGTACAAGGAATCAATCTAATGTTTTAAAGAACATTTTTTTCTATGTGGAAATCATTTATCAATATGTGGGAAATATACCAATTCTTAAAATTAGGCATTGAATCAAGGGCTATTATAAGTACTCTCATATAATATTGTCACCCGTGCTCTCCCTCCATAGTGCCATGAAATATTTTTACATTCACCTGAGAGAGCAGAGCGGCATCAATATAACTGCTCATTATAAAAATCACATTTTTCCCTTTCAGTTCTCTGACTTTGTAGTACAATTTAATTTTTTGAATACTATCAATATCATGCAGGAAGATATTCATCCTTCTTAAAATATTTTAAAGAAATTTTCAATAGCTTCAAGCTTAAGCAAGAATAAGTAAAAAGAGAATGAGCTCAAAGCAACAGGATAGTGTTTTGACTTGTAGTCTACATTAAAACTTAAATTCTAAAGCATTAATTGACTTCATTTTGTATTGCTTTAAAAAGTAGTGATGTGTCAAATGTATTTTTGTTATTGGATGATGTTTAACATTTGGTGTGACAACATAAATGAGTTGAATTTTATATTACTTTTTTTCATTATCTGCTGGTGTTAAAACACAGCATCCACATCAATCTTATTTCAACATTAATAAATACAACTTTTTTATAACCTCTTTCTATAGAACAGCATTCAAATGAATTATAGCTCATCTCACTAAAAGTTGTAAACAATTTCTGATGGTATTCTCATATTTTCATTACAGCTGAAATTACAAAAATACAAGTCATTACATTGGGTGAGAAAACAACCAGCGTACAAGAGAAAACAGATTATTGATTGCTTCTCCAAAATAAAAAAAAATGCATTTAGTGAGCTGTGCAGTCTCTACATGTTATTTGTTTACCCCAGAAGCTTTCTCCTTAAAGATGTACATTAAAATTGTCAAGATTGAAACATTAAAAGCCAGGTAACAATTAATTTTCATTTTGGTGTTAGTATTTCGAACATGTTGCAGAAATTCGAAATTTCCAGTTAAAAATCAGCTTCCAGACAAATCTGGTAATTTGGAGATGCCCTGTGAATCCACCAGTACAAACTAAATAAATATTAGAAATGTCCACCATAAAGATAAATGAAAAGCTGGTTAAAGTGGTGCAGGTAAGAAAGCTACAATAAAACTCTTAATTGGCATCATCCAAACTTTGGCAGCATCAAACTGACAGATTTTTGGAGCTGTACATGTTACTTCTATCAATACCCTTACTTATATTTAATTCTTTTTAATATAAATATTGCACAATAGTATTTTTCAGTGAATACAGGTGAATTAAAAGAGGGCCCAAGAAACAAAATCAATAAGTTTAAAAGGAATGCGGAAAAGAAGCCCAGTTAATTTATGCAGATCAATGTAAAAGGCCATAATGAATCTTTGGAGTGTGCAAGTGGAGCACCAATGAGTTTATAAGTGAACATTGAAATGAGGCCCTGGTGATAACATATTGCTCTGCTAAAAAAAAACTGCTGGAGGGAAAGTGAATATTATGAATTTCTTTTTAATTCTAATCAATATAAATGAAAAAAATAGCAATTTATACAATTGCTAGTGAAAGATTTTTTACATTGAACCAATAATAGTTATGTACAGTGTATCAAATAAACATCTTTGGAACGTAAAGTAAAACTTTAAAATTTTTTTTACATAACCACCCCTTCAGTTCCTCCAGAACTACAAAAGCCTCTTAATGCAATTTTTGAGCTTTGTAATAAAAACTGAAGAAAAAAAAGCAAGGGTTGTAGATCATTCAATTTCAATGAGGCAATGGTTTTGCATGAGACAAATCACCTTAGTTTAGCAATGGGAAGAAGTTTAAAGAATTTATCTAATTGGTTAAATGGAGAAAAGAGCAAAATAATTCATCTATTGTTTAAATACAGAAAAAGCAAGAACTGGGAACATTTAACCAGTGCAAAGTTAAACATGTCCAAACTTAGTCTACCTCTGGAACAGACATACTGTTTATAAGCTTAATGAAATCAGATTTCATTGTATGAACTAACTGGCACTACTGTAAGATTTGGCCCTAAAGCCTATCCATACAACTGAACTGCAGATCAATTATCTGTAAGTGATAATAGGTATTTGGGTGTTGCAAGAGGCTAGAGGATTTTTTATATAATTTTTTTTTATTGAATTTTCAAATGGTTACAGAAGGAAAAAAAATTATCAACCCTTCCCCCCTCCCCCCTAATATATCCCTATAGAAAGAGAAAAAAGAAAGAAAGAAAGAATGCCTGGATATCAGAAGATCCCCACATGCTCCATGGAGTTCATAATAACTTTAGTATATATATTTATTTCTTTCCCCAAATAACCAATAATTTTATCTTTGGAGCACCTATATATTTAATCCTATCTTTTGTAAATAAGGGCGCCCAATTTTCAAAAATATTTCATATTTATCTCTTAAATTATAAGTAATTTTTTCAAATGGAATGCAGCTAAAAGCTATATCTATTTTCATTTTCTTAATATAGGTTAAAATTATTTTTCTTTTCACCGGTCCATTAAGCCTATTAACATTAAAACTTTAAAAATTTAGTAAATTAGTCATTATTTTTTAACAGGGTTACTCCAGTCTATAGTAATACCTAACTTTTCAACTTTTGTAGTACCTTCGGGAATCTTTTTAAAATTCTCCGTGTTGCTATGTGTTTCCCCCCCGATTGTCCAGGCAAAGAAAGATTAAAGAAAAATAGATTATAGAGGAAAAAAAACAAAATACCCCCCTACTAATGTTGTGAATAAAAAAAAACCACAACGTTACTCCCCTCTGTTGTACGGGTCATGGCAATCGCCATGATTACACATGTGAATCCCGTAGCAATCGATCCGAAGTTCCCCCAGCTCCCCCGTAACATAAAAAAGTATATATAAGAGAAGAAAAAATAATATCACTACTCTCGATTAATATTTCTCAAATTTTTACCTTTCTCCCCCTCTATCATATAATTAAGAATATATTTAAATAAACATCCATCAACTCCATTCACTGTCCCTGTTGTGAATATTTGGGAGTTCTTGTGCAAATTCTTCCGCATCCCGATAATCAGTAAAAGATCTTCTTTTTCCGTCATCCAAAAAAATTATCAGGGTTGCCGGGTGGCGCAATATAAATTTATAACCCTTTTCCCATAAAACTTTTTTCGCTGAGTTAAATTCCTTCTTTCTCTTCAAAAGGTCATAACTTATATCAGAATAGAAAAGAACTGTTTCCCTTCTATCATCAATGGCCCGTTTCTCTTTCTGGCACGTTGGCCAGCCGCCTTCAGGATCTTTTCTTTATCTTGATATCTTAAGCATTTTATCAAGATTGATCGTGGGTTTTGATCAACTTGAGGTCTTGATCTTAAGACTCTGTGAGCCCTTTCAATTTCAATTAACTGGGTTCCTGCTTCCATTTCCAAAATTTCTGGAATCCATTTTTGAAAAAATGTATTGGATTCTCTCCCTCTATACCTTCTTCAAGTCCAACAATCTTAATATTATTTCGTCTGCTAAAATTTTCAAGTACATCCACTTTTTCCAATAACTATTTTCTTTCTGATGTTCAGGCAGAAATATTATCTTCTATTTTATTTACTCTATCAAGGATGTCTCCCATTGTATCTTCCAAGTTTTTAATTTTTTTGTCCATTTTGTCCTGTCTTTTCATCATTTTATCAAACATAATCTTCATATTTTTAATACATTTTTTAATGCTTTTAATTCATGAATTATTTGCACCAAAGATTTTTTTTATGTCTCCAATATCACCTCCAACCTCTTCCTGTTGCTCTTCTTTGTTTGTCTCTTCATTACATCTGATTTATCCAGAGAATCTGATTCCACCTCATATTCACTTTCACTTTCAGTTCCAATCATAGCTGGGATTAGTAGATTGGGCTGCTCATGTTTGCGCATGCCCCTTCCTTCACGCATGCGCAATTCCTGTTGCTCTTTTGTTTGGAAACGTTGATGTTGCCGCAGTTTCACGTTCTGTATTGCTGAAGGTAAAATGCACTCGAGCCTGAGGCTCTTTCATGGTGGCCAGCCTTGATTCTTTTCCAACTTGTGTTGTCTTCAAAGTAGTAGTTTTCTTCTGCTTCTGTTTAGGAGACATATCTTAAGACAACCCTGAGTAGCTTATAAGTAATTTTTAAAAGTATTTACTCACTTTTCTTCACTTAAACATTATTTTACTGATTTTTACGTCTTGATCCTACGTCATCACATGACGTCCCCCCCCCCCCCCCACCGGCTAGAGGATTTTTGATTACCAATTTAACTCTAGATAAAGCATAAGGAGTGATTTAGCTTTTTGACAGTTTTGAGACTAATTTAAAATGTGCCTCGGATCCAGAGAAGGCAAGGGTAAGGCTATTTTAACCAACATAATTTACTAATATTTTCATCAAGCAGTAACAAAAGACCATTAAGATGAAAAAATGCATCTCCACAAATTGACAAAAAATAATTTTTGGAAAGCTATATAAAACAAATAAAATATTATAAATCGCACCATGGTGATGGCTTACAATATGCGATTAGGAATGTGTTAACTATTAGCCTAGATAAGTGATTGAGGTCATTGAGGACAAAGTTTACCAAGACTACAGTTGAAATTTGCAGTGCACTGCCAACTTCAAAATGCAAAGTTCAAAGTAAATTTATTATTAATATATACAACCCTAAGATGCTTGCAGGCATACTCAATATATCTATAGAATAACGGTAACAGAATCAATGAAAGACTGCACCAACTTGGGCATTCAATTACGGTGCAAAAGACAAATGGTGCAAATACAAAAAGAAAGAAGAAATAAAATAAATAAGCAATAAACATTGACCACATGAGATGAAGAATCCTTCAAAGTGAGTCCATTGGTTGTGGGAACATTTCAATGGTGAGGCAAATGAAGTTATTCCCTTTGGTTCAAGAGCCTGATGGTTGAGGTGTTTTCCTCAACCAAGAACTATTCCTGAACATGGTGGTGTAGGTCATGAGGCTCCTGGATGGACCCTTTTCCTGAAACAGCAACAAGAAGAAAACATAATCTGTGTGTGGGTGTCCGTGATGATGGATGCTGCTTTCTTGCTACAGCATTTCACTTAGATGTGCTGAATTTGTGGGGAGGACTTTACCCATGATGGGTGGGCCATATCCACTACTCTTTGTAGGATTTTCCATTCAAGGTCATTGGTGTTTCCATATCAGGCTACAATGCCGCCAGTCAATATATTCTTCACTACACATCTATGGAAGTTTGTCAAAGTTTTAGATGTCATGCTGAATCTCTGCAAACTCCTATGGAAGTAAGGAATTATACACAAAATTAAAAGGGCTAACACCTAACTAACTTATTGGCAGCTTGACAAGCCTTGCTGTGAGAATGAACAAAGAAGTGTTTGTTCCATGAGAAGCTTCTCAGTCTACCTTTATCAAAATATGTGATAACAATGTGTGTCAACAGCTCCAAACAGGGCTAACTTGGCTGCAGATGTTCCCATGCTCAGTAAGCAGGGACTCTGTTTTACCAACTGAGAACACAAGCTTGTTAATAAACAGCATGTACTTTAAGTAAACTGTGTTTTTCAGTTATTTCCTGGGTCTGAACCTAAAGGCTTCTGGTAGAGAGGCAGATCGACAGAAGTAGAGGTACACCATATGCGATTAAATGAGTACAATTTATAAAGGTTACTATAAATAAGTGATTAATAACGATACAGTATATATGAAGGAAAAGAAAATAAAGAAAAAGCGCCAACTTATCAAAGTCCAAACCACTTCGTGCACAACCGTTGGAGCTCAATTACTGAAGTCTTCTGGCCACCATTCTATCCTCTCCGAACTCCTTGACTTGTAGCTCAGGACCACCCGAAGTGGTCAACCAAGCACATCCATCTTCGTCTCCTCTCCTCGGGGTACCTCCTGGTCTCGGACCCCCATTTGGGGTCCGTTCCTCACCCAGTTTACAGCATCACGTCCTCTCTCTCTCATCCCCTCGCGCCGATCTCCCCAAAAGCCCACCGACAATAGCTTATAGACTCAGAAGAAAGAACAACATTAATCCCAATTGGTTTACAAAGGAATACAATTCTCGTTATCAGTAAATTTTAACCCAAACAAGCTTCCAGCACTCTCTCGCAACAAAGAAGCATTCCTACTTTTAACAAAACAAAGAAGCCATTTTGATTACATACACAGTAACAAAGAAAAAGAAGATATCCCCTTTACACTAGTAACTGCATGTAGCAGAAAGGGACAGTAGTTAGTACTGCTGTCAGTTGTAGGGATCCATGTGAAGTTGCACATTCTCACTGTGTCCATGTGTGTTTCTTCATTTTCCTATCACCTCCCAAGGACGTTAACTGGCGGCTATAAACTACCCCTCAGTGTAAGCTAATAGCAAAAGAAATCAAAAGTGGTGTTGATAGGCATATGTGAAAGTCATAGTAGCACGGCGTTTATTGTAACACTATTACAGCTTGAGGCGTCAGAGTTCAGCATTCAAATACAGCGTCCTCTGTTAGTAAATTTCTACATTCCTTTCCATGTGCACATGGGTTCCTCCAGGTGTTCTGGTTTCCTCTCACAGTCCAAAGACATAACAGCTAGTAGGTTAATTGGTCTTGTAAATTGTCCCGTGATCAGGCTAAGGTTAAATCGGTGGGATGATGGGTGGTGTGGCTTGAAGGGCTGGAATGGCTTACTCTGCATTATATTTCTAAATAAGATTAATAAAGGCAAGGGGTTACATGATTAGTCAAATGGGACCACTGGGATAGTTGTACTTGGAACTGTCTTGATCCCAATGAACCAAAGACGGTTGCCTTTCACTCCTCTTCACTGACAATCAACACAGGCACACCTTCCTCAAAGACATGTACTTAGCACACTGCTCTTCTCTCTCTATACCATAAATGAGTGGCTAGGCACAGCTCAGACAACATCAGTAAAATCACCAAAGACACAACTGTTGTTGGCAGAATCTTCGAGGTACAGGAGCCTGAAGATGCATACTCAGTGTTTTGGGACAGCTTCTTTCCCTCTATTGTCAAATTTCTGAATGGTCAATGAACCCATGAATACCACATCACTATTTTGCTTTTATTTTACGTTACTTATTTATATTTTTCTCATAGTAACTTACAATTTTTTACATTTTATACTGTTCAACTGCTGCTAAACACAAATTTCACCATATGTCAGTGGAATAAACTTTACTCTGATTACAAGTAAAAGAACATATGGATCATAAATTCATACATAATTTGAAACTTTGTAATAGATCCTGCCGCCTCAACTGGTCCACGTTAATGATGATATAAGTCTTGTCCACCTAAGTTCATTTACCATTTTGAGCACAGCTCCTAACTTCAATATTTACTTCAGTTTTTTGAAAAAAATATTTATATTCATAACCTCAGCAACTTCATATGGCAGGCACAAGAGACTTCAAGTGCTGAAATTTGGAGTAATACACAGATGCTGGAGGAAATCAGTAGGTCAGGCAGAATCTATGGAGGGAAATGGACAGTCAATGTTTTGGGCTGAGACCCTGCATTAGAACTGTAAAGGAATAGGGTGGAAGCCTGAGTCAAAGGGTAGGAGGAAGGGCACAAGCACAGTTAGCAGAAAATAGGAGAGTTCAGCTCCAACAGGGGGACTAGTCTCCCCACCATCGAGTACATCTTCAAAAGGCAGCTTTGGGATCCTTACAACTGTAAGTAGCTTTTCTGTCTGAACATAAAATTCTGCATATAATTTAAAAATACCTTCAGTATCCTTTGATTTTCTAGTATACCTGTTCAGCCTTTTCTGATAAGCACTGTGTTTGACAATATAATGATCTTCCCTCTATCCTCTCCAGCTTCATTATATTTTTCTTGCAATATGGGGTCCATCTAAGGGTATGTGAGTACTGCACAGCGCCCTGACTTAAAATATTTTTGGATATTTTTGGAGGTTACTACTAGCTTTGGGCAACTATTTTAGGAAAATCTCAAAAATTGTTATGGTTGGAACTCAATAAGAATATAAGGATCAATCCTTCACCCCCAATCCAGTAATACTACACAGTGGTACACAGAAGTGGAGTAGAATTTGTCCAATTCTATTCAACTATTTTCATTTCCTCTATCTTCTTTTATTTTCAGCAACCTCTAAATTAATTTTTCTCTCAAATTCCATTACTTTTTGAAACCCCAAATGTATGGCTAAGTTGTGTTCTTAGTGGCAGTTGTATAGGACTAGTCAGGCAGGATGCCAAGACAGCTGCAATGACTGCACAGAGATGCACTGAGAAGCAAGGCAGCTGCAAGGAATGGAGTAGGAATATCTGCAAATGGTGCATAGCTGGGATGTTTATGTCATTTATCTTCATATTCCCTAAAATATCAGTAACACCAGGTATAACTTTGGTAGTTCTAGATTTGATTTAATTTTAAAAGTTATAGATTGTTACAATATGCTGTGAGAGCAATTTTTTAGTTGAATTTTTAAATACTTAAATAAAAGAACTCCCTTAAATAGCATCGTCTAAGATTTCCAGCTCCATTTTACTGCCTTATTATCCACAGACCATTTCTGTCATCTCCAATTACATTGGGCCAGATCTTGCGGCACAGTAATCACTACCCACTATCATCACATACCTAAACTTACTGGGTCACTATTCTGTAGGGTTAATCATATAGACCTAACACTATCATCCTAGATTTTTGGGCTTTGAGTGGCAGCAGAATCTTATACTGAATAAATTATGTCCGTGACATTTTCTTGAGAGATTTGACAGCAAACTCTAACAAGGATACTTTTTTTCTAATATTTGAACATATCAAATTATCATCTTAATATGTTGAATATCACCAATATTCAAACCATTTAAAATTACTAAAAATAAGCAGGTTATTAAAATATTAGAGGTATCAAAAATTCATTAAAATTACTTAAATATAAATCAATCACTAAAGAAACTACATGTAATTAGAAAACTCACCACACATTCCCCCAACCCCACGTCTTCCCCATCCCTTTCTATTTTGTAAAATCAATGGTATAGCTGATCTCACACCTAATGCAGAATGCAAAACAAATTTCTCAGCATGAATGTTAGAGAATCTATGTAAGATTCAACTGTCACTAAATTCCATAGGGAGTTTAGCAGTGTAGTGTTATCACAAGTATTGTGGGCAAAATCATTAAGTAAATTATGCATCAAGATTTGATTCTGCATATGTGGATGTCAAGGTCACTGTGAATATCTCTTTGCATGTAACAATAGTCCTGGCATTTGTTGTGAACTGGACATTTATGCCTTCCATAAGTACCTGTAAACATTCCTCCAGCTTTTTAAAAGCTAGACTAAGATAACATGGTAAATAAGACAAATAAAAATCATTAGCTGTGTTGTTTTATTGCAAGTGATCTTACATGGTAAAGTACGGACAATTAAATTGAGTTTAATCTGTAAGACTCGTTTTCAGATAACATAAAATATGCTACATATCTACAATAGGAATTGATTACGCATTAGCAACATCATAAGCAAGATTGCCCTGAATTTGAATTGTGTTGAGTTATGTTTCTAAAGAGAACATGATTAAAAATCATAACTTATGTGTTTAAACCTCAGAAACATAATCGAGGTATCACAGAGTTTGTGAAATTCCAAGCAACACCATAGTTACACTATGCACCACAATGATATTTGGTGCACAGGGTGGCATCAAATGAAGCCATCCATCATGCAATGTACAGTTTGAAACTGCCATCTGAAAAGATCAAATTTCTCTTGCATTTGGAAAATAGATGTCCATATACAGGCAAGTATAACTTCACAGTGCTCTATATACAGCAACTCAATGATTTAAAAGGCCAGTCCTGCACTTAATACATAATTCAGCAGAATGGATTTTGACTGCTTATTCAGAAGGATAATACTCAAAACAGTAACTTTGAAAGAAATGTACAGGCAATTATTACCTCTTTACTAAATGAGTTTCTCTAGTGGTCCAAGTTGGTGTACTGAATGGGAAATAGGGGCAGGATAGATGTGTTCAGAAGCTATGTTCACATGTTCACAATGTAGCCCTAATATGTTCACAAATCTATGTACCTATCTCCAGTTCATTGAATACAATGTATCTGGATACCTAGTTTTCAAAAGAGAAGGTGACTATGATACACCGCAGCAGAGCAAAATCTGTGTGTCAACTTCTCTGAACAGAGTGGTCAAAACATTTGTCACCTTTGAACTCCTTGTGACATGAGCACTAGTTACAGAAAAGTTATAGGGCCAGACAAATTCTATTTGTGATGTTGAAGAACTGTGTTGCAGAACTAGTTACACTTTAACCAGGTTGTTCCAGCACAGTTAGTATATTGTCAACTACCCATCAATGGAGAAATTGTTTTATTCCCACAAAGCAGGATAAATACAATCTGATTATTTATTGTCCAGTCAGTCACCTCTCTATTACCAGGTGATGTCAATAACAGTGTTATTTAGTTGCAATTATTCATCAATAACTTGTTTACTGAAGTTCATGTTGGATTTTGCCAAGACTACTCTGCTCCAGAACTCCAGAACTTGGTCCAAACATAACTTCCACAGATGAGTGACTGCTGTGAAGGTGTTAATTGACTAAGTTTTAGAACAACTCAAAAGTATAAAGAACTGCAATAGTCCATCACACAAGAGAAGACAGTCATGACTGTCAGGCATCAATCATCTCAGTTCTAGAATAAGACTGCAGGATATCAATATGGTGTCTTGGGCCTTATTTTGAAAGTGAAGAGGGATGGTAGGGTAGTAGAAGACTTAAGTCCTTCTTTTGGTTGGATCGCATACGGCCATGAATGATATTCACAAGCAGCTTCAGCCAGTAGTAAGTTTGGATCAGCCTATAGTTTGAAATTACAGAGAGTGCTCATACAGGATCAATTTTCCATCTGATATTCAATAGCCCCTATTTACATCCTTCTCCATAACTGAACATTTTTCAAGAAATAACTAGGAAATCTACCGACTCTTTGGATTCCCCAACCATTCAAAATGGAGGAGCATTTGGGACCTGCACAGAGTCCAGAGAATTTTGGTAAATTATCACCAAAGCCTCTACTGTAACTTCTGCTATTTCTTTCAGTACCCTGCGACGCATTCCATCAGGACCAGGGGACTTGCCTATCTTCAGACCTACAAGTTTACTCAGCACTACCTATTTACTGATAGCTATTGTATCGAGGTCCTCATCTCCCATTGCATACACAACATCTCTCTTTGGCATGTTAGACATGTCCTCCACTGCAAAGACCAACACAAAACAGTCATTTAAAGCCTCTGCCATTTCCTCATTACTCAATATCAATTCCCCCTTCCTGTCCTCCAAGGGATCTCCACTCACTTTAGCCACCCTTTTTTCCTTTATATAATGATAAAAACTTTTACTATCTGTTTTTATATTTTGGACTAGTTTATTTTCATAATCTAGCTTCCCTTTCTTTATTGATCATTTTGTGGTTCTTTGTTGCTTTTAAAGGTTTTCCCATTCTTCCAGTTTCCTACTACTCTTGACGACTTTGTATGTATGAGTTTTTAGTTTGATGTCTTCTTTTATTTTCTTAATTATCCAAGGGTGGCTCTTCCCACCCCTACTGTCCCTGCTTTTAACTGGAATATAATTTCGTTGAGCACCATGAAAAATCTCTTTTAAAGTCTTCCACTGTTCCTCAACCAACCCACCATATAGCCTGTGTTCCCAGTCTACACTAACCAAATCCTCCCTCATCCTATTGAAGTCCTCATTATTTAGGCATAATACACTGGTTTTAGATCAAACAATTGCACCCTCCATTTGTATGAGAAACTCAATCATACTGTGATCGCTCTTTCCAAGAGGATCCCTAACTACAAGATCACTAAGTTTACCTGTCTCATTGAGCAGGAAAAGATCTAAGACAGCACATTCCCTTGAAGTAAACACAAAGTATACTGCAGATGCTGTGGCCAAATCAAGACGTACAAACAAGCTGGATGAACTCAGCAGGTCGGGCAGCATCCATTGAAACAAATAGTCAACGTTTCGGGCTGAGACCCTTAGTCAGGATTGAAGAAGGACGGGGCAGGGGCCCTATGAAGAAGGTGGGGAGAGGTTGTGGTGGACGGAGCGGAGATGCTGGACGAAGTGGTCTTGGTGCAGCCTCCTCTACATTGGTGAGAACCAACGCAGATTGGGGGACTGCTTCGTCAAGCGCCTCCGCCCCATCCGCCACAACAGACAGGATCTCCTGGTTGCCACACACTCCAACACTGCTTCACTTTCCCTTTCGGATATGTCCATACATGGCCTCCTCTACTGCCATGATGAGGCCAAACTCAGGTTAGAGGAGCAACACCTCATATACCATCTATGTAGCCTCCAGCCCTTTGGTATGAACATCGAATTCCTCAACTTCTGGTAATTCCCTCCCTCTTCCTTCCACCATCCCATTTTCACTCTGTCTCCTCTTCTAGCTGCCTATCATCTCTCTCATGATCCTGCCTTCTTCTACTACCCATACTGCTTTCCCCTTTCATTCCTTCTTCACCTCTCCAGCCTATCCCCTCCCCCACCCCTTGATCTTCCCTCTGATTGGATTTTCACCTGGCACCTTCCACCCTCTCCTCTCCTTCTTCAGTCCTGACGAAGGGTCTCAGCCCGAAACGTTGACTTTGTTTCAACGGATGCTGCCCGATCTGCTGAGTTCATCCAGCTTATTTGTACGTCTTGACATTCCCTTGTAGGTTCAGTAACATCCTGTTCAAGAAAGCCACCATGGATGCATTCTATGAAGTCCTCCTCAAGACTGCCTTGACCAACTTGATTCACCCAATCTAAGTGCAAGTTAAAGTCCCCCACGATAACTGCAGTTCCATTCTTACAAGCCTCAGATATTTCTCTGTTTATTGCCTGTGCCTCTGTAACGTTATTATTCAGTGGCCGATAGACAACTCCCATCAGTAATTTTTTCTCTTTTACTATTCCTAACCTCTACCCAGATGGATTCAACATTCTGCTCCTTAGATCTTCTATCGTCTCCCACTATTGCCCTGATGTCATCTTTAATTAAGAGCACTACCCTTCCTCCCTTACCTTCCTACCTACCATTCTGTATTACCTGATATCCTTGGACATTTAATTCCTAATCCTGTCCACCCTGCAAGCACGTCTCTGTAATAGCCACTAAATCATATCCCCTTGTACTGATTTATGCCACAAGTTCACTGACCTTGTTTCGAATACTGTGGGCTTTCAGATAAACTGTCCTTACACTCAACATGCTTTTAAAACCTTGTAATCTTTTACTCTTTTTCACTTGACCTTTCTTCACTCCACTCTTAACTTTCTCTTTTGCTTTATCTTTATCCACACTTTTCTTTTTTACTTTACTTCTCTAATCTGCTGAACCCTCCCCCCCACCCCCAATTTAATTTAAAGCCCTAGTTATATCATTCACTAGGATCCAGGTCCCATCATGGTTCAGACGGAGCCGATCCCATTGATACAGCTCCCTCCTTCACCACCAAGTTCAGTGACAGTTACTACCCCCTAACCAGGCCCAGGCTCATGAACCAGAATGGACACCTTCACTCACTGCAACACTAAACTGATTCCTCAACCTATGGACTCACTTTCAAGGACTCTAAGTCTCTAACCTCATGTTCTCAATATTATTTATATTTATCTATTATGTCATTTTTCTTTGTGTATTTGCACAATTCATCTTTTACACTTTTGTATCATTTGCATGTAATTTCACATTGCTTCTACTGTGTTTCTTTGTATTTACTGTGAATGCCTGCAAGAAAATGAATCTCTGGTTCATACAAGGTGACACGTACTTTAATAATAAATTCATTGGACATGGTTTGAAATACATTTTGAAATTACTGTCAGTGCCCATACAGCATCAATTGTATTTCCATTGTTCAGTCACTCCTTATTTCCTCAGCTGCTATTTTACATATAGCAGCCATCACAAGCACATAAAATAAGTGTGGAAAAATCCAGGAGATATCACAGGAGCAAGAGAATAGGTGGAAGAGACACATATGGAGAACATCTAAATGAGTTTAACAGCGAAGAATCTGCAGATCCAAACAAAAGCAAGCCTCTGCATTACTGCATTCAGCTCTGAGCAACATCAGCTCTCATAGAAGTCCACGTACATACTGCTGCATCACATAAGCTTACATACCCATATTATGCAAAACATAGCCTTCTAACACAGTCTCACTGGCATTCCATGGGCTTGCAGTCCTTCATTTCGCTCCATAAATGCACTGTCTGTAACGGTCCAGATCAGTTCCCCTCTAAATTTAGTTAGGTTGCCTTATGATCCGGACCATTGACTCTTTGTTCCCTTCTAATTCCGTTTCATGTGTCCCTTGAGCTTGGCAATTAAGGTGATCTACTCTCAACCCAAACTGGCAGCTTATAAGCCCCTGGCTTTAACTGTTCGGGGCAAGAGTGTTAAGAAGCCTTAGCAAGTCGCCGTCGCTACGACAAGCCAGAGTTATCCAGCCCACATCGGAGTACCAGCAATTCGCCTTCCTTCGCCAGAGTGGGTCCGGGCAAGGTCAGTCTGCCGGGGGTGAGTTGAAGGCGGAGTCCTGGCTCGACGTTCATGCCCATTGTCTGTGTCTACACCTTAAAGAAGAGTCCCGGCTCGGTGCCTGAGTGGAAGGTGGAGCTCCAGCTCGATGTTCATGCCCTGTGTCCGCGTCTGTCCCCTTGAAGAAGAGTCCCGACTCGATGCCTGATCTGAAGGAGGTCCTGGCTCAATGTTCCTGTCCTGTGTTTTGGTGTCCACGTTTCTGGCTGCGGCGATCCGTGGTGCCCACGTTTCTGGCTGGGGTGAATCAAGGTCCTAGTCCAGGGTCCGCAACGATCCAGGTTCCACCTTCCCCAGTCACGGCTGCGGCTGTCCATGTTCCCACTGTCCACGTCCAAGGGCAGCAGCTGTCCATGTTCCCACTGTCCAAGCCATGGCCGCAGCAATCCAAGTCCCTAGTCCCCTAGTCCAAGGTTCGTGTTCCTCTTTGTCCTCCTTGATTTCCCGATTTTCTGTGTAGCAAGTAATAAACGCTATTTTATTGAACCTAAGAAAGACGTGTTTGTGTCCTGTGTGTGGGTTCTCTCCCAGCACCCTTGTCCCCACCTCGTGACACTGTCTGCTGCTCTGCAAGTATAGATTAATGTTCTGTATTGGCAGAGGGATGTGAACCATAAACTTAAAGCAGACAGGATACAAGTCACGCAGAATAGAGAAAAGGATACTTGATGGTGGGCTGAGAAGCTACCTAAACCAGTCAGTACATAGACTGCTCTGCTTTGGCGATACAAATGCTTGTCCATTATGAAGAAATCCCCTGTGCATTTGTGGGTCTGGAGGATGTAACAGCAAATCAAAACCCCTGTCTGAATGCAAAAGACCTTCAGGAAGATTTAGCAGACTCTGGAGTGGTGGTACTGTGTAGTAACACCTGCACAAATATGACCTTCATGGAAGAGTCATCAGAAGGAAACCTTTCCTGCGTCCTCATCACAAAATTCAGCATCATAAGTTTGTAAAGAAAACATCTAAACAAGCATGATGTATTTTGGAAACAAGTCCTGTGGACTGATGAAGTTAAAATAGAACTTTTTGGCCGCAATGAGCAAAGGTATGTTTGGAGAAAAAATGGTGCAGAATTTCATGAAAAGAACCCCTCTCCAACTGTTAAGCATAGAGGTGGATCGATCATGCTTTGGGCTTGTGTTGCAGCCAATGGCATGGGGAACATTTCACTGGTAGAGGGAAGAATGAATTCAATTAAATACCAGCAAATTCTCACTGTCTGGAAAAAAGCTGAAGATGAAAAGAGGATGGCTTCTACAACAGTATAATGATCCTAAACACACCTCAAAATCCACAATGGACTACCTCAAGAGGCACAAGCTGAAGGTTTTGCCATGGCCTCACAGTCCCCCAACATAAACATCATCAAAGATCTGTGGATAGACCGCAAAAGAGCAGTGCATGCAAGATGGCCCAAGAATCTCATAGAATTAGAAGCCTTTTGCAAGGAAGAATGGGCAAAAATACCCCAAACAAGAATTGAATGACTTAGTTGGCTACAGAAAGTGTTTACAAGCTGTGATACTTGCCAAAGGGAGTGTTACTAAGTACTAATTCCATCAGTCCTATTCTCCCTATCTTTAGTTCCCTGTATCCCTGAGGATTATTATTTTGCTTTCACATGAGGATCAAATACCTTGTGATTATTTCACCACTCCAACACAAAGGTTACCTCTCTCTACAGACACAGCCTGATCTGATTACGATACCCAGCATTTTCTGGATTTGTTTTAGATTTCCAGCAGATGTGTTTAGTTTCATTTTCATGGACAAGTATCAATAACTGGAAGAATGGGAATAAGATGCATTTCAGGTTTCTCCATTGTGATTGAATAAGAAAACTCTTATTTACCATTTCCCAGGTACAAAATAAACCAATCAAAATGATAAAATGTTAAAACTAGAAGTGCTTAATATAAATGCATGGAATAATTCTAAAACAAAAACTTGGACAGATTGATTGTACAAATGGAGATTAATGGGTCTGACTTTAAAGGCATTATAGATGCATGGTTGGATGGTGTCCAAGATTGAGAACTAAATGTTTCAAGGTTTCAGAATAACAGACAAGAGTGATTGTGCTGATGGCTTGACGGCAGAGGGAAGGTTAGATTTAATAATGAAGGATAACACAAAGACAGATGAAAAATTACCTTAGCTACAAAAGAAATTGCATTAGTTAGATGAGATATAAAAGATCAAAATTATATAGAAACTCTAGAGACTGATAGCAATAGAAATCAAGAAATCTGCACACAACAAAGCCAATGCAATAATCATGGAGGATTATGATCTTTAAATAGAATGATCAATTACTATGGGTAAGAGTAAGAAGAGTTTAAAGAACATGTTCAAGGTGATTATTTAGATCAAAAATATAAAATCACCAAAATAAAACCTGGTAAGGTACTGATTAATTAGACCAGATTGATTAGGAACCCCAGAGTAAAATATCATCTTGAGTTATTTTAAGCTAGAGTAATGTAAAATCTGAAGCCTAAGTCTTAAATTTATGTAAATCTAATCACATTGGAAAATAGTTGCAACTTTGTTAAAGAATGGTGGCAAAATGACAGATATACCAATAAAACTCATTACTCTTAAATTGCTGAACAATTAAAACATATCCTTAATCAATTACTATTTTTATTATAAGAACATAAAAAACAGAAGCTTAAGTATAGATGTGGCCTGTTGAAGCAATGCAAGTTCAGAGGAATGGAGTAGGAGATCCAGCAGTGGATTCATGGGTGCAGTAGCAGAAGATGGCAATGTAAGCCAGAGTTAGATATAGGCCCAAAGGAAGAAGTCAGAACTTCCTAAACTGCAGGGAAGGGACATGTAAATTCCACAGCAACATACTATGCCATGTGCTGACTACAAAATATATTGCTTAAAACATTAATTTTATGAAAATTTTATCTTATTTGTGTACACAAGTTATGTGTTACAGATTTAACAAATTAATTTGAGATTATGTTAGCTAGGCACATTATCAGCAATTAATTGATACCCTAAATAATTCATAATAAATAGATAACCCAAATAAGAAACAAAAGAAACCCCACAGGAAAACAGATCCACTGTGGCACACTAAACAACCTGAGGGTACTATTAAATGGACTTTAGCCAAAAGGGTACCAAAAGGATGGAGAGAAATTTAGAACAAGCAAAGAATTAACCTGAAGCATTCATTTTTCATCTCACATTATTTGTCCTTCCATTCTCATTTTATTCTTCCTGACTTTGGTCTCCCAAAATCCTTAATGCAAAGTCAATGATTAAATTGTCCCCCAAACAGGCACATTACTACAAAATGGTTTCCAGTCATTGACCTAAATTATACCATCAGCACCTCCCAAATCTGCAAACTGTACAGCAAGAGGCAAAAGCAAAAGATGCATTGGAACATTACCACCTATAAATTCCCTATGTTATATTTCTGATTTGGAAATGTTTCATTATTCTTTTCCCAACACCGTAATGTTCAAATATATACACGTAATGTATGTGTATAACTTCCAATAATGTGAATGCTAAGACTGTTCTTTACTTTAAGTTGAATATATATTTTTCTGAATTCTATTCCACATTATACTAAGCATTTCTATTATTGTTTTAAATTATTATTTGATAAAATTGCTGCCTATTCACTGCCAAGATTTATTCTCAAAAATCAGGTTTTGCCCTATCTGGTTTTCATCATATATATGCCCTTTTCTATTATCTTAAGGCAAATAACACTATGGTTTATATGGCATAAACTTTGCTTCCACTTTCATTTCTCTGATCTGCTCTGATTCTTTCCAAACATAAAAACCTTCCTCAATGGGCATTTTAAATTAAAAAGATAAAGTGGTGGAAATATTTATTAGGTCAGGAAATATCTACAGAGAGAGAAGTAGAGATAATGTTTCAGGTTGAGGAACCTTCATCACAACCAGGAAATCAAATATGCTTTACAATACAGGGAAGGGGCAGGAGTACAGAAAGGGAATATCTGAGATAGAGTGGAAACCAAGTGAGGCACTGACTGAGAGTTTGACAAAGTTGTGTTATTCAGAGCTGAACTCTCTGAAGGTCATGTGAGAATAAAGATGGATGAGGGCAGAGAGAATACAAAACAATGCTGGAACGGTGAGACACAAACCAACTGCAGTTGGAAATTAAAGTGAATGCTCAGAATATCCAACAAATCAGGCAGCATTAATGGTGAGAACAAAACTGAGTTAATGTTACTTTAGAACTGGGCAATTGTTATAAAACATGGAAAGGCTTATTATTGAAAACTCTTGAACTCAGTGTTCAGTCTTGGAGCTGTAATGTGCCTAACTGGAAGATGGAACAGTGTAAGAGGCGCTAGAGGAAGAGTTAACGGAGAACTAAAGCAACGAGCAATTGAACCTGTGAACTGATACATTCTGTAAAACTGTCAACCAATCTTTAGCAACACACACAAAATGCTGGAGGAACTAAAGTGCAGTCAATATTTCAGGACAACACCCTTCGGCAGCATCTCTTTTCCATAGATGTTACCTGGACTGCTGAGTTCCTTCAGCATTTTGTGTGTGTATTGCTTAGATTTCCAGCATTTGCAGATTTTCTCTGGTTTGCAATCAATCTTTATTTGGTTTCTTCAATTTCTTCAACATAGAGAGTATGTTGTGAAAACTAAGAACAACACACTAGCACAGCAGCTAGCACTCTCTGCCATCGACTCAGACAACCAAATTTTTCCTGATCGTAGGACCTATCGGTACAACGTTTGTATATTCTCCTTGTGGTTTCCATGCATCTCCAATTCCCTTTCACATTCTAAAGACAATATCCTTTCTTATAGGTTAATGGTGAAAGAGTCAAAGAGGAGTTGATGGGCATGTGAAAAGGGAAAAATGCAGGTCTATGAGGAAATGAGGAAAGGTAGAATGAGATTATGAAAGCTGGCATGGATCTGTTCAACGCTGTATGAAGTAAATTAGAATTCAGTGCACTAACGGAGGAAGTACAAAGGAAAAGTAAGTGTAGATATTTTAACAATGTTTATGAGACATTTAGATAGGCAGAAGAACAGGGAGGGAATGGATGGATACAAACCATGTGCAGGCAAATGGGATCAGTTACATTTGCATCAGGATCAGTGTTGACATTGAGGGCTAAAGCCCTTGATCCTGTGGACTATTCTTTGTTCAATGACTGACTGCTTCATCTAGGATAAAGGGAAAAAGATAAAACAACAGTTGTTCCATCTCCAGCAGTTTCACAGGATGTTTCACTTTGAGAGGAAAGTGGCTGTCGATGGAATAGGTGAACAACTGAGTAATGGAAGGAAATGGTCCTTCACAAGGGGAAGGGAATATGTGTCAGGAAATGCATCATACTGAAGGTGATGGAAGCCATGATGAATGATCCACTAAAAATGGAAATTGGGATTAAGGATGAGAACAAAGGAGATTGCCATCCTTGCTGTGGATAGTAGGAGAAGGATGAGATAAAGGGGAAGTGGAACAGATGAAGTTGAGAGCTCTGTCAAAACAGTGAAGAGGAAACAACAACTAAGAGACAAAGAAGATATTTTGGAGTTCTGAGGTGGAAAGCACTGTTATTAAAAGGAATATGATGGCATTGGGGAGAACTGTAAGAGGTATAGTCATGCGGCTTTGCCATTTACCCATTCTTTGAGATGAAGGTAGGATTAAAACAAGGACAGTTCCATTTATCCCAAGAAGACAGAGGCAAAACATGCACATTTGCAGGGTTCCATAAGCACATATCTGATTTGGAGGAACTGAGAAAATTTAAATAGGATGCTTAGTGTTTCAATGGATTCAGCTGTGAAAAAGGATGGTGGTGGAGGGAGACAAGTTAGGTTTCTGTTCAAGGAAGAATAAACTGAAGGGCCTGAAGCTATCTTGGTGTAAAATGGGAGAGACTAGAAATCCATGGTGAAACTGAGCCAAACAGAGCCAGAAAACTGGAAACTCATATTGTATTGCAGGGCACAGAGATTTTGCAGATGTAAAAGGGAAAATAATAGCACAGAAACAGGCCCTTTGGCCCCTCCAGTCGGTGCTAAACTATTAATTCTGCCTAGTTGCCTGGTTCCATTTGCCTGTAGCTCCCTTCCAGGTATCTATATCTAATTTTTTCTTAAATGTTGAAATCAAACCTATGTCCATCACTTCCACGCAGCTCATTCCACACTCTCACCAAACTCTGACTGAAAAATTTCTCCCTCCTGTTTCCCTTAACAACTCGGCCTTTTCTCCTTGGAGCAACAGAGGATGAGAGGTGACCTGACAGAGATGTATAAGATGATGAGAGGCATTGATTGTGTGGATAGTTAGAAGCTTTTTCCCAGGGCTGAAATGGTTGCCACAAGAGGACACAGGTTTAAGATGCTGGGGAGTAAGTACAGAGGAGATGTCAAGGCTAAGTTTTTTAATCAGAGAGTGGTGAGTGCCTGGAATAGGCTGACAGCAATGGTGGTGGAGGTGGATACGATAGGGTCTTTTAAGAGACTTTTGGATAGTTACATGGAGCTTAGAAAAATGAAGAGCTATGGGTATGTCTAGTAATTTCTAAGCTAGGAACATGTTCAGCACAACTTTGTGGGCCGAAGGTTTTCTATGTTTCTATAAAGTCCTAACCTATTCAACCTTTTCCTATAACTCAAGTCCTTAAGTAATTGCAATATCCTTGTTAAGTTTCTCTGCGTTCCTTTAATCTTATTGATATCTTTCCCGTAGGTAGGTGAAAAGAACTGTACAAAATACTCCAAATTAAGCCTCACCAACATCTTATACAACTTCAGCATGACATCCCAACTCCTGTACTCAATACTGATTTATGAAGGCCAGTAAGCCGAAAGCTCTCTTTATGACCCTACCTGTAACGCCACTTTCAAGGAATTATGGATCTGTATTCCCAGATCTCTCTGTTCTGCCGCACTCTTCATTTCCTACCACTCATAATGTAAGACCTACCCTGGTTAGTCCTCCTAAAGTGCAACACCTCACATTTGTCTGCATTGCATTCCATCTGCCATTTTTCCAGCTTGTCCAGATACTACAGCAAGCTTTCATAGCCTATCTTGTTGTCACCAATCCCCAATCTTGGTGTCATCTGTGGATCTGATGATCCAGTTTACCACATTATCATCCAGATCGTTTATATAGATAACAGAAACAATGGATCCAACATGAATCCCTGCAGTGCACCACTAGTCACAGGCCTCCAGTCAGACAGAGAATCATCTACTGCTCTCTGGCTTCTTCCACAAAGCTGAAGTCTAATCCAACTTACTACCTCATCCTGAATACTAAGCAAATGAACCTTCATGACCAGCCTTCCATGCAGAATCTTGTGAAAGGCCTTGCTAAAGTCTACGTGGACAACATCCATACCTTGCCATCATCGATTTTCATGTGAACTTCCTCAAAAAACTCTATAAGATTGGTTAGATACAACCTATCACACACAAATCCATGTTGACTATCCCTTATCATTTCCTGTCTGTCTAAATACTTATATATCTGGTCCCGTAGAATATATTCCAACAACCTAACCACACCTGATATCTGTCTCACCAGCCTATAATTTTCTGGCTTACTTTAGACAACATAACAACATTAACATTCACTTCTCCTGCACCTCATCCATTGCTAAGGACATTTTAAATATCTCTGCTAGGGCCCATTAAATTTCTGCACTAGTCTTCCACAAGGTCCAAAAGAACAACTTGTCAGGCACTGGGGATTTATCCACCCTAATTTGCCTCAAGATAGCAAACATCTCCTCCTCTGTAACCTCCATATGATCTATGACTTCACTACTGCATTGCTTCACTTCTATAGACTTTATGTCCATCTCCTGAGTAAATATAGGTGCAAAAAATCAATTTACTATCTCCTACGTCTCCTTCAACTCCAAGCATAGATGATCACTCCGATCATCAGAAAGCCCAATTTTGTCACTTCCTATCGTTTTTCTATTAATGTATCTCTAGAAGCCTTCTCCTACACCTCGTCTGCTAGAGCAACCTCATGCCTTCTTTAAGCCCTCCTGATTTCCTTCTTATGCACTTTTTTTCTTGCATTTCTTGCATTACTCCTCAAGCATTTCATGTGCTCCTTGCTGACTATACCTGCTGTGCACCTCTTCTTCTTAACCAGAGCCTCAATATCTCTTGAAAACCAAGGATTGCTAAACCTGTTGTCCTTGCCTTTTATTATGAAAAAAACACGCAGACTTTGTACTCTCAAAATTCCACTTTTAAAGGACTCCCACTTACCAAGCACAGCTTTTCCAGAAAGTCACCTGTCCCCATCCACACTTGCCAGATCATTTCTGATATAATCAAAATTGGGCTTTCTCCAACTTAGAACCTCAACCCCAGGACCAGACCTATCTTTTTCCATAACTACCTTGAAATTAATGGCATTATAATCACAAGATGCAAACTGTTCCCCTGCACAAACTTCTGACACCTGCCCTGTCTCATTCTCTAATAGGAGATCTAATACCACACTCTCTCTAGTTCAGGGGTTCCCAACTTTTTTTATGCCATGGACCAATACCATTAAGCAAGGAGTCTGTGGACCCTAGGATGAGAACTCCTCCTCTTGTTTGAACCTCTAAGTATTAATTAAGCAAACATTCCAGAACACATTTGACAAACTCTATTCCATCCAACCCTTTTACAGCGTGGAAGTCCCAATCAATACGTGGAAAGTTACAATCATCTACCATCACAACATTATGTTTCTTGCAACAATCTGTGATCCCTCTACAAATTTGATCCTATAAATCACACTGACTATTGGGTGGCCCATAATATAATCTCATTAACGTGGTCATCCTTTTCTCATTCGTCAATTCTATCCGAATAGCCTTAGTAGACAGGCTGTCCAGTCTGCTTATCTGAGCACTCTCACAACATTTTCCCTGACTAGAAATGCCAGCCCACCCCAAATCCCCTCCCTCTCTATCACATCTAAAACAACAGAACCTTGGCACATTGAGCTGCCAGTCCTGCCCCTCCTGCAACCAAGTCCTACAATCTCATAATTCCATGTGTTGATCCATGCACTAAGCTCATCTGCCTTTCCTAAAATACTTCTTGCATTTAAGTACACACAACTCAGAAGATTAATCCCATAATGCTCAGCCTTTCGATTTCTGACTTTCTATGTAAGCTTAATATCATATTTCCCCTCAACTACTCCACTATCTGCTTTGGCGATCCAGCTCCATCCACCTAGAACTCTAGTTTAAACACCGTCGTGTAGCACCAGCAAACCTTCCCACAAGGATGGTACTTCCCCTCCAGTTCAGATGCAATCCCATCTACAGATCCCATGTACACTGGAGGAGAGACCAATGATCCAAAAATTTGAAGCCTTGCCTCTTGTACCATCTCCTTAGTCATGTGTTAAAATTTATTACCTTCCTATTTCCGGCCTCACCAGCAGATGTCACAGGTAGGAATCCTAAGATCATTACCCTGTAAATCCTAAACTTTTAGAATCCAATTCCCTGAACTTACTTTGCAGGACCTGTCATCCTTCCTACCCATGTCTTTGGTACTGATGTGAACAACAATATGAGCTTTCCTGAGCTTGTGTATTACTATGGGGCATAAGTCCAATTTACACAATACACATACACAAGCTCAACTGTCAATGAAAAATGCCCAGTTGACTACATAGAGTGGAATTAAATAATCTGGAAATGGACATAACCTCATTCTAAATATGGAACCCATTTTTGATCATTGAAGTGGCTCTTTTAGTCTTCAAAGAAGTAGGATGAGGGGTTATCTAAAGTCAATTAAATTATTACTTTTTGATAGATTAAACAGTATGATTTAAGTTAGAAAACAACATTACTAAGGGAGTATCAACCTAAGCTGTTTACCAGAAACTTAATAAGAAAGTTATAAGTAACTGATCTAACCTGACAGAGTTGAAAATTGAAAGCTGCGCCTGTCTAAAGTTCTTACATTCTTATAAGAGAATATATTTATTTATGTACATCTGAACAGACAGTGAAATGTGTCATTTGCTTCAAAGGCGAACAGTCTGAATATGTGCTACAAACATAACCAGCACCAACATTGCATGCCCACTATTTACTAACCCTAACCTGGACACTTTGGAATATGGGAGGAATCCCATGCAGTCATGAAGAGAATGAGAGAATGTACAAATTCCTCACAGACAGCAACAGGAATTGAAACCCTAACTCTGACTGCTGGGTTGTAATAGCAATATACTAACTGCTACGTTACTTTACTTGATACAAAGAGTACAGGTGGTTTTAAGTGGTTGGGTAAAGGAAATAGAGGGATATAATGAGGAAGATTTGGAGGATGCTGGAGTGAAGGTTAAGTACAGCAATGCCTTTGTGGTTGAACTGGTCTTATTCTATGATGTCATATCTATGTAGGTTTGTATAATCAGAAGTAATTCCATTTGTTTGCATCCTACTGTCATAAAAAATCTTTTGACTATGGTATCACTTGATGTCATACTGTACATTCATAACTATTTTTATTTGTTTAGATACTCAATTAATTTTGCAGTCAATAAATTCCATGCCAGCATGCAGAGAGGGCAATAACAGGAACAAATATATCACAGTGCAAGCTAAACTGGTTTTGTTGATAAATTTAAATACCATTTCTCTTATAATAGAGTATACAAATAAGTGGCTGAGATATAATCCAGTAAATGAATCACTGATGTTGAAAAATTGCATTAAGTATCGGGAGAACCTGGTGAATTTATTCCTGCCATGTACATAACCATTCTGCTGTTTTTAAAAGCTGCAGCTAAATAAGGGGTATCATCAGAAGCAGGTTGCTCAGAGAGAGAAGAGTTGCAGTATCCTTGCAGATTCTTTTGCAAGAAGGCAGGACAATAAAAACAAGACTCTTGCTACAGAGTCTAGAATATCACAAAAAAATGACAATGGCTATCTTAAGAGTTGATGCAATACTATCCCAATGGAATGTTGAATAAATGCAATAGGTTTACAAAGGTAGCTGAGGTAAATCTTGGAACACTTTCCTACAAACATTCTACTCAAAAGCAATTTTCACTCTTTCTCTTACTCAGCATCTGCGTATCAAACACATTTCTCCAAACAGTAACATTCTGAAGTGAGATTAAAAGTTAGTTGCAAAACACCAAATAACTATTGCATGGTCCTGTCTGCTTTAATTTCTAAGTGATCATTGGGCTAAGCAACAGAACAATCTTTCCCCTTTTGCACCTTGCTTCAAATCTTAAAACAAAATGATTGAGAAATTGACTCTGTGTTTGCAGAAAACTTGGTCATCAATGCAAAAAGCTCCTGTGGCTGTCAAAATTAAGGTTAATAATCAGGAAAATGCTATATAAACTGAATAATGTACATGACAAATCCACTTGTACTTTCAGAAATTGTCCTCACCCATCTAAGACTCCTTGCTTTCTATTCATCTCCACTGTGGCTGTGGAATGTTTTCCTCCATTCACGATTTCTGATCTTAACTGCCAGGTTTCAGGTTTTTTGGGCCACATGTTTTTCAAGTTCACTCCTTTTTTGGCTTTTACCCTGCAATATATTAAATAAAATGTGCATTTAAACAAAGACAATGGAACTATTACCAAAACAGTGAAGTATTCTAAGGTTCTGACAGGTATAGAAATATCTCTGATTCTGAACATAGCAAAGTAATGCCTATTTACGTAATAGCAAAGGTGAAGAATAATACATTTTATAAATCACTCTCATCAATCTCAGCAACAATATTCAATACACATGTTCTACACTCCTAAGAAGTATTAATTCAAGATTAGCTGCAGTAACCATAGAAATCAAGAATACTTCAATTGTTATTGATAAGCAAGTAGTATTGAAGACCATAAGACATAGGAGCAGAATTAGGACACTTGATCCTATCGAGTCTGTTTTGCCATTTGATCATAGCTGATATATTATTCCTCTCAACCCCATTCTTGTGCCTTCTGCCCGTACCCTTTGATGTCCTTGCTAATAAAAAATCCATCACTTAATTTACTTCAAATATACTTAAAGACTTGGCCTCCACAGTTGTCCATGACAATGAATTCCACCGTTTATCACCCTCTGGCCAAAGAAATTCACCCTCATCACTGTTCTAAATGGGTGTTCCTCTATTCTGAGGCTGTACCCTCTGGTCCTAGACTCAAACACCATAGGAAACATCCTCTCCACATCCACTCTGTCTAGGACTTTTAATATTCAATAGGTTTTAATGCGATCCTCCCCTCATTCTTCTCAACTCCAACGAGTACAGGCTCTGAGCCAAAAATGCTTTATTTGTTATCCCTTTCATTCCAAAAATCATTCTTGCAAATCTTTCCCGCATCTTCCCCAATGCCAGTGTATTTTTTCTTAGATAAGGGGCCCAAGTATGCTCTGAATACTCCAAGTGCTATCTGACAATGCTTTATCTTTATCTTATCTTTATCTTTATGAATGCTTTATCTGACCAAGTGCAATCTGACCAAGGCTTGCTGGTGGCTGATGAGGCCAATACAAGCCAGGCAGACCCGGCCGCAGTGGCTTCAAGGGAAAAGTCTGGGAGGATGGTTGTAGACGTGGGTGTGTCCTTCGGCTTGCACAATTTTTTTTAGGCAGAGTGCACCTCAACTCTGAATACTTAGAATACTTCTTCATCTTTTGGGTCTATCTTTTCTGTTCCTTCCAAATTGTCCCAGAAACTCCAGCAATTGCAACTCTGCCATCATCCTTGCTAGTGTCCCCTTCCAATCAACTTTGGCCAACTCCTCTCTCATGTCTCTGTAATTCCCTTTACTCCACTGTAATACTGATATTCTGACTTTATCTTTTCCCTCAGTGGCTACTTAATTAGGTACTTCTTGGACCTAATAAAGTGGCCACTGAACGTATGCTCTTGGTCTGCTGCTGTCAGCTATCCACTTCAAGGTTCAACATGTTGCGTGTTCAGAGATGCTCTTCTGCATACCAGTGTCATAACACACGGTTATTTGAGTTATTGTCACCTTCTTGTCAGCTTGAACCAGTATGGCCATTCTTCTCTGACTTTTCTCCTTGACAAGGCATTTTTGCCCACAAAACTGCCACTCACTGGATTTTTTTTTTGTTTTTCACACCATTCTCTATGAACTCTAGAGACTGTTGTGTGTGAAAATCCCAAGAGATCAGCAGTTTCTGAGATATTCAAACCACTCCATCTGGCACCTTAGGTCCAGGTTCAGAAACAGTTGGTAGCCTTCAACCATTAGGTACTTGAACCAGCATAGATAACTTGACTCACCTCAACTCTGAACAGATTCTGATAACCTATAGATTCATTTTCAAGAACTCTACAACTCATGCTCTCTGTATTGTCTATCTATCTATTTATTTTTTGATTTACATAGTTTTTTACACATTGGTTATCTATCAGTCTTTGCTTGCGTGTAGTTTCTTATTGATTCTATTTTATTTGTCTGTTCTGCTGTGAACAGCTACAAGAAAATGAATCTCAAGGGAGTTTATGTACTTTAATACTGAATTTACTGTGAACTTTGAAATGGAGAATTAAAGTGAAAGGAACCTGGAGGCTTGGGATCCTGCTGCAATCTGAAAAAGGTGCTCTGCACTGTTCCACATTTTGTTTCTCAAATGAACGAGCGACTAACTTTTGACAATGCATATTCCATTTAGTATTGGAGTAGTAATAGAAGTAATTACTCTTTATTTGCAATTTATACAGTACAGAAATAAGCCAAGTTCATTTCACTTTTGGAAAGAAAATTGATATCAAATGGTATGATCTGACTAAGTTTTTGTGTATGGAGACACAAGTGTGTGCAGATGCAGGAATCTGGAGCAACACACAGAACACTGGAGGAACTCAACAGATCAGGCACAGCATCTATAGAGAGAAATTGGAAGTCAACATTTTGAGGCAATGCTTTCATCTGAAATGTAAGATGGAGAGGGGATAGGCATATAAAAAGGTGGAGGGAAGAGATGGAGCAAGAGCTGGTAGTTGACAGATGGATTCAGGTGGGGAGTGGGGTGGTAATAAGCAGATGGGGAAGCAAAGAGTGGGAATGGTGCCAGAAGCTGGGAGGTGATAACCAGAAGTGTCAATCTCTGATGACGATGTAATATGATGATAATGAAGCTGGAGCATGAAATAGAGAGAGGGGTTAGAGAGGGCAAAAGGGTGTAGTGGGGGAGGGAAACCAGTAGGAGGAATTAGGGCAAATAGAAAGGGTGGGGGAGGTGAAAGAGTTACAGTAATGGTGGCTAGAAGATCAGGATATATTCATGCACAAAAATTACTTTTGGAAGTGATGATACACAGTTATAACTACTTAAACAAAAGTCAAAGCACTTGGTCCACAAAGGAATATTGTTCAATAATTACTGTGAAAATCACCAGACATCATAAACGGAAAACAATCTACTTGGAAAACTTGATCATAATTTAGTAATAACCTGATGCTTAGTAATTTGAATTACTTTCACTATCTTTCACAGCAATGACTAAAAATAAACAACTAGATCTCATTTTACACTACATTAAAAAAGAGTATGAGTTTAAAATAGCTTACACATCAAAATAGACAATTAAGAACATAAAAACATCATTTGCAATTGTTCTAAGGAAGGATGAAGTTGGTATATTTTGCATATATCTAATAGTAAATTAAGTGTTGCTTCATTTCTGCTTATGAGTTGAAGATATTACAAATTGCAAATCCTTCTCGAAGAATATTAAAGACACACTGCTGTAGAAGCTATGACAACATCAAAATGTAAATTAGTTTACTGACATGTGATTATTAGAGGAGGATTTAAGTCAGAATGTTATAGTAGATTTTACTAAACTGACAGGGCACTTACAGTACATCAGCTGTCTCTGCTGAGGTTGAATATACAATACTGACAAAGAAAACTGACATTTTAATAGAAGACAATTCAGTAAGTACTGATTCATAACTGGGAGGTGGAAGTACTGTATGTAAGACATGAATTTATTCTCTGACAGCAGACAGTTGACAGCAGCATGCAGTATAGCTGTTATATATAGTACTGGCTAAGTACAGGAAATCCTTAGGAACATAAACTCAAGAACAATTTGATGTTTTCATAACAGGCACAATGGAAATAATGTCAGCAAATCAACTTGACCATTTTTCTCTAGAAGGTAATTTTAATTCGGAAATAAAATTACTTTCTCTCGAATAATTATTGTTCCCAGCATATGATATGGAATTTACTCCAATATGCTTCCACTGGTTTATGGTCAAGTTCATTTTGTGTCTTTTGTTCCATGACCTGTTACAGCTGTGCACCCACATATGAGGCTCTGTCTCTTTCTGTGCGGTTATTTGTTAATATGCAATAAATTCTCAGGAGCACTTCAGAGAACAACCCCAAGGAAAAATGGAACCACCTCTTAAAGAGTGCCAGTAGTTTCTCAGATTTTGTGTTCCTTCTGCTTCTGGAATAAGAGTTCTCGTGTGCAAAGTACAAGTAGGAAAAAAGTAAATACAAAAGAAAACTTCAGCTAATAATCAACATTATTACAGATTAAAAATGCTGTTTTTAATCCTTATTTGAAAAATGCAAAACTGCATTGTGTTGCTATCCAGAATATAACTGGTTTCAAAGGTACTCCTATCGCATCATATGCAGTCACCATAACATTCTTAGTGTTAGTCATACATTTACAAAATTATCATTGCAGAAACAAGCTATGACAGATCAAACACGTTTAGGTATTTTTCTCCACATCAGTCACTTGATTTTACTTCATATAAATAAATGTTTAATACTCTTCTTGTTCAAGCAGGAATTAAATTTATTTTTAAATCATCTACATACTAAATAATAGTAAATAATATTTCAAACCTACTTACAGACTTTTTTCAACCCTTGATGTTTTGCAATTATCTTAAATTTATGCTATTGGACTATCATCTCAACAGCACAGAAATTTTTATAGCATTCTTTCTATGGTTCAGAATAATTATATTTAAAACAATTATGTTCCTTAACTTTTTCAGGTCTGGCACAGCTAAAACTGCTCAAGCATTTACATAACAATTACTGTTCTTCCTAAATGATAACCTAATGAATGCTTCTGCAAAGATTCCATAGCTTTATATGCTAACTATAATCAAATGCCCAAATCTGCACTTGATTATATAACTGCAGCCTCACCAGTTCCACAAGCATAATTTTCTTGCTCACTGTTTACAAATCCATGTTATTTGCCTTTTTAAGTTTCATTAAGGCATTTTTTAAAATTTTGTGATGTTACAAGGACATTTAAGTTCTTCTACTGTCACCAACAATGTTAGCAGTTTAAAGACATAATTGTCTAGAAACTTAATCACATAATACAGCTTTTTTCCAGCAATATGCAGCTGAAATCAATTCTCCCCAAAATAAAAAGTAATGACCAATTTTAAGTTGTTTCATGCTACTCCAGAGATTCAATTAGGCAAAACTGAATGTGAGCGTGGAGCAAACTTGATTTCCAAAGGTCAATCAGGAGTCAATTCAGATTTTTTGTTGCACTTTTGAACTGAGATTCCTAGCTTTCCTTTAATACTTCGGATAAACCCCCTCTCCTAAACATTCCAGCACACCATAGACAACTTTCCAAGTTTGCTATCCACCACTGTCTCCAACCTCCAGAGCAACTTGCACGGTTACTCCAGCCTGATCTTGATTCCTACAAGCTCCCCTCATTAACTCCTGACTACGTGCCACAATTCTTTTAAATAATCTCCTCCCCCACCTTCTCCCACTCCAACCCAAGACTTGATCATTTTTTGCTGTTTTCCAAAGTTCCTTCCAGCTCCACCCTATTCTTTCTCTGCCTGGAAACCCACCAGGTTGTACATCCAAGGATGAAATGTGCAGTACAACTTTGTCAAGATCTGACATGCAACAGATAATGCAGCAAGGGCTCACAAATGTCTTAAAATATTACATTTCAACAACAGTTCAATTGCTAAGTTACTGGTAGCACTGTTCAACTGATAGTGGCTGCTTCAGAGGCATTGCCAAATTATTGCTGTAACCAACTCCAGTGTGTTTAGAGACACAAATGATTGCCAATGTTGGAATCTGGAGCAAAGAAACAAACTGCTGGAGAAATTCAGCAAGTCAAGCAGGGGAAAAAAGGGTGATTAATGTTTCAGGTCAAGACCCTAAATCAAAATTGAATGTGCAGAGGGAAGATAAATGTGTTATTATGTTGTTCGGTCCCTCACTGTCATGAGGGCATCCACAGTTTATCTCCACTGACAAAACAATCCTTTTTGTGGCTGTTAATAAGATGCACTTCATTAGACTAAAAGTTTAATTCCAAGATCATTATCAAGCATTCCAGGTCACTGCGCTGCGGTGATTAGTAAAAAGGCAATTGAAATTGACGAAGACAGAGTTACTCGGCTTGGGGGGGAGGTGTGTGTGTGTGTTCGTTCCAAGTATATGCAGTATTCACTTCATTTACAGGTGTGGGTCAATGTGTGGCTGTCCATTTACATGCAACTCTGCCTCTGAACAAATGACAACTTTGAAATTAAAAGGCAAGTATTGTAGAAAGATATAACAATTGCAGTCACATCTGCAGGACACAGACTAAGCATCATGCAGTGACTGACTCCTCCTTACATCCCAAAAGCCTTTATCTATCAATGTTGCACAAAGAAGAGAGTGATGGAATGCTCTCCAATTACATAGATAAGTGCAGCAGAAATACCACTCCAAGTATTCTCAAGAGTGCAGGAAATTCACAGATGAGTAAGTACCTGATTGTTGAGCAGGTCAGTAACTTAAGTACTGCTGATTAAAATGCATATAATAAAGGGTAAACAAGCCATCTGCTACATAGAACAGCTTGTAGGATAAATCATCAATTTCAAAATTACAAAAATCATAAATTTCCAAGTTTTGAAGGTACTTTCAAAAGTATCTAAGAACAGAGCATTTAGTGACGAGGAGATGGAAGAGGGGAGAATAGGAGATTTAGAGGCAGGCTAAGGTAAATAGTATTCTATTAAAGGCATACTTTAAGAAATGAATAAAACAATGTGAACTTTAAAATGAATATATGAAGCAATCAACCATTGAGAAAAGGATAATTTCATATATAGATAAGGATATTTGAAAAATAGGGCTATTGACTACAGGAGGAAGGAACCAGAGATCCATGAGCCAGTGCTCATTAGAGATCAGATGTAACTTTAAATTCCTTGGCATCATCATTTTAGAGGATCTGTCCTGGGACCAGCACGTAAGTGCCATCACAAGGAAGTCACAGCAGCAACACTACTTTCTCAGAAGTTTGTGCAGATTTGGCATGTCATCTAAATCCTTGACAAACTTGTACAGATGCACAATTAAAAGTATCCTGACTGATTGTATCATAGCCTGGTTTGGAAACACCAATGCCTGCGAATGGAAATGCCTACAAGAACAGGAGATCCAATCCAGTTCATCATAGGAAAAACCTTTCCCACCATTAAGCACACCTACAAGGAGCGCTACCAGAAGAAAGCAGCATCCATCATCAAGGATCCCATTAAGGAGCACACTAATTTCTCAATTTCTGGATTCTTTCAGGCTATTCTAGTGGTGTTTAGTATTGTGGCTTTCTAAAGGTTTACATAAATATTGCCAGGTAGGTCTAACTGTTTAATGCTATTGTGTAGTGACTTTGGGATGATACCAGTTGAAAATACCAGTTCACTGTTCATATTCCATAGTCCTTGAATTTCCTCTTTGAATTCAGCATATTTCTGGCATTTTCATTTATTCATTTCGGTATCTTGTATGTGTTTGGAATGGCTATATCTATTAGGTTGTTCTTGCTTATTTATCCTGCAATATAATGTCTGGATGGTTATTATTGATAGCCCTATCTATAATAATGGATCAGTCATAATATAATTTGTAGGACTTAGACTCCAACCTTGTATTTATAGTAAGGCAAATACAAGCAACAACATTGCACTCAATGTCAGCAAGAAGGAAGAGCTGATTGTGGACTTCAGGAAAGGTAAGATGAAGGAACAGGAACTAATCCTCATAGAGGGATCAGAAGTGGAGTGAGTGAGCCATTTCAAGTTCCTGGGTGTCAAGACCTTTGAGAATCTAACCTGATCCCAATATATCGATGCAGCTATATAGAAGGCAAGATAGAAGGTATATTTATTCATTTGAACAGATTTGGTTTGTCAACTAAAACACTTCAAAACTTCTATCGATGTACCATGGAGAGCATACTGTTAGGCTGCATCACTGTCTGGTATGGGGGGGGGGGGGGGGGAGGAGGTTACTGCATAGGATGAAAGAAGCTACAGAAATTCATAAAACTAGTCAGCTCCATCTTGGATACTAGCCTCCAGTTTCCAAGACATCTTCAAGAAGTGGTGCCTCAGAAAGGTGAGGTTCATTAGTAAGGGCACCCGTCACCCAGGACATGCCCTCTTCTGCCATAGTTGGATGCAATAGCAAGGGAGATGAGGCTGAGTACAGGGCTACCGTGGGAAACTTTGTCACATGGTGTGAGCAGAATCATCTGCAGCTTAATGTGAAAAAGACTAAGGAGCTGGTGGTGGACCTGAAGAGAGCTAAGGCACCAGTGACCTGTTTCCATCCAAGGGGTCAGTGTGGACATGGTGGAGGATTACAAATATCTGGGGATATTAATTGACAATAAACTGGACTGGTCAAAGAACACTGAGGCTGTCTACAAGAAAGGTCAGAGCTGTCTCTATTTCCTGAAGAGACTGATGTCCTTTAACATCTCCTGGAAGATGCTGAGGATGTTCTATGAGGCTGTGGTGGCCAGTGCTATCATGTTTGCTGTTGTGTGCTGGGGCAGCAGGCTGAGGGTAGCAAACGCCAACAGAATCAACAAACTCATTCGTAAGGCCAGTGACATTGTGGGGGGTGGAACTGGACTCACTGATGGTGGTGTCTGAAAAGAGGATGCTGTCCAAGTTGCATGCCATCTTGGATAATGACTCCCATCCACTCCATAATGTACTGGTTAGGCACAGGAGTACATTCAGCCAGAGACTCATTCCACCCAGATGTAACACTGAGCGTCAAAGGAAGTCATTCCTACCTGTGGCCATCAAACTTTACAACTCCTCCCTCGGAGTGTCAGACACCCTGAGCCAATAGGCTGGTCCTGGACTTATTTCCACTTGGCATGATTAACTTATTATTATTTAATTATTTATGGTTTTATATTGTGATATTTCTTCACTTTTCTTGGTTGGTGCGGCTGTAATGAAACCCAATTTCGCTCGGGATCAATAAAGTATGTCTGTCTTCTTATTGTTACCATCAGGAAAGAGGTACAGGAGCCTCCTCTGTCATAATTTCCCCTTTCTTTGTCCCCTCTTTCTACATTATCATGTATTGCACTGAACTGCTGCTAAGTTAACAAATTGCATGACTAAATGCCCATGATAATAAACCTGATTCAGATAAAGTATGGTGTCTTTTATAAATTGTTATTTTAAAGGAAGATTTGGTAAATGATGTTTGCCACTTGAATGTGCCTGTGTAAGTAATCAGATTGAGTTATAAACTGCTGCACGATCCCATAATATGTTGGATTGTTTCTGGTTTCTCTTGGCATTTTCTGCATTTATCATCTTGAATTTGTTGGTCTTTTATTATGTATTTTTAAATCATTTTTTCTATTAACCACCTAGAACTATATTGCCATAAGAAACCCCTCTGTTTCAGGGAAGAGCTCTCCAACTCTGAGCCAGGCATTTGATACTTCCGTGTCAGTATCTAGCTTTCTCAGGTCACAGAGATGACTTCCATGGGGTAAATGCTCTTCCATAGGCTCTTCTATAGTGACAATTTCTTCACTTTTTCACATTGTGTTCTCATTTAAGTTTGTGTTTTGTAATTCTTATTAGGATTGCTAAACCCTGTTTTCATTGATGAAAGTATATTCTTAGAAGTTTTATCTGACTGTTGTATAAATTTTTATGTCTGTTATTCCTCCTCCTCCTTCTATCCTAGGTAGTATTGATCTAAGTGTGTTCGAGTATACATAGTTTACTAAAACTTGTTTCATTTCTTATATTTCTTTGTAAGTTCTCCAGATTGGTTTCAATTCGAGATATTATGCTAAAATAATACATTAATATGGGTATAGCAAAAGTATTTATTGCAACACACACAAAATGCCAGAGGAACTCAACAGGTCAGGCAGCATCTATGGAAATGAATAAACAGTCGATGTTTCAGGCCGAGACCCTTCATCCAGACTGAAAAAGAAAGGAAAGCATTCATTGCATTTGCTACATTTTTACTATTGATAGATTTGGTAGATTTTCTTAAGCCTTTAAGTAAATTTTGTTGAAAGGTTTCCTTTGTTGCAATATGGTCTATTTTCGTTGCTTGTTGATTACCCAAATACTTATATGTTTCATGTACATCCATCAGTTGCATTGTACCTTGCTACTTTGTTCTCTGTTCTATTAGATCTATGGCATTTTTATGTTTAATGTTCTGCACTTATCTAGTCCAAAGTTCATGTTTATATCTTACGAAAATTGTTCTATTTGAATTAATTGCTTCAGCTGTACTGATGAAGAAGCATACAATTTCAAATCAGCCATGTACAACAGATATGTCAAGGTATAATTTGTTTGGTTGTTTTTGATTGGATACACTATTTTCGTCCAATTCAGTAACTTAGAGAGCAAGTTTAAAGCTAAACAAATCCATAGCGGGCTTAGAGAGTCTTTCTTTCTTTTTCAATCTTTTTATTAAATTTCATATATAAAAAAAAACAACACATAATAATGAATAGATTACAGATTCAATAAACTTGAGATTACATTAGTAATAGGATAATAATATCCTATTAAAACATCCATCAACAAAAGGTACATAAATCAATCAAGTCTATATAAATATATATGAAAAAAAAACAAAAATAATCATCGAAAAAAGAAAAAAAAATTAAAATTATATATGAGAAAAAATATATATTGAAAAAAAATACTAAACTAAAACTAACATGGGCAATAATAGCACTTTATAAATATATAAAGGCGTCAAGAAAAGAACTCCGGAACTCCATACCTGAACAAGGATAAGTAGAGAAAAGGATCTGAAATAGGCCAAATTAATTCATATGAAAGTGTCGAATAAATGGTCCCCAGGTTTCTTCAAATTTAATTGAAGAATCAAAGATAGTGCTTCTGATTTTTTCCAAACTCAAATAAGAAATAGTTTGGGAGAACCACTGAAATATAGTAGGAGGATTTACTTCTTTCCAGTTTTGTAATATAGACCTTCTGGCAATTAATGTTACAAAGGCAATCATTCGTCTGATTGAAGGGGAAAGCTGATTGCCATCTTCATTTGGTATACCGAAAATTGCAGTAATAAAATGGGGTTGTAAATCGATATTCCATACTGAAGAAATGACATCAAAAATGTCCTTCCAATAGTTATGTAAAGTGGGACATGTCCAAAACATGTGAGTCAATGAAGCCACTTCTAAGTGACATCTGTCACATTGAGGATTAATATGCGAATAAAATCGGGCAAGCTTATCTTTAGACATATAAGCTCTATGTACAATTTTAAATTGTATTAAAGCATGTTTAGCACAAATAGAGGAGGAATTAACCATCTGTAAAATTTTTTCCCATTTATCTGTTGATATATTACATCGAAGTTCTTTTTCCCATTCTTGTCTAATTCTATCCGATATTTCTGGCTGTATCTTCATAATCATGTTATAAATAAAAGCTACTAATCCCTTCTGACAAGAATTAAAAGTAAAAATCAAATCTGAAAAATCCGATGGAGTTGAGTTAGGAAAAGATGGAAGAATTTTATGTAAGAAATTTCTAATTTGTAAGTATCTAAAAAAATTAGATTTAGGTAATTCAAATTTGTTGGATAGTTGATCAAAAGACATCAAAGTACCTTCAAAAAAAAGATCACGAAAACATTTTATACCTTTCCTTTTCCATATACTAAAAGCTTGATCTGTCAATGAAGGTTTAAAAAAAAAATTACATAAAATAGGGCTGTCCAGAGCAAAGTTTTTCAGATTAAAGAATTTGCGAAATTGAAACCAAATTCGTAGTGTATGTTTAACAACAGGGTTAGATATCTGTTTATTGAATTTGGCTAAATCAATAGGAAGAAAAGAACCAAGAACGGAAAATATAGAATATCCCTTAACCTCACTACATTCCAAATTTACCCACTGTGGGCACACAGGTGAATCCAAATCTAGTTTCCAGTACATTAGGTTACGAATATTATTCGCCCAATAATAAAATCTAAAGTTAGGTAAAGCTAGACCACCATCTTTTTTAGACTTTTGTAATTGCCTTTTGCTTAACCTAGGATTTTTATTTTGCCACACAAATGAGGAAATTTTTGAATCAATATTATCAAAAAAAGATTTAGGAATAAAAATTGGTAAAGCTTGGAATAAATATAAAAATTTCGGTAAAATCATCATTTTAATAGCATTAATCCGACCAACTAATGATAAAAATAAGGGAGACCATCTAGTAGTAAGTTGCTGAATTTGATGAAGCATAGGTAAAAAATTCAGTCCAAATAAATCTTTATATTTCTTGGTGATTTTTATACCTAAATAGATAAAGTTATCAGTAACAACTTTAAATGGCATCCTATCACTCAATAAAGTTTGCGCGTTTAAAGGGAATAACTCACTCTTATCTAAGTTTAACTTATAACCAGAAAAGCTACCAAATTGAGCCAACAAGGATAAAATAGCAGGAATAGACCTACTAGGATTAGAAATATATAACAACAAATCATCAGCATAAAGCGATAATTTGTATAACTTCTCATTACGGGTAATACCAAAAATATTAGGAGACTCACGAATAGCAATAGCTAAAG
Organism: Hypanus sabinus; assembly: GCF_030144855.1. Lineage (NCBI taxonomy): Eukaryota > Metazoa > Chordata > Chondrichthyes > Myliobatiformes > Dasyatidae > Hypanus > Hypanus sabinus. The sequence goes on from NC_082711.1 coordinate 141,373,045, forward strand.
GTTCTAATGCAATATTAAATAATAAAGGACTTAAAGGACAACCTTGTCTCGTACCACGAGATAATTGAAAAAAAGAGGATCTATAATTATTTGTAAGAACAGAAGCAACAGGTTTATAATATATTAATTTAATCCATGATATAAAATTAGGACTAAAATTAAAGTTTCTCAATGCATTAAATAAATATGTCCATTCAACTCTATCAAAGGCTTTTTCAGCATCTAATGAGATAACACATTCTGGGGTTGTAGGTAATGAAGTATAAATTATGTTAATCAATTTTCTAATATTAAAAAAGGAATACCGATTCCTAATAAAACCAGTTTGATCTTCTGAAATAATCTGTGGTAATATCTTTTCTAATCTAATGGCTAAAATTTTTGTAAGAATCTTAGAGTCTACATTTAATAATGATATAGGGCGATAAGATGCACATAAAGTAGGATCTTTATCTTTTTTAAGAATTAGAGAGATAGTAGCTTCATAAAACGATTGAGGTAGTCTCTTCTTAACAAACGCATCATTAAAGATTTCACATAGCCAAGGAGAAAGCAATAAAGAAAAAGTTTTAAAAAATTCTACAATAAAACCATCAGGACCAGGAGCTTTCCCTGAATTCATTGATGAGGTAGCCTCTCTTATTTCATCCATAGAAATAGGAGCATCAAGCAAGCTACAATCTTCATCTATCAGTTTAGGAATATTCAAGTTATTAAAAAAATTATCCATCGTAAACCGGTCACCGTCAAATTCTGATTGATATAAAGATTTATAAAAATCTTGAAAAGTGTTATTGATTTCTTTATAATCAGTAGTTAAATTACCGTCTTGTTTACGAATTTTAATAATTTGTCGCTTAGTCGAAATAGCTTTTAATTGATTAGCTAACAATTTACCAGTTCGATCACTATGAATATAAAATTGAGCCCTAGTCTTAATTAATTGATTCTCAATTGAAGAAGATAATAATAAACTATGTTCCATTTGAAGCTCAACTCTCTTCTTATAAAGTTCTTTGGTAGGAGTAACGGAATAAATCTTATCAATTTCTTTAATTTTATCCACCAATAAAGCTATATCTGAATATCTTTGTTTTCTTTTACCAGCGGAATATGAAATAATTTGTCCACGAATAAAAGCCTTGAAAGAGTCCCAAAGTATTCCTTTATCAATCTCTTCATTATAGTTTGTTGAAAAAAATAAGTCAATTTGTTGTTTTATGAAGGTAATAAATTCTGGATCTTGAAGTAAAGTAGCATTAAGTCTCCAAGATCTAGTATTGATAGAAGAGTCCAGAATCTTGATAGATAACTTCAAAGGCGCATGATCCGAAATAGCAATAGAATCGTATTTACAATCAATAACATCTGTTAATAAACGATGATCAATAAGGAAATAATCAATTCTAGAATAACTATGATATACATGTGAAAAAAATGAAAATTCTTTATCTTTAGGGTTCAAAAACCGCCATATTTCAGTAATTCCAGAATCAACCATAAAAGAATTAATAAGTAAAGCTGATCTATTCGGAAGAGTTCAAATAGGTTTAGATCTATCCATCGAAGGATTCAAACAACAATTAAAGTCTCCACCCATAATCAACATATATTCATTCAAATTAGGAAGAGAAGTAAATAAACGTTTAAAAAATTCAGGACAATCAAAGTTTGGAGCATAAATATTAACTAAAACAACTTTCCGATTAAAAAGTAAACCAGTTATCAACAAAAATCTACCCTGTGGATCAGAAATAATTTCATAATGTGTAAACGAAATTGAGGCGTCTATAAAAATAGACACACCCCTAATTTTAGCGGTACAATTTGAGTGAAATTGTTGACCTTTCCAGAACCTAAAAAAACGTTGATTATCCTCCCTCCTAATATGGGTCTCCTGTGCAAAAATAATATTAGCGTTCAATCTATGGAATACTTTAAATATTTTTTTACGTTTAATCGGATGATTTAAACCATTAGTATTCCACGAGATAAAGTTAATAGATTTATCCATCATACCAATATTAATTGTGTGTATCATAAAAGGTTAAAAAGACACATAACCCACAATTTAGGAAGAAGGAAAATTGATTCAGGAGCAACCGGAGATCCTGACACCTCAACAATATTAACAATTTAAAGTCAGCCCATAAACTAAAAGCAAAAAAATAAAAAGCAAAAGCATGAAAAAAGATCCCTCCCCCCTCCCCCCACCCTTTGAAAGAAAGCCAAGCGGCAGGCGCATAAACTAATACTAATATTACCCCCATTTCAAGATGGCAGCTCCATAAGAAAATTTTTTTAAGAAAAAACTATATAACACCCCTAATTAAAATATAGAGTTGCAAAAAAAAAATTATATATATATATATATATACCTACATATATATATATATATACATACACATACACACACATATCAGACAAATCAAAAAAAAAACTAAAATAGTAAAACCAGAAAAATCATTAATAAAAAAAAATGAACATTAAAGTTTAAAAATGTAATACACCTTTAAAAAAGAAATTCCATATTCAGATACAAAGATGACGTTTCACAAGCCAAGACTTATGGGAAGAAGAAACGACATTTTGAGAAAGCCATATTACAAAATATGAATATAAATTCAGCAATCTAATAAGAAAATTTAGTAAAAAAAAGTTATCAAAATAGAATTTTTTTTTTAAAAAAAAGATTTAATAGACACTACAACATATATATAAAAAAAGACTAAAAAAAAAGAATTCAAAACCTTTGTTCCATTTCTAAATACAGGCAAGCAAATAAACGCTTATAAAAAGTAAAGACTTATGGGAAGAAGAAACGACATTTTGAAAAAATAATTCATTATTACAAAATACAAATGTGTATAAAAAAGGATATTATAAAAATTAAAACAGCATCTATAAGCAATAATAATAGTAGTAAAAAAAAAGACCCAGATCCATAGTTCAAAATAAAAAGTTATAACCCAACTTCCAGGGTTAAAACTTAAAATGAAATGACATCCTCTCTCCAAAAAAAAAATCTTCAATGTAACTCATAGTTCAAGTTGCACTAGAGGATCGATATTCTTCAACAAATTTCTTCGCTTCTTCAGGAGTGTTAAAAAAGTGTAGACTGTTGTCGGGCAGCACAATTCTAAGCTTCGCTGGATATATTAAAGCTTGTTTAAATCCAATCGAATGAATCTCTGCCATCACTGGTTTAAAAGCGATCCTGGCTTTCATTACTTCATAAGAATAATCCTCAACAATTCGAAATGAGTAATTTTTGTAGGAGATCATACCTTTTTTACGAGCTAATCGAATTAGAAGCTCTTTCTCACGAGGATAATGAAGGCGAACAATCACCGCTCGAGGTTTATCAGGCACAGACGAAAGCCTCGCAACTCTATGAGCACGGTCGATAATAGGTTCATTTTTCAAACCTTCACCACTGAAAATTTCCCACAGTAATTTAGAGAAAAATTCAGTTAAATCACCGGACTCAACTTTTTCGGGAATTCCGATGATGTGCAAATTCTGTCTGCGAGAACGATTTTCAAGATCAGTAATTTTAAACTTATACTGATCTAAAGTTTTAGCAGTCGACTCTATCTTCTTCTCTAACACTTCAATTGTACGTGCTTTTTCACAAATTGATTGTTCAAGAGTCGTGATCTTATTTCCAAGCTGCTGAACCACTAACGCCTGCGACTGAAACTTAGTTTCAAGCGATTTAACAACTCCTTCAAGATCGGATATTTTCGTAATAATCCTCCTTTCCAAATTTAACAGTTTACTGTCCAATTTACCTTCTAGTCTGCCTTCCAGACCCGCAAATTTAGCATCCAGTTTATTGTCCAATTTACCTTCCATACCCGCAAATTTAACATCCAGTTTAATGTCCAAAAGATCAGAAATTGCGTCGATGGATACAGGATCCTTAGCCGATTTCTTACTTGTAGCCATTTTAGGTTTGACAAGATTAGATCAACTATTATTTTAGGAAAAAAGGGTCAATCAAAGGTAGCAACTCATATGATTAAGTTCGAAAAGATCTAATTAAAGGGTGATTATAGTTAAAAAAATAAAGAGCGCCTAAAAGGCAGATGCTTACGTCGCCATCTTGAAACTCCACCCCCGGCTTAGAGAGTCACCACAAAAAATGACTTGGTTTATTTTGGTAATGGTAGTTGTTCTTTTTTGGTTGTTAATAGATGGAGTGATTATAGTACACCAATGCTTCATCAGATGTTGTAGGAATTTCACAGTTAACTTCCATTAACCATTAGTGTGGGACAGAATTGAACGCTTTTTGGTAGTCAATATAACAACATGAAAGATTTCTGCTTTGCTTCCAGACTTGATTATTTACTAATTATCTGGTTTTTTTTGGCATTTCCACAGTTTATTTTCTTTTCACATTGGCTGTCAGTCTTGTGTGTAGTTTTTCATTGATTCTGTTGTATTTGTAGGTACAAGTGCCTCAGGACTGGCACCACCAAGTTCGAGAACAGTTACTACCACTCAACCATCACGCTCTTGAATAAGATAACTAAACATCTATTGAAATATTAAAAAAAACACAATATAAACTGTTAATAGCCCTTGTGCCAATGGGTTGTGAGCACTTGCTCGAGACTGCCATGATGTTGGGAGTGGCACAGGGTTGGCACCCAGGGGTTTTCAAGTGGGCACCCTCCTTCCTCGATGTTTCATCAATTAGCCCACCACACCTTCGGAGGGCTTGACAATGACTTCTTGAATCCCACAGTCACCACCCCCACTCTGTCCTGCCACTCTCTTGATGCCCAGAAGAGGTCTTTTTGCTTGATCCAAAGCCACTGACTGCTTCTTTCTGTTACTTCTGATGTGGCTCGATGGTTTGCTGCAGAGTCTGACCCATAAATTCCAAACTCTCTCAGCAATTTGATGGTGGATGTGGCTATAAATCCCCTACAACCCACTTCCAAAGGACAAACTTTTCCAGCCCCATTGCTGAGCTTCTGCTGCTAGATCTGCTTGCTTAGCCCTTTGCACTGATATGCTTTAGCCACTGAACCATACCATGGGACTGTGAGTACCACAATGTAGTTTATCTGTAATAAATTGGACCAGAGAACCAAGTCTGGCCTGAGATTGGTGGTACCAATTTCTGGTGGAAAGGTGAGTTGTTTATTGACATCCACCAGTACTTTCCAGTCCCACAGCGAATGATCTCACTTTAAACCCTTTATTGTGTTATTTTACGCTCTTGCTATTTACTGTAATTTACTTATATTTGCACTTGCACAATTGTTGTCTTCTGCACTCTCATTGATTTTTCATTGATCCTGTTTATAGTTACTATTTTATAGATCTACAGGAAAAGGAATCTCAAGTTTTTTATGTGGTGATATGTATGTACTCTGATAGTAAATTTTAGTTGAACTTTTTTGTTCTACTGTGAATGCCTGCAGGAAAATTAATCTCAGGGTAGTATACGGTGACACGTATAATTAGATAATAAATTGACGTCAAACTTTGATGAACAGCACTTGTAGCAGTGAATAAGCTTATTGATAATCCAAATAATCTCTGCTGCCACGCTAATGAATGTGCAAGTCTCTAACATTCAGAAATCCTTGCAGCCTTACTTTAAAAGTACTCAGATGTTAGGCTCCTCATGGATTCCAGAAGCAGTTCTAACTTCATGCAGTTTCTCAACAATTATGCTGAGTGATCCACACAAAGTATGTTAGACAAGTTTCAAGTGAATTCCATCTTTTGAATTAAATGTATTTTTAAAAAAGCTGATGATTCAATAAATTATCAATTAAATTAATTTTGGAGACAATACAAAATGACATCTTTGCAGTGTATTTATTGCTACCATATGGACTTTTTTGTATTTGTGGGCCTGCTACTCAAAATATTGACAAGTTCAGTAATATGACAGCTTCTGTCTTTTTTGGGGAGTGGAAGATGGCTGTACAGACTTCCACTTAAAAGTGCTTCTTAGTGAGCATGATAAGCATGATAACTGCTTCCTAATTTTACTTCTATATAGCTAAGTTTTATTTTCTGCTACTCACAATTTGTTCCCCTTAATAATTTTAAATAGCTTGTTAGAATCACTTCCCATTGTTCTAAACTTAAGGGAATACAGAAAGCTTATGCAATCCACCCTTATAACTTAATACTCAAAGCCCTGTTATTATGTTGGTGAACTGTACTACATTATTTCCAAAGACAACACATTGGTTCAGATTCAGTGTTTTGATATTCCATGTACAACATCCACACAAATGAGGCCCTGGTTAAGACGAAGGTGCTGCATAGCAGGTATAGGCAGCAAGAAATTTAATGAGTATAAGAACTACAATAGAACACTTAAGAGGGAAATCAGCAGGGCTAGAAGGCATGAAAGTTGCTCAAGAGCTTCCCAAGAAAGAGAATCCCGACAGCTTCTATAGATATAGTAAGGTCAAAATGAAAGCAAGGGACACAACTGGTCCTCAGTGTGATCATATGTGCATGGAGCCAAAAGAGATGGGGAAGATCTTAAATAGATTATTTTCAGCTCTAATTACTCAGGAGACACAGGGTCTAAAAATGAGGCAAGACAACAGTGAGATCATGGACTGTATGCAGATTACAGAAGTGTTTGCTGTCTTGTGACAAATTAAGGTGAATAAATCCCCAGGGCCTGACAAGGTGTTCCCGCAGACCTTTTGAGCGATTAGTGCAGAAATAGGGGGCCCTAGCAGAGGTGCTTAGTACATCCTCAGCCACAGGTGAGGAGCCAGAAGATTGGATGGTAGCTAATGTTCCATTTTTAAGAAAGTATCTAAGAATAAGCCAGGAAATTATAGGCCAGTGTGCCTGATAACAATGGTAGGAAAGACACTGGAAAGTTCTAAGAGATCAGATATATAATTACTTGGATAAACAGGGACTAATTAGAAATGGTCTACATGGCTTTCTGCCATATCTAATCAATCTTATAGTTTTTCAAGCTGGTGCTTGGGAAGCTGAAAGGTCAGAAGGTAAATAATTCACCTTAACTAGATGGGCTAAGCTCCAGGATTCTGAAAGAGCTGTCTAAAGAAATTGTGGCGGTTTTAGAAATGATCTTTCAAGCATCACTATATTCTAGAATGGCTCCAGAGAACTAGAAAATTGTAAATGTCACTTTAAGAAGGGAAGCAGGCAAAAGACAGGAAATTATAGGCCAGTTAGCCTATCTTAAGTGGCTTGGAAGATGATGGAGTCCATTATTAAGGCTAAGGTTTCAGGCTACTTGGAGGTTCACAATAAAGTAGGCCAAAGTCAGCATGGTTTCCTTAAGGGAAAATCTTCCCTGACAACACAAAGTATACTGCAGATTCTGTGGTCAAATCAAGATGTACAAACAAGCTGGATGAACTCAGCAGGTCGGGCAGCATCCATTGAAATGAGCAGTCAATGTTTCGGGCCGAGACCCTTCATCAGGACCTGTACTAATCTGTTGGAATTCTTTGAGAAAGTAACAGACAAGATAGACAAGGGAGACTCAGTGGATGGTGTTTACTTGGATTTTTAGAAGGCTTTTGACAAGGTGCTGCACAGGAGGCTGCTTAACAAGATAAGTGACTATGAAATTACAGGAGAGATATGAACATGGATAGAATATTGGCTACAAAAAACAGAAAATCTGCAGATGCTGGAAATTCAAGCAACACACACAAAATACTGGGGGAACTCAGCAGGCCAGGCTATGGAAAAAAATAGAGTTTATATTTTGGGGCAAAACCCTTTGGCTGTCTGGCCGGAGGCAAAGAGTTGGAATAAAGTGGGCTGTTTCTGACTGGCTGACAGTGACTAGAGCTATTCCGCAGGGGTCGGTATTGGTCGGTACTGCAGGAATCCTCATTAGTTTCTTTTCCTCCGCTTAGTAATATGCTTAAATTCAGCTGGTCACCATGTCTGATTTGAGGTCGTAGGCAGAAGAGAACAGAGCGCCAGCCGGGCGAGAAGGCAGACCGACCCAGTGCACATCAGCTCTCCCGCCACTGGCAGGTGAGACGGGCGGGTGCTGGGTGGCCGTGCCTCACGCAAATGATATTAATAAATGCAGGAAAACAAGCAGGAATTACCTGACTGTACTTACAAAAGCATGACAACACATGAACAGATCTAGCGCAACCAAAACAATGTGCAGCAGAATGGTACGGTGGCCCAGGAAATTTGAAAGTACAGTTGCGTGGAAAATTTGAAATCAGTGCCGGATTATTGAAGAAACCGGATTACAGGTAGTCGGATTAGTGAAGGTCGACTATATATCAATGATTTGGAACACAGAATTGTTGACTTGGTGGTGAAGTTTGCAGACAATTTGAAGATACATGGAGGAACAGGTAGTGCTGAGGAAGCAGATAGTCTGCAGAAGGACTGATTTAGACATATTGAGAGATTGGGCAAAGAATGTATATATAGTGTAAGGAAGTGTATGATCATGCACTTTGGTTAAAGGAATAAAGACGTAAACTATTTTCTAAATAGGGAGAAAGCTCAAAAATCAAATGTGCAAATGAGCTTGGGAGCACTTGTGCAGTGTTCCCTAAAAGTTATCTTGCACGTTAAATCTGTAATAAGGACGGCAAATACAGAGTTAGCATTCATTTCAAGAGGACTATAAGAGTGAGGATGTAATGTTGAAGCTTTATAAGGCATTGGACAGACAGCATTTGGAGTATCGTGAGCAGTTTTGGGCGCCTTATCTAAGAAGAAATGTGTTGGCATTTGAAAGGGTCCAGAGGAAGTTCACGAGAATGATTCTGGGAATGAAATGGTTAACACACAAAGAGGACTTACTCTGGGCCTTTACTTGCTGGAGCTTAGAAGAATGAGGGGGGAATCTCATTGAATACTTAAAGCCTAAAGAGGGTGAATGTAGAGAGGATGTTTCCTATAATGGGTGAATATAGCACCAGAGGGCACAGCCTCAGAGTAGAAGGGTGTCCATTTAGAACAGAAATGAAGAGGAATTTCATTAGCTAGAGGGTGGTGAATCTGTGGAATTCATTGATATGGACAATGTAGAGACCAATTCATTGAGTATATTTAAAATGAGGTCGATAGGTTCTTGATCAGTCAGCATTTCATAGTTTATGTGAAATGCAGGAGAATGGCGTTGAGAGGCATAATAAATCAGCCATGATGGAATGGTGCATCATGGGCCATATGGCCTAATTCTGCTACTACGTCTAACGTTCTTATGATTACCAGGGAAGTTGATGAAGGGAAAGCAGTGGATATAAACTGCATGGACTTTAGAAAGGCATATGACAAGATCCTGCATGGGAGGTTGGTCAAGAAGCTTTAGTCATTTAGTGTTCAGGAAGAGATAGTAAACTGGATTCAACTTTGGCTTTATGGTAGAAGCCCAGGAGTGGTAGGAGATGGTACCTATCTGACTGGAGTGCTACAGGGACCAGTGCTAGGTCTGTTGTTGTTTGTCACTTATATCAACAATCTGAATGATTATGTAGTTAACTAGATAAGCAAATTTACGGTTAACACCAACAGGTTTAGTGAACAGCATGGATGGCTTTCAAAGCTTTCAGTGGGATCTCAACCAGCTGGAAAAATGGGCTGAAAAATGGCAGATGAAATTTAATGCAAGTGTGAGGTGTTGCACTTTGGGAGATAAACCCGGGTTTGGCAGAGCATTGTGGAGTGCAGTAGAACAGAGGGATTTAGGAATACAGATCCATAATTCCTTGGAAGTGGTGTCACAGGTAGAAAAGTTCAGGGAGTCAGCTGGAGACGCTCATGGAGTGAGTACTGTTTTGGATTCGCTCCATAACCTTTACTTTTTTTTAACTTTTCATCACCCTTATTCAGCTTATTTTTACCTATACCGAAAGTTCCTTTGTTAATTTTTTTTTTAACTTACTGCCAAGAGTTTGTTGTGAACTTTTGAAGATATGCAAACAGAAATGTCTCTCAGGTCTAAGGGACGGGATCCCGGACGCAATCAGAACGGTAACGGAAAGAAGCAGGCTCCGACACAACAAACACAATTAACTTTTGAATTGTTTATGGAGGTTTTGGATAAAAAATTTGATGAACTACAACAATTTTTTAAAGAAGATATAAAGGCTTTTCAAGAGTACATGGTTAAGACGGATTCAGTAATTAAACAGCAACAAGCTCTTATTGCGTCTCTGCAAGAAGATGCTCGGAAGCGAGATTTAACTATTGAAAAACTGCAACAGGATTTAATTTCGACCATTAAGCTGATGGAAGCCCTTAAAGCCAAGAGTGACGATTTTGAGAATCAGTCCAGAAGACAGAACTTACGTATACTTGGTCTTCCAGACGGCAAAGAAAAAGATGACCCTTCGAAATATTTTGCTCAACTTTTAAAAGAAGCGTTTCAGACGATTTTTCCGAATAACCCTCCTTTATTGGATCGGGCACATAGAATTCGGCGTTGATCACCGAGTGCTACAGACAAACCTTCGGTGGTAATTGTCTGGTTCCATTATGTACATGACAAAGAACAACTTATACGTGCAGCTCGTCAGGTAAGAATGATTAAATTCAAAGAATATTGTTTCCGCCTGGTCGAAGACTTTAGCCCTGACCTTTTAAAAAGAAGGCTTCTTTTTAAACCGTTGATGGCTGAATGTTATGAGAAAAATCTGAAACCTGCGCTCCTATACCCTGCGAAGCTTCGAATTTCTCCGTCAATGCTCCACGACAGGTTTTTCTTTCAACTTCAGAAGCGAGAAAATATCTGGAGGAGAACTTCCCTACTGCTACAGACACCGGTCTCTAATAAATGAACGATTCTGATCGTGTAAGATGGTTCTCGATCTCTTAAACCAGAATTAAAATCTGGTTATTGGTGTAGGTTCATCCTATACTTTATACTTAAGTTAAACCGTGTTTTCGTCATATTAATTGTTCTGCCGTATACACTTTAACCAGTATACTACATTCTTGTCCATTAACTTTGTTCCTTCGAAGGTATATTTTTAATTCTTTGAAGGTGAATTTTTCTTTGATTAAGATGGTGGTTTTTTGAAAAAGATTTTTGGTTTTGCTTAAGATGGCATTATTTTTTTCTTTCTTTTGTCTTCTTCCTACAATGCATCGCTTATCATAGCTTAAATATTTTTTGTTTTGTCTGGGCTAGAGCCCGATTTATAATTTTTTTAGTGACTATATTCTTATTTTTTTTACAACTAACTATACTTAGAAATATGGTTTTTATTATAGCGATTTTAATTTTTAAAGTTGGGGTGATTCTTTTATATATATATCCTTTATATATGGAGTGTTCTTCAGCTGACATAGGGGTAGAATTAGTCTTACTTTTTCCTTTTTTAAGTCATATTTTGGCTTTTTCTATTTTTCTTGGGGGTGGGGGGATGGTCTGTCTTCTAATTCTATTTTTTTTTTGCATCAGTTTGTGTTGTTTTTTTATTTGGGCTGTTTTTGAACTTCAAATATGTCATCACTTCCGGGTCTTCTCTTTACTTTTGTTCCTCTTCCGGGTGCATGAGTTTATAAGTTGGTTAACCCTTTCTATACCAAAGGGTTGATTTTAGAATTATGGCTCCGACCATTAATTTTGTGTCTTGGTTTAAATCATCCAATTAAACGAAAGAAGATTTTCAAAGTATTCCAAAGACTTAATGCTCATATCATTTTTGTACAAGAAACTCATGTGAGGAAGGAGGACAAATTTCGTTTTTTTAGATTTTGGCGGGGTCAACAGTATCACGCAAATTCGAATGATAAAGTAAAAGGAGTTTCAATTTTTATTGACTCCTCTATTCCATTTGTTCAACATCATATTTTTTCGGATCCGAATGGTAGATTTTTGTTAATTATGGGTTTACTTTGTAATAAAAAGGTTGCTTTGGTTAATGTTGATGCTCCAAATGTGGATTGTCCTGACTTTTTTAAGTCCTTATTTACCTCTTTACCCAATCTAAATGAATATAAGTTAATAATGGGTGGTGACTTTAATTGCTGTTTAAATCCTCTGATGGATAAATCTTTATCTATTCAGACTTTACCTAATAAGTCGGCCACTTGTATTAACTCTTTTTTGACTGACAATGGAGTTTTTGATATTTGGAGATTTTGGCATCCTAAAGACAAAGAGTTTTCTTTTTTCTCACATGTTTATCACTCTTATTTGAGAATTGATTATTTTTTTGTAGACACTTGTTTTATTCCATTGGTAATCGGTTGTAACTATGATATTATAGCTATCTCTGATCATGCTCCATTATTACTTTCTATGAAATTTACGGATACAGCTTCTAATGCCAGACAATGGCAATTTGACTCTACCTTATTGCAAGACTCTGACTTTATAAAATTTATGGAGGGGCAGATCGACTTCTTCTTTTCAACTAATTCTACAGATGATATCTCCTGCGGAACACTTTGGGACACTTTTAAAGTGTATATACGTGGACAGATTATGTCTTATTCTGTTGGTTTGAGGAAACGTACTAAGATGGAAACTCTTTTATTGGTTGATAAAATTAAAGAGATTGATAAGAAATATTCGATTGCTCCTAGTAAGGAGCTTTACAAACAAAGGGTTGAACTTCAAATGGAACATAGTTTATTACTTACATCCTCGATTGAAAATCAATTAATGAAAACTAGATTTGATTTTTATATACATAGTGATAAATCTGGTAAATTGTTAGCGAGTCAATTGAAGAATGCTTTGGTTAAACGTCAAATCACTAAGATTTGTCAGCAGAATGGGAATCTGACATTAATCATGATGAGATAAATAAGGCATTTCAAGACTTCTATACCTCCCTGTATCAATCTGAATTTCCTCAAGATCATAATACCATGTCTGATTTTCTTGGGAAATTAAATTTTCCAAGATTATCATCTGATGATCTTTTAATATTGGATACTCCTATTACGGATGTAAAAATTAAAGGGGCTATTTCCTCAATGAATTCTGGGAAAGCACCGGGTCCAGATGGTTATACAGTTGAATTTTTAAAATTTTTTTCTGCCACTCTTTCCCCTTGGTTATGTGAGGAAGCCATTAGATGGGGGAATTTGCCACAATCTTTTTATAGAGCTTCCATTTCTCTAATATTGAAGAAAGATAAAGACCCTACTAACTGTGCTTCCTATAGACCAATATCTTTATTGAATGTAGACTCCAAGATTTTTTCCAAGTTACTGGCATCTAGATTGGAGAAGGTATTACCCAAAATTATTTCAGATGATCAAACCGGTTTTTATTAAAAATCACTATTCTTTTTTTAACATTAGGAGATTGTTGAATATTGTTTATACTCCCTCACATGACACTTCAGAATGCGTGATTTCATTAGATGCGGAGAAAGCATTTGATAGAGTTGAATGGCCTTACTTATTTAATGTGCTGGAGAAGTTTAATTTTAGTCCGATATTTATATCATGGATTAAATTGATTTATCATACTCCAGTAGCCTCAGTGTTTACCAATAATCAAAGATCTCCCTTTTTTCGCCTATTTCGGCGCACTAGACAAGGATGTCCTCTTAGTCCATTACTATTTAACATTGCCTTAGAACCTTTGGCAATTGCCATCAGACAATCATAGGATATTTTGGGTATTAATTGTGGGACAGACATTCATAAGTTATCTTTGTATGCAGATGATTTATTACTATTCATTTCTAACCCGGAGAAATCCATCCCGGCAGTTTTATCATTATTGGTTCAATTTAGTGAGTTTTCTGGGTATAAGTTAAATCTTAATAAAAGTGAAATGCTTCCTTTGAATAAACGGGTCCCAATTTATGGAAATTTACCTTTTAAATTAGTTAATGATTCTTTTACTTATTTAGGGATCAAAATCACAAAAAACCATAAAGATTTATTTAGATTTAATTTTTTACCCTTAATTGATCAGATTAAAGATTTGTTTACTAAATGGTCACCATTATCTTTATCCCTAATAGGTAGGATTAATGCTATTAAGATGGTTATTTTACCTAAGTTTTTATATATTTTTCAAGCGATACCAATTTTTATCCCGAAATCTTTTTTTACTAATGTTGACTCTAAAATTTCTTCATATATATGGCAGAATAAAAATCCCAGGTTAGGTAAAACATATTTACAGAAGACAAAAAATGAAGGCGGGTTAGCATTACCTAATTTCAGATTTTACTATTGGGCAGTTAATATTAGATACTTGTTATGTTGGTTGAAAGATGGGGGTGGATCTTTCGGCCCTCGTTGGGTGAGTTTAGAAACTAAATCTGTATCAGCTTATGCTCTGGGTTCTATTTTAGGGACTTCTCTCCCTTTTGCTCTTTCTAAACTGCCGAAATGAATTGACAACCCGATAGTTACACATACTTTGCGTATATGGTTTCAATTTCGGAGATTTTTTGGGTTGACTCAATTCGTTTTAAATAGTCCTATTGTATCTAATTGTTTTTTCCACCCTTCTATTATAGATCAAGCCTATTCGGCTTGGAAAACTAAGGGATTACTAAGATTTTCTGATTTATTTTTGGACAATTGTTTCATGTCTTTTGAGCAATTATCCAACAAATATAACTTGCACAGATTTCATTTTTTTAGATATTTACAGATTAGACATTTTTTAAGTTCTGTACTCCCTACATTTCCAAATTTTGTGCCTTCAGATATTTTGGAGAGCTTATTTGAATTTGACCCTTTTCAAAAAGGGCTTATTTCAAAACTTTATAATATAATTATGAAGATACGTTCAGAGCCTCTTTATAAGACTAAAAAGGATTGGGAAAGAGAGCTTAGCCTTATTATTTCTAGTGAGAATTGGGATAGAATTCTTCAATTAGTTAATACATCATCATTATGTGCCAAACATTCATTTATACAATTTAAGGTCGTACATAGGGCCCATATGTCCAAGGATAAATTAGCTCATTTTTACTCTCATATCAGTCCTATTTGTGATAGATGTCAATCTGAAATTGCGTCTTTAACTCATATGTTTTGGTCTTGTTCATTTTTGGAGAAATATTGGAAAGATATTTTTGATATTATTTCTGCGGTTTTGAATATTGATTTACAACCTCATCCTATTACCGCAATTTTTGGTTTACCAATGTTAGACTCACTGCATTTTTCTTCTTCTGCCCGTCGAATGATTGCATTTCTAACTCTGATGGCTAGAAGATCTATATTGTTGAATTGGAAGGAAATTAATCCTCCCACTGTATTTAATTGGTTCTCTCAGACTATGTTATGTTTAAATTTAGAAAAAATTAGAAGTGGTGCTTTTGAGACTTCTATTAAATTTGAAAAGTTATGGAGACCATTTATTCAACATTTTCATATGATGTAATATGACCCTGTGCCAAGTTCATTTGATTTCCCAGCTTTTAGCTTATGTATGTTGAGAGGACCGGAAGTGACGGCATTGATGAATATTTATTTTTGTGAGATATTATAAACAGCCCCCCTTTTTTTTGCTTCTTTTTCTTCTATATTAGTTATTAGATTAGTAGATTAGCTAGTTTTGCATTATATATATTTTTTTCTTTCTTACTTCTGTTTTTTTATATCATATATTACGAAATATTTAGACTTACCATGTTCATACATATATTTTATGGCTTATGTCTTAGTAAACTCATTTAGATTGTAACTATTATGTATGTTTTTTTCATATGTAATGGAATTTGTATGTTGGTAATTTCTTTATCAATATACCATTTGTATTCTGTCCATATTACTAATAATAATAAAAAGATTTAGAAAGAAAGAAAAGATCAAAAAGAGCGCTTATGGTTTATTGGCATTCATATGAACACAGGAGTTATGGTGATATGTTAAATTCTGTAAGACATCAGTGAGGCCTAACTTGGAGTATTGTGTGCAGTTCTGGTGCTCTATCTACAGGAAAGATATCAATACAATTGAAAAAGCACAGAGACAATTTAAAAGGGTGTTGCCAGGACTTCAGAAGGTTGAACTATAGGGAAATGGTGCATAGGTTTGGACTTCATTCTCTGAGGCTGAGGAGAATGAGGAAAGATTTATAAAATTATGAGAGATGTAGATAGGATAAATGCAAGCATGCTTTTCCACTGTGATTGAGTTGGACTAGAACTAGAGGTCATCAGCAAAGGGTGAAAGGTGAAATGGTTAAGGAGAACATGAAAGGGATCTTCTTCACTCAGAAGGTAGTGAGAGTGTGGAACAAGATGCCAGTGGAAGTGGCAAATGGCAGTTTGATTTTAACATTTAAGAGAAGTTTGGATCATTGATAGGAGGGGTATAGAGGGCTCTGGTTCAGGTGCAGGTTGCTGGGACTTTGCAGGATAATAGTTCGGCATGGACTAGATGCTGTAGTACTTTATGAATCAGCATTCTCTTAAGACCTACAATTCTACAAGTTTTCAATAAAATATGATTTTAATAACATTGAGATCAGAAATGTAATTTAAGTAATTTCCTTACTTTAGTAACGTGAAATGAAATAAATGGGACAAGAATGTAAATTTAGGAAAATTGCTTATTTAGAAGAAAAATGAAACACTTGTTATAAGATTTCATATTCCATGAATAGACTGTTATAAGTTTTCAGAAACCAAAAATTAACACATTTTGCAAAAAATTAATATTACATTGTATTACTATACAGGCTTGAAGTTCTTAATGTAGGGCATCTTACATTCCATTTAAATTATTCCTACTCTGTATATTATTATAAGTACAAGCTAATAGTAGGAAACCAAGACCAATTGCATATTTGATTTCCCAGTGAACAATTGGGCAAAAAATAAGCAGAGGAAGGTAAATTACAATGGATGGAATCAATGTCAAATCATTTGCATCAAGAGCAGCAAAAGGAAAATTCAAACTAGATTAAAGGGGTAAGAAATTAATTTTAATTTTCAGTAATTCCAAACTTTATTCTATGGAACTCTGTGGTCAAATTTGTTCACAACTGGAGAAGAGGCTGATTTCAATCATTAACAATTATCAAAAGGATACTGACACCAATAATTAATGCTTAAATATCTGTGGTGAGTTTATTGTCGATTATATGGAAATATAGCAACTTAATGTAATTAATAGGAAGATTAAGAGCAAGCTGCTGAGTTGACAAAGATGGTAGCTAACAAGTATAAAACATCCCTCAATGTAGCAATTCATGTACTGTATGTCTTCCTTACACATTGCTGATTGATAAGTACATTAATAACAAAATGTGTGATTTTGTTATTCTATCCAATATCCTGATCAGAATGAGCAATTCTCAATAACAATTGTCAAGAAAAGTCATCTTCCAGATTACTATACAAAACATTATGTGCAGAGTGACCACAATTTTTTGCAATTGCCATGTACTCTCCCAATCACTTTATCTATATACCTGTGAAGATTCTTTACAGGTTTCTCCTCTTACAACCCAACTTGGTTTTGTTTCATTAGCAAACTTGATAATATAGATTTTCATTTTCTTAGCCAAATCACTGATACAAATCATGAATTGTTGGAGCACAAGTACAAATTGCCATGGTACTCCCACAAGTCACAGTCTGCCTACCTATAAACAATACATAAATTACAATTCTTTATCTTCTGTTGGATAACAAATTATTAGAGGTCAGGAGTTCCCTGATTTTTTTCTTCCTCCCATCTTAAATTGCGGGATTATTCTTGCTACTTAACAATCTACAGGAACAATTCCAGAATCTATAGAATTTGGAAGAAAATATCCAGTGTTTACTAACGCCATAGCCAGTTTTATCAGAACTATTTTCAAGTCTTAGGGATTTAGTGTCACTAACCTCTTTTTAACTAATCCTTTTTCAGTTTTGCTAGACTCTTGGTTTTTAGTACATTTTTATCTGTGGAAAAAGTCACAAATGCCTTGGTTGTTCTGCATTTTCTTTACACTCCATTATATTTTTTCCTGCCTCTGCCTATTGCTTTTAACAAAACCATTGCTTTTGTTAAAGTTATATGAGAGCCTTACAAACAGGTTGTAAAGAACTTTTTGTAGGAATTATTGAGGGAGGTGCCCGATCAATGGCATGACATCACGTGACACTGCCCCCCCCCCCCCCCCCCCCCGCAAATTGCTATGCTTGGAAGAAAAAGGACACTGCACAACTGCACCAAAACCTCGTCCCAACTGTGAAGGATGGTGGAAGGAGCTTCATAGTTTGTGGCTGCTTTGCCGCCTCAGAGCCAGGAAGCTTGCAATTGTTGAGGGAACAATTAATTCAAAATTGTATCAAGGCATTTTACAGGAGAATGTCAGGGTAGCAGTCCGTCACCTGAAATTTGACAGAAGTTGGATAACAGAACAAGACAATGATCCAAGAGACAAGAGTAAATTAACAACAAAATGGTTTTAAAAAAAAAGAAGAAAATTAGTATTTTGGAATGGCTGTATCAAAGTCCTGACCTTAATCCTATAAAAATATTGTGGAAGGATCTGGAGCAAGCAGTTCATGCAAGGAAGCCCACCAACATCCCAGAGTTGAAGCAGTTTTGTATGGAGGAATGACCTAAAATTCCTCCAAGCCAAAGTGCAGGTCTGATCAATAGTTACCAGAGACATTTAGTTGAAGTTATTGCAATACATAGGGGTCACACCAGTTACTGAAAGCAAAGGTTCACATACTTTTCACAACAAATATATGTAATATTGGATCATTTTTCTCAATAAATAAATTAATATAATCTTTTTCATTATTTATTTAATTGGGTTCTCTTTACCTTTTTTCAATACTGTGATCAGATGTTTCCCTCTGAATAATCTACTTCTCTCTTCTATCTCAGCCAAAAATCAGTGTGCTTCCCATTAAGCTATGGCAACTGCCATTCTACATCCTCTCTTCCCATCATCCAGCACCATAATGTACTTTTCAGTTGATGTAGCAATTTAGTTCTTTAAATATACTACAATGTGATTTCCTCTGCACAGGAGCGGCTAAGTGCAGATTCCATGACTGTTAGGCAGAATACCTATTAAACTGCAATTATAGTTACCAGAGCAGGTTCACTTTAATTCCCCATCCCAGTCTGATTTCTCTGATCTTGTCCTCCAACATCTAATTTTGAGAAAGGGTACCTGATCTTCCAACCACACATACAGAATGACAGAGTTTACAATTTCAAGTCATTGACATTTCCAGCTTTGTTTTTATGGTTAAGCATTCTTGATCTACACTTCCTCCAGACTGGTCTTTCATCAATAATCTTTTTGTAATTTAAACTCCCTTGCCTCTCATCTTATCATAAACGTTACCATTGGCCCTCTCTCCTCTCCTCTACATCATAAAGATCTTTTCACCTTAAATCCCACTTCTAAGGTCAATAGAAAGCTTGTCTCTTAAGATGAAGACAGAGAGATACAGAAAAGGGAGAGAGATATCAGAAAATATCCAAGTAAATTTCAGGGTAGGGTGGAGGTTCTTAGTAAAAATGACAAAATTCACTAGTTCTGCACAAATGCAGGAGGCAGCACTAACGTAGTCATTAATATAGTATCAAAGAGATGGGTAGTGATACTGCAGCACAATTGATATAAGAACTGATCCATGTATTTGACAAAAAAAAAGCGTAGTTAGTCCCATGTGAGTGTCCAGGATAACTGTTGCCCATTTGTAGAAAGTTAGAAGTGGATAAGGGCATAAGAAATGTCCTGGACTATCAAGCATAGAGAGCTGTTGTAGGAAAGCAGCATTCATCATCAAGGACTCTCGCCACATAGGTCATGCTCTTTTCTCACTGCTGCATTAGGAAGAAGGTACAGGAGTCTCAGGACCCACACCACCAGGTTCGGGAACAGTTATTACTTGAACCAGAGGGGTTAACTTCACTCACCCCATCATTGAACTATTCCCACAACCTTTGGACTCCCTTTTGAGGAATCTTCATGTCATGCTCTTGATATATATTGCTTGCTTGCTTGCTTGTTTGTTTGTCTGTTTGTTTATTTATTTATGTATCTATCTATCTATTTATTTATTTATTTCAATGTTACTATTTCTTTTTTTCTTTATTTTGTATTTGCACAATTTGTTGTTGTCTTTTGCACACTGGCTGTTTCTCTTGTTGAGTGTAGTCTTTCACTGATTCTATTGTATTTCTTTATATTTACTGTGAATGTACACAAGAAAAGGAATCTCATGGTTATATATGGTGACATATATGTAGTATTAATAATAATAACTACTTTATTGATCCTGAGTGAGAAATTATTTCAATATGGCAGCAACATTTAAAAACACATTTAGCAGTGTGCAGACTTAACTAATAATGAAGTACAGATTAACAATATACACAACAATTTACCAACGTGCAATAGTGTAATAATAATGTATGGAATAATAAAACAGAGACTACTGTACTATGATGTGTGTTCTCCTGTTGCATGGAAATGAATTGTTGTATATACTTATTGCATTTGGTAGGAAAGTTTTTCTGTAACGATCCTTGTGACAGTGGTGTTGAGTCTGTTCAAAAGGGTGCTCCGCTGCTTATTGAGTAGATCATGGAGAGAATGTGCCTGACTGTCCATAACAGATAACAGTTTGTTTAGTGTCCTGCTCTCTACCACTAACTCAAAGGTCGTAGCCAAGGACAGATCCAGCCTTTTTGATGAGTTTCTTTAGTCTTTTTGCATCAGCAGCACCAACGGTTATTATTATTATATGGCAGTTGATTCCTTCTCTCTCTCTATCATTTCACTGAGAGCTAAAGGACTATTATATAAGTGGCATTTCAGTATTTAGAAGATTGATCAAAGCAAAATGATCTGAACCAGATATAGAGGTCTCATTTACAAACAGTGACCAAAGTACCCTATGGTTTCAAACAAGTACCTTGAAAATCTACCATGCAATTATTTTAAACTGCTGTTATATGTGGATAGGCAAAATAGGAACAACTTACTTCAACTCTGTGCAACTGAAAGTTGTAAATCCACATATACCATGTTTCACTATAGTCCATTCGACACTTTAGACCCAACTCCAACACTAGTATTTAAAATGCTATTCATCAGTCAGATGGTCTATCTTAGGCTACATCCACACTAGACTGGATAATTTTGAAAACGCTGGTTTCGCGTAAAAACGATAGGCATCCACACTATGCGTTTTTGAAAATATCTCTGTCCACACTGAAACGGAGATTTCGGCGAATCTCCTCCTACTGCGCATGTGCAGGACACATCTACCGAAAACAAGTGACATGTTTGGTGTCAAATCTCGCTGTAAAAGTGCACGTTTGTGTAGTTACAGACTAGAAAAACTTAAAACGATGGACAGCTGTTGGCTCTCGAGCAGGAGAACTTAAAACTAAAAAAACAAATATTGGAGCGTACGGCGGCAACCGGCAGGGAGTTCACGGACAGATTGACCCGGCTGGCGATAAACATTGAAAAACTAACTAATTCTGTTGCATTAATAAAGCACCTTGTCAAATGTGTAAAACATGCCTGTATCAGTGTTATCTTGTATTTCCATACAATGTTACATTAGGCTGTTACACATCTATTGTCAGAGAAGTACTTGCATAAATAGGTAAACCACCTTCATACGAGCAGGGACAGAAAACGGCAAAGTGAGTACAGTATACTTATTTACTCAGTAAGTTATGGGTCAAAATATTTGGTGAGTATACTTCTAACTCTTCTGACTTCAGTCTCATTCCCGTCTGTTCTGAAATTGTTAGGTTGCGTTCAGGAAAACAATGAAATAGCGCGCTGTCGTCTGACAGTGTTTTCAGAAGTCTCCAGTTACACTATCCACACTGATCTGCCCAAGCAGCGTTTTCAAAAATACCCACCTTGGAAAGCGTTTTTGAAAAGCTCCGGTTTCAGGAGACGAAAACGCCATTTTAGTGTGGACGGAGGGTAAAAATGAAGAGAAAAAGCTTCGGTTACGGATTTATCCGGCGTAGTGTGGATGTAGCCTCAGATTCCTTTGAAATTAATGTATTTACTACAATGAACTGCACTGAGTGGGCAACCAGTAACAACTCGCTAATGGTCTGCCATTGTTTCATGCTCTACTTGCTATCCACAAGAGAATTATTAAGCTCCTGATTTAAAAAGACATGCCAATCTATTAGCAAATTCTTTACCCCTTATCTACACATTGAGTAGTACACCCAACCGATTCTTTTGTGATGTTTGAACTAACCAGGTGTTTTGAATGGAATCCTTAGGTGACATTTTTAGTGTGTACATTTTGAGTGCAGAGGAGCTCCACTCATTCTATATCCCAATGAAAGACACAACTGAGAAATAGCTACAAGGTTTTCCATTTTGAATATCAGCAAAGTTATGTTTTAATAATTAAAACAAGAATTTGACCCTGGTTCACCCTCTTTTAAGTGTATCAGTACCCTGGTGCAAATCCATCCCAAAGTTCAGCACTCACTTTCTTCCCTGACCATTTGCTTCAGATTCCTCTGCTTCCTCATTACCTCCCTTAATCAAGTAGGAAAACTCATTCCTTCATAGTGTGTCACACAAAGACTTCTTGCCACTTACTAATCATGCTTTTCTGAAATACCATGGTGAATGGATTACTGAAAGGGGAAGGTGCATGCCAGTGGTATGGGAAGGTATCTAATTGGCCTATGAGGAGGAGGTTGAATGGTCAACAAGCTTGATGGCCAAAAGGCCTTTGTTAATCTAGTCAGTAGAGATAACAACAATTCTGTAGTGATTCATGAGCCATTTATAACACACCTGGCCCAACAAGTTATGATGACTGCTATAGCTGCTGGTTCATAAGTAGGATGATCTGGCCAAGGCCGTCAAACATGCAAAGAAGCATCTAGGAAGGTGTCATGTTCTTCCAGTCTCTCTGATGTGAGCATAAGGAATCCACATAAAAAGAAAAACAGCAAGCCTCTGAGGGTAAATTACAGGGTAGTTGCTGAGAAGATGTGCTTATTTGGCAACTCAAGTTTCTGAATGTGGTCACAATTTATAACAAAGATGAAGAAAAATTTCTCCTTCAGATAGACATGCATTTTTGTTACTGTAATCTGCTAGAATGCTATAATTAAGCAAGATGGCACCAGTGATGCTCTGCAGACAGTTCACAAAGCTACTTTTTCTTCTCCTTCTTTGAAATGTACTTTTACTATTAATCTCTGTGTGATTGGAGCCTGTAATTTACATTTTGATACTGTGTTTTTGGGCCAATTGAGCAATCTGGCATTTTGGTATCTTTGAGGGAATTTGACGTGATTGAAATAGAGTGTGTGGCATAATGGCAGAGCAAGAACCCATGATTGACTCTATTTCTTATTGATCTTGCTGAGTAAAGCATTGAGTAAGATTGAAATTAATGATCTTGAGAATGGGAGGCAAGTGACGGTATTCAATGCCACCTCCCTGCATTTGACTAGTCTCCCTCTCCCTCACTGCTGCTAGAGGAAGGTGCTGTCTTTGGTCTTGGGCAAGGCTATACGTTATACGTATTTCTTGTTTCTGGTTACTCTATTTTTTCTGGCTATTTTGCACGATTTTGATTTCAGCGAACTGGCACTGTAGTCTGTAGTCAACGAACAGTGCAGTGCAAAATTGAACTGAACTAAACCGAACATTCCTGGACTGTTTCATGAACTCTGCAGTTTTATGTTTAATATTCTTGTGTGTTATTCCCTAATTTTTTGCCATTTGCACAATTTGTTCTTCTTTTTAGTGTGTTGGGTATTTGATGTTATCTTTGAATGGGTTCCATGGTACTTTTTTTCATGACTGTCTGAGGGAAGATGAATCTCAGGGTTGTATACTGCATAGATACTTTGATAATAAATGTACTTTGACTTTGATTGTGCCATGTGTCACAAATGGTTGATAGGCGATACAGAAATAACCTGTTGATTTCTCCTCCTTACTGACGGTAAAATGTTCTCCAATTTAAATACAGTTCAAATGAAGGAGTCTTTTACAAATGGTCTTGTATAATTCCCAAATATTTACTCACTTCTTAAATATTTTACTGTTCTTTTGCCTATTTCTTCCTCAAACACCTCAGTGGGGTTAAATAAAGGTAATTTTCACTGTATTGTCATTAATTTTAATGACCATAGTTGCCATGGGTCATGCCTTCACTTCTATTAACACTATTAAATTTCCTATGAAATGAAATTGTATTGTTTTTATGACATTCTAAAACTGTTAACAATCCAATATTTCATTTAGTGAATTAAGCTGTTTATGGAAGTTTATCATATGGCTAATGTCCCAACAGTTTTTCCAAAATACTAAAATGAATAGAACTATAATCTGGACTATCATCATACTATTTCTTACAAATGCTTGGTAACTAAATGAGAAGGAATTAGGCAAAAGTTATTATTTCTAACATTTATAGAAACATAAAGTATCAATTTTAAACTATTCTGTGATGGGGAGATAACACGCCAAAATACTGGTACAATCTGAAACCACACTTCAAATTTTGAAAGATAATAGGGAAATATTAACCCTACACACCTAGCAGAAACATATGCTGTGATAAATTATCTCGGCAATTCATCTGTCAATGTGCTGCAGAAACAGTGCTGCCTATTATCTTAACTTCATCTGCTCAGCAAGAGGCAAGGACATCTTCCAGAAGCTGGCAGATTCCTTCTTTAAATAAGCTCAACACAGTCTGTTGTCCTGTGCAATGTTATGCTGGCCTCAGCATGACAACCATTGCCGCTTATCTCACCAAATAAGGATACAGTAATATGAAGAGGTCCAAAGTCCAAATGAACAATAAAGGCAACTTTTAAAAAAAATTTTGTTATAGAGAACTAGAGGAAGGCTATTGTACTTGCCTCACCTTATTCCATCCTGATGCCAACACCCAGTTAAGACAAAGTTAGATGAACTTTCAAAGTGAAACAGTACAATCACAGAAATTATCTATATAGCATTAACAATACAACAAAATCAGAATTATGTTAGCATCAGGAATTCCTGGTTGTTATGGAACCTTGACAATGAGGAAGTTGTGGTAATCTTAACATTTTGAAATGGAATTGTCTGTCAGTAACCTGTCCTTTCAAATAATTCACTTTTAAGGTTTCATCTTTGGCAAATGTAAACTGAAATATACAAGTAAAAAGGAAAGGATACTTATACTTTACTGAAAAATATGGTACATGTTGATAAATAGGGTTATGTAGGGCTATGTAGTCACACTACACATAAATATAAATTACTGGTATGCAGTAGTTACAAAAATAGTTTCACTCTGATTTAATACAGTGCAGTTTCTCCTTCCCTATCTCAATTGATGAATGGGATACAACCAAACAACTTGAAAAATGATCATGAAAACTGCTTGCTAATGCCCTTCAGGAAAAAGAAACTGTTACATTTCAATGCTGCCTGGCATAGTGGTGATATGTGGCTTTGGAAATCCAGAACATAATATTAAATTACTCAAACTTACCAATTCCAATTTCCTTTGCATTCTACCAAAGAACTAATAACCTCATAATAAAAATGTTCAACTCCCAAATCTACATAAATAATAGATTCAAAAGAAAAATAACTTTCTTACTATAGAATTCTATAGAATCACTATTGAATTCTAGTAAGATTTTTTAAAGTGGATACTATTGTACACACATATTAGGCTTGCTTCAGACTGTAGTCTATGATAACATACAAGAGCTATAATAAAATTCTGATTAGCAATGTACCAGTTTAAGAAGAATATATCAGTACTGAAGATAGCAGGGCGAATGTCACATTTACAGCATTGTATTTGGAAATAAACAATGATTGGTCTAGGGGTAAGGCATACATAAAATCATTTGGTCAACCAAGACTATGCTAAATTTCTGAGCTACCAAATACACATAGTTCCCACAACAATTTCTAGACACAGTGTATATTCAATCCCTTTTCAAAAGTTAAATTTGAATCTGCTTCCTTTGGACAATGATTTACAGATAATAAGAACTCAATGCAAAGAAAAAAATAATTACTTCTATTTGCTCTGCACCAGCACTTGCCCCAAAATATCAATTCTTTTTCTTGCACTTTAATTAAGTCAAAACTGGGTTTTCAGATACACAAATCCAAAGAAACATATGCCATGAAACTATTATTAGTTAAAAAATTGTTATATTAGTTAAAAAAATTGTTATATGTTAATTTAATCCAGATTGCTTCACAAATTACATCTGGGTGGATAATTCAATGGGGAAATTGGACCTAGGGAATTAAATGTACCATTTATGTTAACACATCTGATGTTTCAACAGCATCAAACAAGTACCTAATGACATTATCATTTATATGACACACATTTCCATTATCATCATCTCAAATTGGAGATTCAGGGTGTAATATGTATATAGACTATAGGTTACAACAGCAGGTTAGTCCATTTAGCGAATTATGTCTGCTTCACCAATCAGTGCTTATCTTTTTTTTTCCCTCAATCCCATTCTCTCATCTTCCTCCCCATAATCTTTAACTTTTCCAATAAGAACATATAAATTTCTACCTGAAATACATCCCACAACTTACCTCCACAGCCTTCTGTAGCAATAAATTCCACAGATTCACCACCTACTAGCTGAAGTAATTCCTCAACTCAGTTCTAAAGGGATGGGCCTTTATTCTGAGACTATGCCCTCAGATCAAAATGCTCCTACTAATGGAAGGATCATCTCCATGTCCACTCTATGCAAGCCTTTTAGTATTCTCGAGGTTTCTGATAAGACAGCTGTTGAATGTGCATATACACAACTAAGAAAAGTCACACTATTTTACATTTACTCCCTGGTGAGTTAAGGAAAGTTGACTGAGCAGATTCTAAGCTCATTGCAGGTTGCACAAACAAACACATGGCCAGAATGCCCCATAACAGTGATTGCCTTCCCAGCAGTTGGCTGCTGACTTACAGTGAATAGGTAACTCAGTACTAAGGACAGCAAGGAGAAGGAGCACCTGACAGGCATGAGATGTAAGTTGAAGAGCAGCAAAAAAAGAAGAGCAGGATGGTAAGGAAAAGTACTAGTGGAAAATCTAAATAAAAAGTCCCCATCTGCCAGAATGGAAGTAAGACTTTCACTACTTGGGCTATAAACAGTTTCTACAGAGGTTAAGCACTGCTAGATCATAATCCCTATTGTACTAGGATTTTAGAATTAACATAGGACACTAATGATTTTCTGAGACTGCACTTGATTAAACCCAGTGACTAGACATCGGTAAGCTCAACATGGTAGATAAATCTCTACTGGGAAAAATAATCAAGGACAGAATTAGCTGTAACTTGAACAAGAAAATCAGTATAGATTACTTAAAGACAAATTATGTTGAACTGATGGAGTCTTTCAATGAAATAATAAAGATGCAATAAGACAAATGTGACTGCTGTGGTACATATGAACATGCCCATGAATAAAGAGGCTTTGAAAGCAAGGTAAGAAACTGGAGAAACAATACAAACAGAAAGTAGGACTGAAGCACTGATTTTTCAGACTAGACAAAACGTGCATATGGAGATCCCTTGGGGACAGTGCCAGGACCAGGATCACTGTTTCTCTTAATAAATATTATAGATTTGGAACAACAAACAATCTGCTATTAGAACTCAGCAGGTCAAGCAAAATCTGTGGGGAAAATGGATTGTCAATATTTTGTGTTGAAATCCCACATCGGAACTGAATGAAACAAGGATAAATAGCCAGCATAAAGATGGAGGTGGCAGGGGGAGGTGGGAAGAATGCTGAAGCATGGGCCAGAAATGATTGCACTGGAAGATCACAAAAAGGTTGATCCAGGTGGGAGACAGAAGGAGTGGAACATGTTAATCTTCCATTTAATATGTCCTTGTCTGAATACTGAGCTCATAGAGTGGAACGTTCTAAGAGAATCTCTGTACCATAAGATTTCCCTTTCAAAACTTATACTAACATTGCCTCTCCTTTTTGCCAGTCTCCTTCACTTCCTCATTTACTTTATCTTCTGCTGGACAGCATCAAAGATAAACTCAGTTGACAACAGGTTATGAAGATACAGACGACCTTTCTCTGTCTGCAAAGAAACATTGCAAGACATCCAAAAATGGCTTAAAGACTGGAACAATCTTGATGCATGTAAAAGATTTCTGCACAAAGTTTTTTATGGCCTTTCACAAATGACATGAAAACAACCTGCTGCAATAACTAGGTATCAAAGGCATGATAAGGTGAGAGGTATAATATTTAAGTAGAGATCTTAGGAGCTTGCCTTTTATACAGAGTGGTTGTTATCTGGAATGTACTGCCAATGGAGATAATGGTACTTAAGGCATTTAGTCAATTAGATATGCAATGCACAGTATACAGTCTTCATATAAGCTGATGGCAATAATGTAGATGTGATAAAGGGTTGTCACAGACATGCAAGGCTCAAGGACCCATCCTGTGCTACCTTGCTCCATGACACTATATAGAATACACAGGAATATAACACTGATAAGTGAGGAATGGCCTTTATTCCTCATATAAAACAGTTTAGGAATTAAAAAAATGCAAATGTCAAGGTTACAAGACAATGTTCATCAGAAACTTAAGACTGGAAATGATAGTCCAATCACAAGCAAGATCTGCAGATGCTAGAAATCCAAGCAACATGCACAAAATGCAGGAGGAAATCAGCAGGCTAGGGAGCATCTTTGGAAAAGAGTACAGTCAACACTTCAGGCCGAGACCCTTCATCACGACTCACCTTTTCTTGAAGAATACTAGAGGATGCCACAAATTGGCACAATAATAAGAATTTCATTTTGAGCACTCACACCTCAATAATGGCAAAGATTAACCATTGCCAGCTCAAGAATTTATGAGGTAAGGATGCTTAAGATGCTGTATAAATTGGGGGCTTTGACTTCCATAAGCACAGCAGTCTGGGTAACTTCATCCAAAAAAGGTCACCACTGAATGACAAACATTAATCTTCACATTCATTGTTTTCAGATTTGCTTCGAACGTGGCTTTAGCACATGCAGCACAAACAGCAGAACTACCACGAAAGTGCCCATGACAAAGCAATTATAAATGTAAGTGACAGAAAGTTTCACCCAAGATCACTTTGCCACCATGTACAGGCCTCATAATTCATCCAAAATACTTCCAAATGGTCATATAATTCTAGTGATATTGCATTGAATTGGATGAAGTCCGAGAGTGACACTGCCTAACCTTTTGAAGGATGAAAATATGACCCAACCTCATCTGTAAATAACAGACATTGAATCCTGAAATGTCAGATTGAATTTCTGAAACTATGCAATTAATACAAAATTATACTGGAATTAGACTGCATTATACTGATAAAATGATACATAATATAATTTCTAGGCACCTATCCATAAACAATTATTGAGAATGGAAATAGCCTGCTTTTATAGTTACAGAAAAAATTGTTCTGTATTTAGGGAATAAAAAAACTTGACAGCATCAATTATCATCACAAAAACACATAACAAAAATAGTTGCTATAAAAAAGGTTTTTAAATTAAAATAAACAAACACACACTTTGAGGGCTCACCGGAGGAGTTAATATAGTGTGAGAAGAATAATTAACAATGCAAGTTTCAGAAGTCAGTAAATTTAGTGTGCATAATAAATTTGTGTACTATAATAAAATGTGCAGTAACTTTTGTTATCGATCTACTTCATGAAGATTAAGGCAGTGCATCTCATCAGCTTCATGACAGCTTGCAATGGCACCTAATGAATTTGCTAAGTATTGAAATGAGGTGGAGCTGAATATCATCAACAATAATCATGAGTTTGTACACGTTCAAATACATAGTAATGCATAAATTTAAAACTAAACTTCTATTAGTGTTATTTCTGCTCTCAGTTGATAAAGTTTATGACTCAGATGAACCTCCTACTTGGTGAACTTTTCCACCAGTAAAGAGAAGTACTTAGTTTTAAAGAAGCTTCAGATTTCCAATTGAACAAGTGACCCCAATTTCAATAAAATATAACCATTAATTATCAAAAGGATCAAAAGAAACTACGTAAACTTTGTCAGCTTCATCCAGGGTACTAGTCTCCCTAATATTCAAGACATCTTCAAGGAGTTGTCCCTCAGAAAGGCAGTGTTCATTTCTAAGTGCTCCTATCACCCACAGCATGCCTCCTTCTCATTGCTACCAGCAGGAAAGAGATACAGAAGCCTGAAGGGACACACTCAGTGATTCAGGAGCAGCTTCTTCCCCTTTGCTATCTGATTCCCAAATGGACAATAAAACCATGAACACTACCTCACTTTTCTATATTATTTGTTTTTGTACTATTTTAAATTTAACTACTTAATAAACATATTATTACTGAAAATGCTTTAACAATTTTTTCTATATTATCATATATTCTCTTTTGGAAGAGGCCAGCAAGGCTTTGAGAGGAAGTGCAGCGGCGGCCATTTTCAAATTGTCCAATTGTGTCTCAGATCGGAGTTCTGAGAGGCGGGACTGTGCAGGCGCTGAGGAGGCCTGGGAAGGCGGGAAGATATAAAGAGGAGAAGACTGAGTGAGGTAGTTCTCTTTTGGAAGAGGACAGCGAGGCTTTGAGAGGAAGTGCAGTGGCGGCCATTTTCAAATTGTCTAATTGCGTCTCAGATTGGAGTTCTGAGAGGCGGGACTGCGCAGGTGCGTGAGGAGGCCTGGGAAGGCGGGAAGATATAAAAAGAACGCAGCCTTAAGAAGCGGGCAGCTTCGTTTGCGGGCAGCGGAGTGCGCCGGGAGCAGAGTGTAGGGCTTGGGCTCAGGGGGCTTAGGCAGAAGAGGGCACAGTAGGCTTATCTTTTAGTTTTTGTTATTTTCAGTTATTTAGGAAGTATGAGTGTGAGGGCAGCTTGTTGTTCTCGGTGTCAGATGTGGGAGGTCTCAGAGCCTCCCGGACGTCCACATCGGCGCCAGGTGCACCGAACTGCAGCTCCTGAAGGACCGAGTTAGGGAACTGGAGCTCGATGACCTTCACCTGGTCAGGGAGAGTGAGGAGGTGATTGAGAGGAGTTACAGGCAGGTGGTCACTCCGGGGCCACGGGAGGCAGATAGGTGGGTCATGGTCAAGAAGGGGAAGAGGCAGGTACTAGAGAGTACCCCAGTGGCTGTACCCCTTGACAATAAGTACTCATGTTTGAGTATTGTTGGGGGGGGACACAGCCTACCTGGTGGAAGTGACAGTGGCCGGGCCTCCGGCACAGAGGACGGCCCTGTAGCTCAGAAGGGTAGGGATAGAAGAAAGAAGACCATAGTAATAAGGGACTCGATAGTCAGGGGTTCAGACAGGCGGTTCTGTGGAGGTGATCGGGAGTCCCGGATGGTAATTTGCCTCCCTGGTGCCAGGGTTCAGGATGTTTCTGATCGCGTCCAAGATATCCTGAAGTGGGAGGGTGAGGAGCCAGAGGTCGTGGTACATGTAGGTAGCAATGACATAGGTAGGAAAGGGGAAGAGGTCCTGAAACAAGAGTACAGGGAGTTAGGAAGGCAGTTAAGAAGAAGGTAGTAATCTCGGGATTACTGCCTGTGCCACGCGACAGTGTGAGTAGAAATGGAATTAGGTGGAGGATGAATGCGTGGCTGTGGGATTGGAGCAGGGGGCAGGGATTCAAGTTTCTGGATCATTGGGACCTCTTCTGGGGAGGCGTGACCTGTTCAAGAAGGACGGGTTACACTTGAATCCTGGGGGGACCAATATCCTAGCAGGGAGGTTTGCTAGGGCTACAGGGCAGACTTTAAACTAGTAAGATGGGGGGGAGGGAATCAATTTGAGAGGAGAGGAGGTTAATTCACCAGTAGAGCAAGTAAAGAGACAGTGTGTGAGGGAGGAAAGGCAGGTGATGGAGAAGGGATGCGCTCAGCCCGAAGATGTAGGGGAGAAGAAAGAAAAGGATAATAAATTTGAATGCATTGTTAGGGATGAAAAGAGAGGAGGAGGTGGAGAGTATCTTAAATGTATCTATTTTAATGCTAGGAGCATTGTAAGAAAGGTGGATGAGCTTAAAGCGTGGATTGATACCTGGAATTATGATGTTGTAGCTATTAGTGAAACATGGTTGCAGGAAGGGTGTGATTGGCAACTAAATATTCCTGGATTTAGTTGCTTCAGGTGTGATAGAGTAGGAGGGGCCAGAGGAGGAGGTGTTGCATTGCTTGTCCGAGAAAATCTTATGGCGGTGCTTCGGAAGGGTAGATTAGAGAGCTCCTCTAGGGAGGCTATTTGGGTGGAGTTGAGGAATGGGAAAGGTGTAGTAACACTGATAGGAGTGTATTATAGGCCACCTAATGGGGAGCATGAGTTGGAAGAGCAAATGTGTAAGGAGATAGCAGATATTTGTAGTAAACACAAGGTGGTGATTGTGGGAGATTTTAATTTTCCACACGTAGACTGGGAAGCTCATTCTGTAAAAGGGCTGGATGGTTTAGAGTTTGTGAAATGTGTGCAGGATAGTTTTTTGCAACAATACATAGAAGTACCGACTAGAGATGGGGCAGTGTTGGATCTCCTGTTAGGGAATGCGATAGGTCAGCTGACAGATGTATGTGTTGGGGAGCACTTTGGGTCCAGTGATCACAATACCATTAGCCTCAATATAATTATATAATTATGGTGGTGATTATGACAGGACAGGACCTAGAGTTGAGATTTTTGATTGGAGAAAGGCTAACCTTGAGGAGATGTGAAGGGATTTAGCGAGAGTGGATTGGGTCAAGTTGTTTTATGGGAAGGATGTAATAGAGAAATGGAGGTCATTTAAGGATGAAATTATGAGGGTACAGAATCTTTATGTTCCTGTTAGGTTGAAAGGAAAGGTTAAAGGTTTGAAAGCACCATGGTTTTCAAGGGATATTAGAAATTTGGTTCGGAAAAAGAGGGATGTCTACAATAGATATAGGCAGCATGGAGTAAAGGAATTGCTCGAGGAATATAAAGAATGTAAAAGGAATCTTAAGAAAGAGATTAGAAAAGCTAAAAGAAGATACGAGGTTGGTTTGGCAAATAAGGTGAAAGTAAATCCGAAAGGTTTCCACAGTTATATTAAAAGCAAGAGGATAGTGAGGGATAAAGTTGGCCTCTTAGAGAATCAGAGGGAGATGGGAGAGATTTTGAACGATTTCTTCTCTTCGGTATTCACTAAGGAGAAGGATATTGAATTGAGTAAGGTGTGGGAAACAAGTAAGGAAGTTATGGAACCTATGACAATTAAAGAGGTGGAAGTACTGGCGCTTTTAAGAAATATAAAAGTGGATAAATCTCCTGACAGGATATTCCCCAGGACCTTGAGGGAAGTTTGTGTAGAAATAGCAGGAGCTCTGACGGAGATCTTTAAGATGTCATTAGAAACGGGGATTGTGCCGGAGGATTGGCGTATTGCTCATGTGGTTCCATTGTTTAAAAAGGGTTCTAGAAGTAAGCCTAGCAATTATAGACCTGACAGTTTGACATCAGTGGTGGGTAAATTAATGGAAAGTATTCTTAGAGATAGTATTAATAATTATCTGGAGAGACAGGATCTGATTAGGAGTAGCCAGCATGGATTTGTGCGTGGAAGGTCATGTTTGACAAACCTTATTGAATTTTTTGAAGAAGTTACGAGGAATGTTGACGAGGGTAAGGCAGTGGATGTAGTCTATATGGACTTCAGCAAAGCCTTTGACAAAGTTCCACATGGAAGGTTAGTTAAGAAGGTTCAGTCATTAGGTATTAATGCTGGAGTAATAAAATGGATTCAACAGTGGCTAGATGGGAGATGCCAGAGAGTAGTGGTGGATAATTGTTTATCGGGATGGAGGCCGGTGACTAGCGGGGTGCCTCAGGGATCTGTTTTGGGCAATATGTTGTTTGTAATATACATAAATGATCTGGATGATGGGGTGGTAAATTGGATTAGTAAGTATGCCAATGATACTAAGGTAGGAGGTGTTGTGGATAATGAGGTGGGTTTTCAAAGCTTGCAGGGAGATTTATGCCGGTTAGAAGAATGGGCTGAACGTTGGCAGATGGAGTTTAATGCTGAGAAGTGTGAGGTTCTACATTTTGGCAGGAATAATCCAAATAGAACATACAGGGTAAATGGTAGGGCAATGAGGAATGCAGAGGAACAGAGAGATATAGGAATAACAGTGCATAGTTCACTGAAGGTGGAGTCTCATATAGATAGGGTGGTGAAGAAGGCTTTTGGAACGCTGGCCTTTATAAATCAAAGCATTGAGTACAGAAGTTGGGATGTAATGTTAAAATTGTACAAGGCATTGGTAAGGCCAAATTTGGAATATTGTGTGCAGTTCTGGTCACCGAATTATAGGAAAGATATCAATAAATTAGAGAGAGTGCAAAGATGATTTACTAGGATGTTACCTGGGTTTCAGCACTTAAGTTACAGAGAAGGGTTGAACAAATTAGGTCTCTATTCATTGGAGCGTAGAAGGTTGAGGGGGGATTTGATCGAGGTATTTAAAATTTTGAGAGGGATAGATAGAGTTGACGTGAATAGGATGTTTCCATTGAGAGTAGGGGAGATTCAAACGAGAGGACATGATTTGATAGTTAGGGGGCAGAAGTTTAAGGGAAACACGAGGGGGTATTTCTTTACTCAGAGAGTGATAGCTGTGTGGAATGAGCTCCCTGTAGAAGTAGTAGAGGACAGTTCAGCTGTGTCATTTAAGGTACAATTGGATAGGTATATGGACAGGAAAGGAGTGGAGGGTTATGGGCTGAGTGCAGGTAGGTGGGACTAGGTGAGATTAAGAGTTCGGCACGGACTAGGAGGGCCGAGATGGCTTGTTTCCGTGCTGTGATTGTTATATGGTTATATATTGCATTGTACTGCTGCCACTAAGTTAACAAATTTCATGACATATACCAGTGATATTAAACTTGATTCTGATTCTAATTTAGAATGCTGAAGTGTTACAGACATATTGAGTGAAAGAGAGTATAAAATAAGTTGAAAATGTTCTAAGCTTTCAGCACTGAATTTTGAAAATGAACCAATACAATTGTCAACAAAAAGGTCTATTTATTTTATTTGCAGTTGACTAAATCCATATGTTTGTTGAGGAAATTATAATCTATTGAGCTGACACCAATGTATAAATGTAAACTGCATTGCTAGCACTCAAAAACCACTCAATCTACTTCTGCAATTAGTGAGAGATGAAATTGAGTGAAGGACACATTGATTATAATCTTGGTAACAAACTTCTGGTGTTTTCAAGTAACACTGTGTAATCACGTAATATATGTTTAGCATTAAGATTCAACAATCTGGTCCTCGGGTTGAAGTTCTAAACTGGAAAAAGGCCAAATTTGAAGAAAAAAGAAACGATCTAAAAAGTGTAGATTGGGACAGGTTGTTCTCTGGCAAGGATGTGATTGGTAAGTGGGAGGCCTTCAAAGGAGAAATTTTTGAG
Source organism: Hypanus sabinus (assembly GCF_030144855.1). Lineage (NCBI taxonomy): Eukaryota > Metazoa > Chordata > Chondrichthyes > Myliobatiformes > Dasyatidae > Hypanus > Hypanus sabinus. Next base: position 141,408,445 of record NC_082711.1, read on the forward strand.
AGTACAGAGTTTGTATGTTCCTGTCAGGGTTAAAGACAAAATGAATAAGGATAAGGAACCTTGGTTCTTGAGGGATATTGGAACTCTGATAAAGAAGAAGAGAGAGATGTATAACATGTATAGGCAACAAGGAGGAAATAAGATGCTTGAGGAGAATAAAAAGAGTAAGAAAATACTTAAAGACATCAGGAGTGCTAAAAGAAGACATGAGGTTGCTTTAGCAGTCAGGGTGAAGGATAATCCTAAGAGCTTCTACAGGTATGTTAAGAGCAAAAGGATAGTAAAGAATAAAATTGGTCCTCTTGAAGATCAGAGTGGCTATGTCGGCTATGTATGGAACCAAAAGAAATGGGAGACATATTAAATGTTTTTTTTGCATCTGTTTTTACTAAGGAAACTGGAATGGAGTCTATAGAAACAAGTAGGGAAGTCATGGAACTTATACAGATTAAAGAGGAGAAGGTGCTTGCTGTCTTGTGGCAAATCAGAGGAGATAAATCCCCAGGACCTGACATGGTATTCCCTCGGACCTTGAAGGAGACTAGTGTTGAAATTGCAGGGGCCTGGCAGAAATATTTAAAATGTCGATATCCACGGGTCAGGTGCCAGACGATTGGAGGATAGCTCATGTAGTTCCGTAGTTTAAAAAAGGCTCAAAAAGTAAGCCGGGAAATTATAGGCCAGTAAGTTTGACATCGGTAGTAGGTAAATTATTGGAAGGAATACTAAGAGATAGGATCTACAAGTACTTGGATAGACAGGGACTTATTAGAAAAAGTCAGCTTGGCTTTGTGCATAGTAAATCATGTTTAACCAATCTATTAAGAGTTTTCTGAGGAAGTTACCAGGAAAGTGGATGTTGTATACATGGACTTCAGTAAGGCCTTTGACAAGGTCTAACATGGAAGGTTAGTTAGGAAGATTCAGTTGCAAGGTATACATGGAGAGGTAGTAAATTGGATTAGACACTGGCTCAATGGAAGAAGCCAGAGAGTGGTAGTGGAAGATTGCTACTCTGAGTGGAGGCCTGTGACTAGTGGTGTGCCACAGGGATCAGTGCTGGGTCCATTGTTATTTGTCATCTATATCAATGATCTGGATGATAATGTGGCAAATTGGATCAGCAAATTTGCTGATGATACAAAGATTGCAGGTATAATGGACAGTGAGGAAGGTTTTCAAAGCTTGCAGAGGGATTTGGACCAGTTGGAGGAATGGGCTGAAAAATGGCAGATGGAGTTTAATACGGACAAGTGTGAGGTATTGAACTTTGGAAGGTCAAACCAAAGTAGAACATACAAGGTAAATGGTAGGACACTGAGGAGTGCATTAGAGCAGAGGGATCTGGGAATACAGATACATAATTCCCTAAAAGTTGCGTCACAGGTGGATAGGGTGTTAAAGAGAGCTTTTGGTACATTGGCCTTCATAAATCAAAGTATTGAGTATAAGAGTTGGAATGTAATGGCGAGGTTGTATAAGACTTTGATGAGACCAAATTTGGAGTATTGTTTGCAGTTTTGATCACCTAATTACAGGAAGGACATTAATAAGGGTAAAAGAGTGCAGAGAAGGTTTACAGGGATTTTGCCGGGACTTGAAAAACTGAGTTACAGAGAAAGATTGAATAGAACATAAAACATAGAATAGTACAGCACATTACTGGCCCTTCGGCCCACAATGTTGTGCCGACCCTCAAACCCTGCCTCCCATATAACCCCCCACCTTAAATTCCTCCATATACCTGTCCAGTAGTCACTTAAACTTCACTAGTGCATCTGCCTCCACCACTGACTCAGGCAGTGCATTCCATGCACCAACCACTCTCTGAGTGAAAAACCTTCCTCTAATATCCCCCTTGAACTTCCCTTCCCCTTACTTTAAAGCCATGTCCTCTTGTACTGAGCAGTGGTGCCCTGGGGAAGGGGCGCTGGCTGTCCACTCTGTCTATTCCTCTTAATATCTTGTACACCTCTATCATGTCTCCTCTCATCCTCCTCCTCTCCAAAGAGTAAAGCCCTAGCTCCCTTAATCTCTGATCATAATCCATACTCTCTAAACCAGGCAGCATCCTGGTAAATCTCCTCTGTACCCTTTCCAATGCTTCCACATCCAAATAGTTTAGGACCTTATTAGGAATAAAGTCCTAATTAGGACTTTAAAATTAGGAATAAAATTAGGAATAGGTTAGGACTTTATTCCCTGGAGCGTAGGAGAATGAGGGGTGATTTGATAGAGGTGTATAAAATTATGATGGGTTATAGATAAAGTGAATGCAAGCAGGTTTTTTCCACTGAGGCCAGGGGAGAAAAAAAAGAGGTCATAGGTTAAGGGTGAAGAGGGAAAAGTTTAAAGGGAACATTGGAGGGGGCTTCTTCAGGCAGAGAGTGGTGGGAGTGTGGAATGAACTGCCAGATGAAGTGGTGAATGCGGGCTCACTTTTGACATTTAAGAAATACTTGGACAGGTATATGGATGAGAGGGATGATATTGAAGACGAGAAAATGAGTGATTTCTCATGTCCAGGTCAATACTTAACTCTCAATCAAGATCACTTAAGTATTACATCTGGATTATCTATTGTTGTTCATTGGAGCTCCGTCTATGTAAATTAGCTAGCATATTTGCAAAGCTTTACAGTGCTTTGCAAGTTCTGACGTGTCATAATTTAAACAGACATAACATGTATTTTGATGATACTTATGCGTTAATAACTGGAACGAATCCTAGTGATTTTCTTCAATTAATTTCATGGGAATTTTTTGTATATAATCAGGAAAGCATTCAACTCTTGGTTTAATATTTTACTTAATATGGCACTTTCTGTACTTACGTTGAAGGATCAGTATGATAGCTGTTGGTTAGCAATGAAGCAGAAACTTGTAAATGGCAGTAAGGTACCAGTAGGCTGGTCAAGTGAATAAAAGATGGCTCCAACGTCATATTTAAGGTTGCTGATGACACCATTTTTGTCGCCAAATCAAAGGTGGTGACAAATCAGCATTTTGGAGGGAGATAGACAATCTGATTGAATGGTGCCACAAGAATAAGTTCTCATTCAACGTCAGCAAAATCAGAGGTGACTATTTATTACAGGAATAAGAACAAAAGGACAATCAGCCAGTCCTCATTAGGAGGACAGAGGTGGAGAGGGTCAGTAAATTTAAATTCCTTGACATTATCATTTTGGAGGATCCGTCCTGGGACCAACATGCAAGTGCCATTACAGAGAAGGCACAGCATTACCTCTACTTTCTTAATTGTGGATACAGCCCAGTCCATCACAGGGAAAGCCTTCACCACAAGGAGCACAAAAAAAGTAGCATCCATCATCGAGGCAATGTACTCTTTTCACTGCTGCCTACAGGAAGGATGTACAGGAATCTTAGGTCCACCTGATTCTATTAACAAGTTTCCAATACATGTCACTGATGTGCAGAGCAACTTCTCTTCCCCATTTATGTCAAATAGTGCAAGATGAACCAGCTACAGCTGAACATCAGTAAGGCAAAAGAGATGGTGATGGACTTTAGGAAGACGAAGCTCCCTGGCAATACTGATGGTGAGGACATGGATGTGGTGAGGATTACAAGTACCTGGGGTGCACCTGGATGACAGACTTGAGTGGAGCACCAACACAGAGGCTGTGTACAAGAAGGGCCAGAGTCACCTTTGCTTCCTGAAGAGATTGAGGTCCTTTGGAGTATGCAGGTCTTTCCTTCACATGATCTACCAGTCTGTTGTCGCCAGTACAATCTTCTATGTGGTAGTGTGCTAAGGCAATGGCATCAACACGGGTGATGCCAAAAGTCAAAATAAACTGATAAGAAAGGTTGGCTCTATTAAAGGAGCCAAACTGGACACAGTGGAGGTTCTGGTAGAACAAAGGACCCTCTGCAAAAATCCTGGCAATTCTATTTGAGGTCATTTTAACCTCAGCCATTGGGCTCCATGAGTCAAACTACAGCCAGGGAAGTGATGACCCCCTCTGTTTAACTTTTTTTTATTCTTTCTTACTTCTCTTCTAATATTTGTATATTTATATACCTGTTCACTTGTAATGCTACTGTGACACTGTAATTTCCTTTGTGATCAATAAAGTATCTATCTTACGCAAGGTCAGCTGATTAAAAAAAAGCCAGAATCGCAGGTACAATAAGAGAAATAAAGCTAATATTTCAAATCAATCATCTTTCATGAGATCTGGTAAGATTAAAGAAAATAAAGGATTCCTAATATAGAAAGGTGAGAGGAGAAAAGAAGACTAAAGGAATGGCCTGTTATAAGATGAAAGTCGGGGGGGGGGGGGTGGTGATTAAATGACAAAATGAACGATAGCCCAAAGTGGAAAGGATGATAATAGCCAAATGACAAATGATCCAAAATGACCAAAATAAAATCTCATGTAGGCTGTAAATCTGAAATAAAAGAAATACGATTATCTGGAACTGCAGAACTCAAAATTGAGTCCAGAATCCTGCAATGCTGCCATGTGGAAAATAAGATGTTGTTCCTCATAATTATGTTATTTGTTGAAGAAGCCTCACAGGCTGCAGAAAGTTAGAGTGAAGTGGATGAAGTAATAGTAATAGATAAGCAGAGGTTCAGTCACATTGGGTGGAATAAAATGGAATTGTTCCACAAGTGCTCATGCAAGCTGTGATTAGTCCACCTGTTATCTACTCAATTATTCTATCCAATTTACACTTACTCAGAAGCACATTTTAAAGGCTTACTACAGTACTCCAGATATACAATACTAACTAAATATACTAGAAAATACCAGTAGTTGCTGCATCTGTACAAACTATACTTCAATTTACAGATGTTCATCCAACATTTCAAATGTTTAAAATCAAACAAATATTTACTGAAATTGGAAGAGGATTTCACAATTTTATGAAGTAAATTGCAGATTATTTAACAAAGGCTCCCCAGATTGCCTTGGCTATGTAAAATAATGTCCAGCAATGCTATTCTGTATGAATGCTAAATACAAGTTTACATCAATTGATCTACAATGGTCTCTGAAAGTTTGTGAACCCTGTAGAATGTTCTCTATTTCTGCATAAATATGACCTAAAATGTGATCAGATCTTCATGTAAGTCCTAAAACTAGATAGAGACAAACTTCCTTTATCTTTTTTTATACCACAGTATAAGACACCAACAGCTCACTCAGCAGAGGACAAGCTGTATTGTGGTTAACCGCAGATTTCTGCAATATTCATAGACTCAGGGTCCTGGGACTATTTTTTTTTGCGTGACTGTATTTTACTGATATCTTATACATGCTTGTTATCTTATATGTGCATGATGTCTTGTATGTGTTATGTGTGCCTTGTGTTGTGTGTGACTGGTGGTACTTTGTTTTGCACCTTGGCCCCAAAGTAGCACTGTTTTGTTTGGCTGTACTCATGGGTATTAATGTATGGTTGAATGACAATTAAACTTGAACTTGAACAGTAAAGCAAGACTACTTGGAATCTAACTCATTAAACTAACAAAATTTTATTGAGATGAACAAGAAAGTCAGGAATGTTAAAAGGATAAGCTAACCACAGACATGAGAAAGTCTGGAGATGCTGACAATCCAAAACGCTCACAAGCACACAGAAAATGCTGGAGAAATTCAACAGGTCAGGCAGCTTCTTTTGAAAAGATTAACAGTCAACATTTTGGGCCAAGACCCTTCTTCAGGACTGACAGAGCTTATTCTTATGCATTATATCTAATCATGTTTGGATATCACTTTCCATTATACAGATTTACTTCGTAAATTATTAATAATGTACTTATTGCAGAATGAAATTGGCCAAACTACATTTGGGCAAGTAATTTCAGACTGCTTTGACCACCTTTATCCATCTCCTGTAAGAACTGTGTATTAAAGCATTCAAATACATATTGTTTACATCATAAAATTAGGATTAAACATACCATTTAAAAAAAAATTTAGAACCTAATGAGTAACCATGTAGTTATCTGTGGTCAGAGGAAAACATGGTGCACTGGTCTACTGCACTTCAATATGCCTGATGCTAGAATTCAAACCTTTGAATGAGCTAACCTCACAATTAATCAGTGACAGTTGGCCAGCAATTAAAAAAGTTGCATATTTTCCATTAATAGGAAGTAAGGGAAAGGAAATTACAGATACAACAAAAATAATGTAATATAATGGCATGAAGACCATCCCTGACAAGCCAAAGATCAATGAGGACAGGATGAAACAAATCATTGGCGTGCAGAAGTTGCTTTCCACCAGATAAACACAAGGCAGGGGAAACTCAAAATTTTCTTCTGAAATCAGGACAAATGCTTCTGAAATAAAAGAAAAAATTCGGGAAATGTTCAGACAGTATCTGTGGACAGCCAATGTTCTCCTTCAGATCACTCTGCATGTACCGATCTCCAAAATAAATCTTACAAACATGCTACTGTTTAAACAAAAAGGATAACTTGTCCCTGGATGATACATTTACCAGTACAAAGTCAAACCAAAAATAAAATAACAGACACCTTCCGAAGATGTAATTAGCATATGATAGCATCATTTAAACATATGTTCCTCTAGGGTACGCATATTCATACTCAGTGTGGGAGTCAAAGAGAAAGCCAAAATTTAAAGTTTACCTCTAATTTTCCTACAGTGGTTAATTTTTTTGACCAGTGGCAGTCTACTGGTGAAGGCTATTGATGAAGTTACATTACTAGACCCAATCATGGAACAACAATATACCTCCAAATTGAAATAGCACACTAAGGAAACTTAGCGGTACCAGTGAACCCATGTGCCTAGTATTCTTATACTTCCAAATGGAAAGGTCATTTGTTTGGAAGGTACAGTGTATTTTTTAACTTTTCCACCTTAAAGTTAATGTGCTCCCCTGTGGAAAGGAACCTAACTCAAAATAATACTTCTTTAAAGGTCTCTTCAGTTCATTAGTTCATACCTGAATTGTACTTCCATTTTATTCCTCCAGAGCTCTTCTCATCCCATTGAAGTTTTCCTTCCTCCAGTTAAGAATCCCTTGACCTTCTGCATCTCTAACTAAATCTTATGATGATCCCTATTCCCAAGTGTTCTCCCATTGATACTTGACTTACCTGCCCTCATTCACACTACATAATTCTTCCCTTCTCGAACACATTTCAGAAGTTCTTATTCTTCTTTACACTTTACATATACCAATGAGCATGGAGTTAACAAAAAATGCCCTATATCACTTCCCTGATGTTTTTATATATCACTAATTTTCCTACTGTTTTGCCTCCTTCTCATTACATAGTGTCTGATGAGACGCACACAGTAGTGTTACTCTTCATTTTTGACTTCAATCAAATGGATTCTGTGTTTATAACTCCAAGGAATATTTTTTGTCCAGCAATATAATAAATACTTTAATAAGTACTGCAAATCAGTCACTATGTTTCCCTTCTCTAAAAACTGTACACAAAGTATGTTCAAAACTTAGCTCTGGCACTTTCCAGGACATTGCATTTAATGATCATTACATCTTAGAACCATATTTCAGCCTGCTATTGACCAAACTCAGTTACCACCCTTTGTGTTTTAACACATATACAACAATGAACCTGTCTTTATTTTTCACATTATATTATTTACTCTGTACTATTTCTTACTCTAATGCTATCTGTAACTCTCAATTCTACCTGCACTGTATTCCACTCTTCTACTGCTACATGCTTTGCTCAGTGCAAAGTTAATCTAGTTTGTATGCTCCTCAACCACTGAAAGATGCAATCCCAGTCTGTTGTGATACTGAACATAAAGCCCTCTCTCTTTCACTATGTAATTAGCCACATGTTAATCTTTAAGCATCAACTATGCTTTACCTTTCTATTTCAATTCTTGCTGGCACAAGGACCTAGGAACAATCCAGAAAATCCTACACTGAAGCTCCTACTTTTTAAAATTCCCTACTAACTTCAGGAAATTTGCCTGCACAACCTCAATCCCTGCCTCCTGTGCTATTGGTATCACATGAACAATAACTCAGGCTCTTTTTCACAACTAAATACTCTGAATGCTCCCTTTATTCTGAAGAAAGAAAACACACAGCACTGGACTCATGCAAACAGAAGGATGTTCAACCCTCTAATCAGAAAATCCCCATGACCTTTACCCATTTAAACAGCATTTCTTCGACTGCTAAAATCCCCATCAACCATCAAGAGAGTCTACACACAGGCTGCCTTCAAAATTCAAAGTAAATTTATTATCTAAGTCTGTATATGTCATCATTTACTACCAAGATTAATTTTCTTGCAGGCATTCACAGTAGAACAAAGAAATACAATCAAATCAATTAAAAACTACACACAAAGACTGACAAGTAACCAATGTGAAAAAAAGACAATAGTGCAGAAAAAAAATTAATAATAAAGATCAATAGGTAGATAAATAAATAATACTGAGAACATGAGTTGTAGAGTCCTCCAAAGTGAGTCCATAAGTTGTGTTCTGTGATCAGTTTAGTGTTGTAGTGAGTAAAGCTATCCACGATGGTTCAGGAGCCTGATAGTTGAAGGGTAATAACTTCCTGAACCTGGTGGTATGGGACCTAAGGCAAACCTCCTTCCCAATGGTAACATTGAGAAGAGAGGCCTCTTGTATTAGCATATATGAAGCATTATGAGGTGCCTATACAGTATAGGAATTATAGGCAGTGATCCAGTGACTCCTATACCATCCGTGCCGGGTTTATGTCGAACTCGAAACTCGGCCTTGTAAGAAAAAACACTGACACCTCCAGTTTAAGTTCCCAAGTGGAACATTGCGGAGGCTCAAATACAGTACCCAAACCCAGCACAACCCCCATTTGTCCCATTTAACCTGTCTCAGCGCGGTGGAGCTTAGCACCCAGGGATTTCAGAGCGGTGGTCCTTAGGACCCAGCGGAGCGCAGGACCCACCGCTCACAGTGTTTCTATTCCATTGACAGGAAGCGATCACGATTGAAAATAAAGAGGAAATAATAGTGTTTGGAAGGAGGTGAAACACCATCGGTCATTGGAAAAGCGTTATGCTACAGTCGGACAACAATGGGAACAATTTTAAAGGATAAAAGATAAAGTGAGAAGAGTGGAGCATGTGAAAGGCCCTGCCCTGATGACAGCTACAATTATTACTAAGCAACACAGTGGTTTAATTATTGGAATACATACATTTCTTAAGTGTTTTATATGCATAGAAAGGTAAAATATATGCTACATACTAAGACAAATGTTTGACTATCTGATGCTAAATAATACTGGATGTACTTGTTCCAACTTACGTATAAATCCGACTTAAAGACGGACTCAGGAACAGAATTCGTCCGTAAACTGGGAACTGCCTGTATATAATTTGTATTATTGACTGAATAATCCTAACCATTTAAAACTTTTTCTGTCTTCCCAGTTTTGAATATTATGATTAACCAAAATACTAGAAAAAGGTTAAAGTAATTGAAATTTAATTTGGCACAAAGTAAATATGTAAATTCCTTATTGCCCTTGGAGCCACTCCTCTCTACTGAAATGTATGAAGTCCCTCAATTTATGCTTGGTTTAACCTGTTTGAAGGATCAATGAGATATTTTCATTGTTTAAGTGATAGGCAATTACAGAAGCTGATGATCCATTGCTGGGTTAAGTGTCCTGCAGGATTATATTTAATATACGGTAACTAGTAGCTACCAGTGGCAAATATTCTGTGTCCACTAGCAGCTGAAAGGTGCTGTGCATAGTCCAATTGTCATCACAGATGCTTGTGACTATTTATTTGGATGATCCCAACTCAAATCCTGTGCAGATGTTGAATTTGAAGTGTATCAGCAAGACTTAAAATCTCATGCATTAAATAGAGTCCTCAATGCAATCTTTATCAGTATAGCTGTATGATGACACTCTGGAGGACATTAAAAAAAAACTGAACAAATACTGAAGCATAAATAAGCAGATTCAAAACATAGCATAGCTATCTTGCATAAACTTATAAAGGTACTGAGAGAAGTGATCCTGAAATTATCAAAGCCATTGTGATTCATGCGGAGCTCAAAGTTCTGAAGAGAAACATGAAGCACTACATATGTGCTCAATCCTCCAAAAGTGGAATTTCCTGGTGGCTAAATATTTTAATTCTGATTTTTATTTCCTTCCCAACAAGTCCATAGCCTCCTTTTGTGCCAAGATGAGGTCACCCTCAGGTTTCACTATCACCTTGTAGTTATACTCCTTCCGCTCCCTCCTGTTTTTTTTAAAATTCTGGTGTTTCCCCCCTACCTTTCCAGACCTCAAGAAGGGTCTTGTCCCAAAACGTCAATTGTCTATAAATTGTTTGTTCATCCACTGATGCTACCTGACCTGCTGAGTTCATCCAGCATTCTGTGTATGCTGCATTCCATATGTACAGTTTATCGTACTGTGAATTTATACTTTGAACCTTCAGAAGCCTGCAATTCTTGCAAATCCAATTACCTGCTCAAGTTGATAACCTCTACAGGAGGAAAGGTAGAACAAGTCATTTATTTTCATTTTTCAGAGACTAGTACGCTGTGAAAAAATAGCTAAGACATGACACAGAACAACTAATGACCTTTACCCTAAGAAGGTGGTCTTGTCTTCCATAGGGAGAACAGTCAAGGTACCGGTGTGGCTGGAGAAGTACCCAAAATACACCATATATCTGTTGCCTTTGACAATGAAAATCATAAATTGGAGATACAAGAAAGGTTGAGCTTCCTGTATACTTGAGGGGCATTTGAATCTGTTGATTTGGGCAACATTTAATACGACCAATGGGTCCACCACTGAAGCACTCTTAACACAATCAGAATAGGAGCAGAACCATGACTTTTAGTCCACCAAACCTACTCTGCCATTCAACATGATTACCTCAACATTTTCCTTTCCCACCTTATTCTAATATCCCTTGACTTCTTTAATATGTAGAATTATATTGATCTGTTTTGTGAATGTAATCGATCATTGGGCATTCTCTGGTACAGAAATCCAAAAATACACAATTGTGAGTACAAAATCTTTACCTCTTCCTAAATGGTCTACAGCATAATTTTTACAATATGACCTTTACTTCCAGACTCCTCAACCAGCCATCTTCCCAACATCCGCCCTGTCAAATCCTCAAAGATCTTGTATATTTTAGTGACCTCTAAACTATAGGACTACTCAATTTCTCTTCATACCTGTTATTCTAAGAACCAAAATGGTGAATCTTTACTGCACTTCATCTGGGGAAAGTATATCCTTTCTTAGGAAAGAAGAAAAAAAAGTAAACTATACTCCACAAAGGCTTCATAAAATTATTTTTCCCTTTTCATTCAAATTCTCTCATAATGAAGGGAATGTTCAAGTCAAGATTCTTGTTATTTCAACTGTATACCGCTACATGAAACAATGTTCTTCCGGACTAAGGAGCACAACACAGTACATGTAACTCACATACCATTTATAATGTAATATTACCACAAATAAATTGACAAATAATGAGGTGCATTTATGACAAACAGTATAATGCTATTGGTGCTTCATGTATGGTGAGACCAGGGTGATGGTAGGAAGTTCAGTAGTCTTACAACCTGGGGCAAGAAGCTGTTTCTCATTCTATTAGCCCTTGTTCCAATGCTACGGCACACCTGCCTGATGGTAGGGGGTTAAAGAGTTTGTCGGAACAGATGAGAGGGATCATTTACAATGCCACAGCGCCTTGAGATAGTATTCAGCCTCCAACCTTTTGTTCACATCAAAGAATATTACAACCAGGAATTATTATCAATTTAACTGAGAGTTTTAATTTGTGAATCACATGGTGCTTTTTTTTTCCACAGTAAAGCCCAAAATACAGGGAAAATTCTGAAGCATCAACAACTAAAAATTCAAAAATTGAAATGTCAGCGGTTCAATTTTTGAATTTTTGGATTTTTAGGTTTTTGTTTACAATTGTACCTTTTTGGGAATCTACTATGTAAAAAGCGAAAAGAGCATCTGATTCACAAATAAAAATTCTCAGTTAAATTGATCAAAAATCCCTGTTATTACTCATTCATTTATTCATGAATTACTCATTCATGTAAACAAATGGTTGGGCACTGAATACTTTTTCAAGGCATTATAAGGGCCCTGCGTACACAGCGTTCTTGGTAAGTATCTCAATGGGTGAAAGAGAGACCCCAATGATCCCTTCAACAGTCCTTGCAATCTTTTGTAGGGTTTTCCAGTCAGATGCCTTGCAATTCCCATACTAGACACAGACGTAGATAGTCAGGACACTCTCAATGGTGCTCCTGTAAAAATTGGTTAAAATGGGGGAGCAGGAAGGAGCCTTGCTCACCTCAGTTCCTCAGGAAGATGAGACTGCTGTGCTTTCTTGAGTAAAGAGGTGGTGTTGAAACACCAGGTGAAATTGCCCATTAAAAATGTAATATTACCACAAACAAATTGACAAATAATGAGGTGCATTTATGACATACGACTCCCAGAAACTGAATGTTCTTAACTCAATTCATGGAGGAGCCGTTTATGTGCACCTTTCTAAAGTCCACAATCATCTTTTTGCTCTAGTCCAGGTTGAGACTCAAGTTGTTGTACTCGCACTATCCTACTAGCCATTTTATCTCCTCTCTGTATACCGTCTCATCATTGTTGTTGATGAGGCCACCCACTGTTGTGTCCTCAGCAAACTTGATAATTCTGTTTGAACTGGTTTGAACAGTGCAGTTGTGTATCAGCAGCGTGAACAGCAGTGGACTAAACGTGCAATCCTAGGGAGCACCAGTGTTCAGTGACGAAGCTAGGAATGTTGCTGCCAACACAGTCTGACTGTGGTCTTTCTGTCAAGAGTTCCAAGGTTCACTTACACAGATAGGTAATGAGAACCAAAAAGAACAGTTTATTCAACAGTATACAATGAAGGCCAACATACCATTTACCTTCCTAAATGTCCGCCACCTGCTAACTTTCAGTAACTTATGTTGATGTACATCTGGGTACTCTTGAATATCAACACTTCCCAATCTCTCATCCAAGAGAATTTTAAGCTAGGACACTGTAGTGCATCTCAACAAGAATAACAATGCTCTAAAGAGCACGAGTCAAAAATCAGCACTGTAATGTATGTGGTAAATCCTTTTGCCAAGAAATAGAATGTCTATAAATTCTAATAGAGATGTGAACTTTGACTTCTGGACTATGGCAAAGGTTGCCCTGATGAGCAACAGTTTTTTTTAAACCAAACAAAAAGGCAGCTACAAGATCATATTTCATTATCAGTGAGATGAAAATATTAACAGAAAGCTCTAAGCCTACTTCAGTGCAAAATGCATTTCTAATTGAATGCAGCTTGTATTAGTAAAATTTTAATAATCTAGTATTAAAGTGTTTGGAATTTCTGATGGTTCAGTATTTATCTCATTGATTAGAACATAGAAAACCTACAGTACAATACAGGCCCTTCAGCCCACAATGCTGTGCCAAACATGTACTTACTTTAGAAATTACCTAGGGTAACCCATAGCCCTCTATTTTTCTAAGCTCCTATCGTATCCCCCTCCACCACCGTCACTGGCAGCCTATTCCAAGCACTCACCACTCTCTGCACAAAAAATTTACCCCTGACATCTCCTCTGTACCTACTTCCAAGCACCTTAAAATTGTGTCCTCTCATGTTAGCCAGTTCAGCCCTGGAGAATAGCCTCTGACTATCCACATGATCAATGCCTCTCAATATCTTATACAACTCTATCAGGTCATCTCTCATCCCCTGCCACTCCAAGAAGTAAAGATCAAGTTCACTCAACCTATTCTCAATCCAGGTAACATCCTTGTAAATCTCCTCTGCACCCTTTCTATGGCTTCTACATCCTTCCTGTAGTGAGCTGACCAGAACTGAGCACAGTACTCCAAGTGGGGTCTGACCAGGGTCCTATATAGCTGCAACATAACCTCTCAGCTTTTAAACTCAATCCCACTGTTGATGAAGGCCAATGCATGGTATGCTTTCTTAACCACAGTCAATCTGCACAGCAGCTTTGAGTGTCCTATGAACTCAGACCATAAGATTCCTCTGATCCTCCACACTGCCAAGAGTCTTACCATCAATACTATATTCTGCCATCATATTTGACCTACCAAAATGAACCACTTCACACTTATCTGGGTTGAACTCCATCTGCAACTTCTCAGCCCAGTTTTGCATCCTATCAATAGCCAGCTGCAACCTCTGACAGCATTCCATACTATCCACAACACCCTCATCAGCAAATTCACCAGGAGTCATCAGCAAATTTATTAACCCATCCTCCACTTCCTCATCCAGGTCATTTATAGAAATCATCAAGAGAAGGGGTCCCAGAACAGATCCCTGAGGCACACCACTGGTGACCAACCTCCATGCAGAATATGGCCCGTCTACAACCACTCTTTGCCTTCTGTGGGCAAGCCAATTCTGGATCCACAACCCAAGATCCCCATGCCTCCTGACTTTCTCAGTAAGCCTTGTATAGGGTACTCCACTGAAGAAAGACACACTGGTCTATGATTTCCTGGGCTACCTTTCTTCAATAAGGGAACAACATTTGCAACCCTCCAAACCTCCAGAAACTCTCTCGTCTACATTGATGATGCAAAGTTCATTGCTAGAGGCTCAGAAATCTCCTCGTTCGCCTCCTATAGTAGCCTGGGGTACATCTCGTCTGGTCCCAGAGACTTATCCAACTTGATGCTTTTCAAAAGCTCCAGCACATCCTCTTTCTTAATGTCTATATGCTCAAGCTTTTCAATCCGCTGTAAGTCATCTCTACAAGGCCCTTTTCCGTAGTGAATACTGAAGCAAAGTAGTAATTAAGTGCCTCTGCTATCTCCTCCGGCTCCATTCACTTTTCCATTGTCACACTTGATTGATCCTATTCTCTCATGCCTTATCCTCTTGCTCTTCTTATTCTTCCTGCTTGCCTTATAATCTTCTAGGTCTTTATCATTACCTAGTTTTTTGAACCTTTCATAAGCCTTTCTTTTTTTCTTGACTAGATTTTCAATTGCCTCTGGACACCACAGTTCCTGTACCCAACCATACTTTCCCTGTCTCCTTGGAACATACCTATGCAGAAACCCACACAAATATCCCCTGAACATTTGACACATTTTTCCCTTCATATTTCCCCTTACTCTAATTACACGCTTTCCTAACTTGTCTGTTCCTATCCCTCTCCAATGCTATGGTAAAGGAGATAGAATTGTGATCACTATCTCCAAAATGCTCTCCCACTAACAGACCTGACACCAGGTTTATTTCTCAATATCAGATCGTACAGCCTCTCCTCTTGTAGGCTTATCTACATATTGTGTCACGAAACCTTCCTAAACACACCTAACAAACTCCACCCCATCTCCCTTGCTCTAGAGCGATGCCAATCAATATTTGGGAAATTAAAATCTCCCACGACAGCCCTGTTATTATTACACCTTTCCAGAATCTGTCTCCCTATCTGCTCCTCAATGTCCCTGTTATGATTGGGTGGTCTATAAAAAACGCCCAATAGTTATTGTCCCCTTCCTGTTCCTAACTTCCACCCACAGAGATTCAGTAGACAATCCCTCCATGACTTCCTCCTTTTCTGCAGCCGTGACACTATCTCTGATCAGCAGTGCCACACCCCCACCTCTTTTGCCTCTTTCCGTTCTTTCCGTAACATCCATAGCCTGGCACTCTAAGTAACCATTCCTGCTCCCTGAGCCACCCAAGTCTCTGTAATGGCCACAACATCACAGCTCCAAGTACTGATCCATGCTCTAAGCTTATCCGCTTTGTTCATGATGCATCTTGCATTAAAATAGACACATCTCAAACCATTGGTCTGAGCATTTCCCCTCTCTATCACCTGCCTATCCTCCCTCTTGCACTGCCTCCAGCTTTCTCTATTTGTGAGCCAACCGTCCCTTCCTCCATCTCTTCAGTTCAGTTCCCACCCCCCAACAATTCTAGTTTAAACTCTCCCCAAACACCTTAACAAACCTCCTTGCCAGGGTACTGGTCCCCCCTTGGATTCAAGTGCAACCCATCTTTTTTGTGCAGGTCACGCCTGCCCCAAAAGTGATCCCAATGATCCAGTAATCTGAATCCCTGCCCCCTCCTCCAATACTTTAGCACGCATTAGTTCAGAGTATGAGCTGGGCTGAATAGGGTCAGGTATGTGATGTAGGCCAGAGTCAGGTGTGGCAAAAGCTGGATTAAGATTTGGGAACACAAGAGTTCAGAAATGTGGGTGAGTTTGCAATATGCTTAAACACATGGAAGATGGTGCCAGCAACCAGGCGACCATTTCCAGACAGCTCACTAAACTACTAAATAGTCTAGAAGATAATACTTCTTCCTCTGAATTGCAATCGCTGCAATCCACAGTCTGTAATTTCCCCTTAAAAGATGTTCTTTTGAACTGACAAAATGATCCCTTGGGAAACTCAACTAACTAGACTCTCAAGAGTGCAGTTTCGACCAGGGCAGCCATCATTGCGGTGGACATTGCGCTGAGCCTTGATGGAAGAAGATGAACTCATGGTCAGCTTCATTACTCCATGCCAATTAAAGAGTCAATCAAGATTAAAATCGTCAAGGATGAGAGCAGAAAGCGAACTGCTATTCAATGCTCTCTGCCTGCATTTGACTTGCTACCACTGTCAACTGGGAGGTACAGGAGTCTGGATCCCATGCCACCAATTTTGGGAGTAGTTGTTGCCCTGCAGTCATTGATTTCCTGGACAGGCTTCACTTGTCTTCGCACCGAACGGGTTTCGCAGCTCTGGACTCATTTCCAGAGACTCTGGAGTTCATATACCATGTATTTCCGTTTTACTTTTTTTTATTATTTGCGTGATTGGCAAAGGACGAAGTAGTGATTCAGCTCACTACTCCGCAAGGTATACTTGCTTCAGTGCTGAACTGATTCTGCAGCTGTGGCTTGCAACTGTCAGCATTCACCACAGTGCTGAACTGGCTATGGTCCATAGCTATCGAGCTCCTGGACCGGTTTTAATTGCCTCAGCTCTAAAATTGGCTCTGTGGCTGTGGACTCACTTTTAGGCACTCTGCAGTTAAGGTTCCATGTATTACTTACTTACTTTTTTATTGTTTGGGCAACTTGTTCTTTTATTTCACACTTTGAGTGTTTGATGTTCTTTGTTGTGTTTTATAATGGATTCTGTTGTGTTTCTTTGTTTTGTGGCTGCCTGCAAGAAGATGAATCTCAAGGTTGCATACAGAATGCATACTTTGATCATAAAAACTGAACTTTGAACTCATAAATCTGGTCCTACTTCTCACTCCCTTTAAACTTACCATGTTCATACAAAAACTTCATTATATTACTGTGCAGCAGGCAAACTAAGTGTAACCCCCTCCCTGGGCACATATGCGAACTTAGCTCGTTAGCCGGCTCTGCTAACAGCCACGTGACTCAGCATTGAAAAGGCCACCTTTATAAAATAAACGTCTACGGAAAGTATGATTTGGGGATCAACCAAACAGGAACGCCATGATATTCCAATTAAAGAAACCTCAATTTGAGCAAAATCTGTGTAAATACTGTCCATAAACAATTGAAAGTCGACAAGAAATAACAGACTGTACACTGCATAAAATTATAAAGAAAGTATATTTACAAATTCAGTTTTATCAGACAGTTAATAGGAAAGAGAAAAGAAAAATAAATGAAAGGGTCATTACAGTTATACCAGTCACTGGAGCTCATAACTAATCAACTCATGTACTGGACCCACAGTCTGCGTGAAAGCACACACTACATTCTGAACTTTTCTCAGAATTAACCTCGAACAAACAAACTTTCCTCAGGAATATTGGCCTTTCCTCCTTGGAGCCATTCATCTGTACAAAGCACTTTGTGCAAAGGGGACTTGCCTTCAAACAGTATTCTGCAGCGTCTTCCCTTCTGTCCCCCTTTACAGCTCCTGCCAAAAGCTCTCCAAACCCAGACTACTATCCTTCATAAAGCTCTCTCAGCTCTGCGCTCTAGAATTTTCTTCCAATTTCACCATTCTGATTGGCTGACACAACATTCCTAAGTTAAATAGCAAGGCTTCTTATCTTTAGCTGAAAGCAAAATATTCTACCAGCATGACACACTCCTTTTGCAGAAACTACTAGAATGAAATACAGCCGAACAGTAAAAATCTTAACCAGGGCATTACATAAGTGAAATAATGAGTGCTTTGGGGTATTGGTAGTGGCAACATAAATAATCAGGAAAATCTGCTCATTTTGCACAAACAAATCCCAAGGATGCCAGAATGTTGGTTTTAATGTCGGTTCAAAACCTGGCCTTGAAGTGTATATTAATGCAAATGGAAGCCTCTCTTTAAGGTCACAACAAAAACAGACACGTATTGCTGTGATTAATGAGGACACAATTAAAATCTTTGATCTTGATAACCATCACAACATTTTTAATATCACTAAGTTTGTTTCTGTGTCTATAACCATTGTTATATCTTTTGTTTTAATTTTGTAAGAACAACACTAAAACTAACAGATTTTATACTCACTTATGCTATGGTATGTTAATTTAATAAAATTCTATCTTACAATCAGCATCAAAAGAGGGACTTCACATAATAACATAAGAAATAATAGGACATTTTTTCTTTCTCTGGTAAGATGACGACACACTCGGACAAAGCAACCTCTCTGGGTGTGATTGTTCATCCTTTACATGCCTTTCTAGTCCCTTAGCGAACTGGTGGATAGTGGTGGAGCTGGACTTGCTGCACCCTGCTTCAGCCACCCAGGCAAGAAGGCATCAGGCAATGTGCAATCCAACAGATGGTGCAGGCGATTGTCTTGGATGCTTTTTTGTGATTAAAAGACTCTGTTGGACATTGGTAATGTAGAATACTCCAAGTCTGATTCACTGGTTCATTAGCGAGACCAACAGCAGGGAGTTGCCTGGCCTCAGTTGTGGCCTGGAATAAGCTCCCATTGAGGTCTCAGGATCATCTGTTGAGGCTGCTGAGGGGAAAAAGCAGCGGAGCTGGCTGTGCGCCACTGGATGCAAACAAAAGTTGACAACTGCATTAAAATCCAGTAGCTAGAGACAGGTGTTAAAAAGATGAAACTAAAAAGTACGGCAACATCTGTGAAGTGGGGAAAAGGGATGGCTTCCTGCAACTCTTAAATTGAATATTAAGTTTCAAAGGTTGCAACCTGCCTATACAGAGAGTGAGGTAAATTTCCTTGATTTCCATGATAGGCATCATGGGAACAAAGTAGGGAGACCAAAAACAGGTCAGAATGGAATGGAGAATTGGTGGCAGTCAACAGAAATGCTGTTATGGTATGAATGGAGATGTTCTGTAAACCTGTAGCTTTAATTACAAAAGAATTGAAACTTTGTCCTGATAACTTAACAATATTTGCTATTATCCAACTATTAAATATCGATCATTGTTACTGTTTGGTAACTCAAAAATTAGCCAACATTTAAGTAATATTCCAGAAACAAGAGCATACAAAACATCTGTTTAATTTAAATCAGTGCAAATAATTGCTTACTTGTTACAACCTAACATGAGACCACCCCATTCACTGGATCCATGGCAGCTATGAACAGAGAAATCAATCTCTTCCATTCCTCCTCTCCATATTTTCCCATAGCCCTTCAAATCTGTCACTCTAATGTCTTCTATTAATGTTATTTTTATAGTTTTTTTGTCATTTACATCTACTAAGAGGTGATTCATAGCAACCAATTAACCTACCAAAACATCCTGGCAATGTAAGAGGAAATTGGAACACTTGATGGAAAGCCACACCATCACAGGGGTAATATATAAGCATCATATAGAGAACATCCAAGGTCAGGATTGAACCCGGCCCCAAGAACGGCAAGGCAGTAATATTAACTATTCACTACTATGTCCCCTTTAGCTATGTCCTGTGCCACAAGCATGACAGACTCACAGAAGGGGTAGTACTGACAAATACCGGTGGGAAGAAGCTGCCTGAAATCCAGAACTTTGAAGTTATGTGAAACAAGCCCAAATGTAGGGAAGGATAGCTCTTCCTGATTACCATCCACCATCATCTCTCTGCTAATGAGCAAGAATTCTCCACAATAAACATATGGAAGAAGCACCAAAAGTATACAAGATGTACTATTTGTGGAAGGTCCATTGTGAAGAATAACCTAGAAGTGCCACCATAAACTAACATGGCTGAGTTCTGAAAGACAGCTGCTAGAAATGGTCTGAAGCAGGTAATGAATGAAGGCACACATGTGATTAATTTAAAGACAGAGAAAAGTCATCAGGCACCATGAAACCAGATGTCTATAAAGTGCTGTAGAACATCAAGAGCACTATATCAAATAAATAACTTATTTGACTGCTACACATTTGGCTAGTCCTTACACGCTAGAATATCTAACCTGGTTCAAGGAGGGGTGCAGAAGGTGCGTGGGATGCAACATAAGTACATAAATCATTTAAGCTAAGCAGAGTTTTAATTACTTGTTGATCTTGTGTTATTTGCAAACAGTTGTATTAATGAGCATACAGCTTTTATTTTGAAAAATTTAATCCCTTGAACTCCCTGAAGATAAAAAAAGGCAAATTATTCTCTGTAGGTAATTTTATCTTACAGCAATTTCTCTGATTTCAGCCTAAATATGATTAAACCAGCTGTACCTGTTATGAACCCCGTAACTGAGTCACTTACCAGCAAAGATGGAGACATCCGTTGATGATACTATTTTTAACAGTATTTATTAGTAAAAATACACAAAAATAATATCAATGCAAATATACAGATAATATACATCATCAATACTAAATCTAAAAGTGCGGGTATAATAATAATCAATAAGAAATAAGCTCTATCGTTGTCTAGGGGATAATGTATTGTCCGATGGAAATATAAAGTTCACTCAGTTCATGCTGGCTGCAGCAATTGGGACCGTTGTGTTGCAATGGTTGGAGAGAGAGAGAGAGAGAGAGAGAGAGAGAGAGAGAGAGAGAGAGAGAGAGAGAGAAAAACTTGCCGGCTTTCCTTTATGATTTCGATCCGTCAGGAGTCTCGTTGTCGTGGCCGTTCATTTGTGGCCTCTCCTTTAGCCAAACCGTTTTTCCGTGGTGAGCTCGCCACCCCAGGCAAAGGGAGGACGCACACGAGTCCACATCGGCTTTCGCTATTAAACGCTGTCACGGGATTTCTAGCGTTTCTCCTGGTGCGTCTAAAGGGGTTGTTCCCCAGACCCCTCTTTTATCCTTACTCACGGGGTCTCTGATGTCAATCAGATTGGGATGATGCAATCCCTCAACCAGACCACTCTGGTTGTCCCCTGAGGGGTTTCAATGAATAGTACAGTACTCAATACACAATTCTGTCTCCAAGAGACAACAGCCATTATCAGTGGTTCCGTTTCACTGAGATCAGGACACATTCCAAACCTTGTGTATTCTGAGTGTCTCTCTCTCATTTCCTGGGTCCCAGACCCGAATTAATAGCGATCTTGCGATTCTCAAAAAGGAGGGGGCGACTTTGTACCCTTCGGCCCCTCAGAGTTGCTGCACATTCATAACACCCCCTTCCTTCTAGGATTTTTGCCACAGCTAAAAATTAATCAATACAGAGTCTTACAGGATTTCAGAATCTAACACAATACAAAAGAGGTTTTCTTTCACTACAGAGTAATACAGTTATACATTCAACTCAGCATCTAACAGTTAGCGATTACATTGTCTTCCTTTAATATCTTAATATCTTGTACCTTAATATTCTTGTAGCATCAGACTCCAATTTAATAACCACCTATTTTTTTCCTTTTCTTCCGCAAAACAAAACTAAAGAGTTGTGATCTTAGCTTTCATGTATACTACAAAATTTCATGTAACTACTAATCTTTATTTTTACTTTCAAACTTAACAGTCAATCTTCCCATGGGGTTGTCTTTATTAGTTATGTGTTTTGTCAAAATCCCTTAAAAATGGATCCCGTTATTTAAAATGGCATCCCGTCAACCCTCACCCCTTTTCCAGTTAACTCCCACGTGGTCAGCTTGTATACCAGTGTGGAACAGGCTTTTGCATGCCTCTTTCATAGGAGTTATTTTATCAACAATGTTTTCCAAACGTAGCCCATTGGCTGAATTTCCACACAATTCTTTATTTTTAAGCAAGTCGTTAGTTTTATCTTCAGGACCCTTCATTCTATTAGTTTTCAGTTTAAAATCTGCAAGCGATCACTCTTTGTCCAAACAGCATTTCAAATTCTGCCTCTCCACAGCACACTCTTGAATAACAATAGCGCGTGGGACACCTTTACATTCCAAATCAAACTGTAATTGATTCGCAGGCACCGTGTTAACAAGCCATTATCCCTTCAGCCTGGTTATGGCTTCTGACACCAATCCAGACTTTAAATTTTCTTCATTCAATTTAGGAACTACACTTTTCCCTTCTCCTTCAATAATAAGATTCACATCACCATCTTTTAGCACACCATCGAACACAAACAACTGGGAATTCTCACTTCCCACTAGTACCAAGGTTAACCCTTTCTTCACTGAACCAAGTCCACCTGACCCACAAGGACTGCATTCCTTTTCAACTGAATCAAATACCTCAGACTTTTCCTGAGTTCCATTAGTAGGTTCAGTACCACGTGTATCCACATCTTGAACACACTCAAACGGGACATCTGCCTCTTCCAGGCTTTCAATACCCGTACCCTTTTCAAATTCTAAGTTCCCCTGATCCTCCCAGTTACTCTCTTGGCAACTCCCTTCCGGAGTAGACTCAACCCTGCGGGCTGAAACAACCTCACCTGCCAACTCAGCAGACCTCTTCAAGGTAATGGCATCCTTTTCATCTAGGACTGCCCTCATTTCATTATCGGGAACACATTTAAAATTTTCAACTTCTTCAAACAGTTCTGTCAAACCAGACAGTTCATCCAAGTCCAACCCTGGACCTTCTAACAGCCTTATCTGTTTCTCATTTTTACTCCGTGCCTCTATAAATTTCCTCCTGGCTAAGGGCAGGTCTACCTCCTCTCCCTTACTCTCTTTCACCTCCATATTCTCCGTTTTAACACCCTCTAACCCCTCTCAGTAAAAACATCTCAGCCAAATCGATACTGGCCTCTTTTAAACTGGTCCCTTTCTCAGTTGCCTTTTTCAACATGCTGCAAGTGGTCACGCATGCGGGATAGATCTTGGAATCTAGGAGTGGGTCCTCAACACTTACAGGCTGGCTCGTCAGCTCCATGGCCAACCAGACTTCACCACCAGCTAAGTCATTACCCAGAAGGATGTCTACGTCAGTTCTTGGAAATTCTGACACACCCCTATTTCAACTGGTCCAGATACCAGCTCACAATTTATAATGATCCTATGCAAAGGCACCACTTCTGTCCCTTTTCCTATGCCTCTCAAAGCTACCTCTCCAGTCTCGGGACCAAAATCTAGTACCTTACTGCGAATCAATGACAGCTCAGCTCCAGTGTCTCTCCAGATCCGCACTGGAACTGGTGTGTCTCCCTCTTTCACAGACACGGTTCCTTCTGAAATAAATTTCTCAGGCCCCTCTCATATTCTGTCTACCTGGGGCTTTCTCGTCATTTTACTGATCACCACAATACATCCTGTAGGGACTGCTGCTTTCCCCTTTCCTGTCTCCTTCCTCGGAGCAAGGCACTTAGATGCAATATGACCCACCTTTCCACAATTAAAACAGATCAAGCCAGGACCCCTCCTGCCGTCTTGCCTTTCCTCCTTATTTTTACCACTAGCTCCCAGCTGGATCTCTGCCTCAGCCAGCACGGGCTTTCTCTACCGTTCCCACGGTCTTTCTGGTAACTCTTATTCGAGGAAAACTTTGTCTTATGGGTTAGGGCATATTCATCTGCGAACCTAGCAAATTCGGATATGGACTTATTCCGCTTCTCATTCAAATACATCCGGATATCATCCGAAACACAACCTTTAAATTCCTCGATCAGAATTAACTCCCTGAGATGCCGAAAATCTTCTTCCACCATTTCTGCTGCACACCAACGATCCAACAGCACACCCTTCTCATAGGCAAACTCTGCATACGTCTGATTCCACCCTTTAAATTTCTGAACTTTTGTCTATAGGCCTCAGGTATCAATTCATAGGCCCGAAGAACGGCCTCTTTTACTTTCTCATAATTCTCAGACTCCCCCTCCTCCTCCATGGACAACGCCGCATATGCTCATTGTGCCTTCCCTTTTAACACACTTTGTAATAACACCACCCACTGATCTCTGGGCCACTTCTGACTCACTGCCATCTTTTCAAAATGCAAGAAATAACTATCAACATCCGCCTCCTCGAAAGGAGGTACTAACCTAAACTCCCTACTAACATTAAATCTCTCCTCTTGGTCTGGCCCTTGAACTCTTCGCTCTTGCCTGAATTTCTCCATGTCCAACTCATGTTGCCTCTGTTTCTCCTTCTCTTCATACTCCCTCTCTTTTTCGGCTCTCTCCTCTTTTTTGGCCCTTTCCTTCTCTTTTTCAGCTG
Source organism: Hypanus sabinus (assembly GCF_030144855.1). Lineage (NCBI taxonomy): Eukaryota > Metazoa > Chordata > Chondrichthyes > Myliobatiformes > Dasyatidae > Hypanus > Hypanus sabinus. The sequence goes on from NC_082711.1 coordinate 141,433,022, forward strand.
CTTCCAGCTGTTTTAACTTAATTTCATGTTCCAACTTTAATTTCTCCAACTCTAACTGAGCCATCCCACTAGCTGGTACCCTTTCAGGGATATTTTCCAATACCTCAGCTGAAAACACATTCTTCACAATATAATACTGAGTTATGGCCCTCCACATCTCCCGCTTTTTCATTGACAACCTCACCTCTGCAAGATTTAGTCCTTTCGCAATATTTATCAAGTCCAACTTTGTGGCAGCATCTAGCGCCTCCACAGTCGGGTTTTCTATGAATTCGTCTACGTCCATCTTTGCTGGTTTCCCGTCTGGTTACTGCGCAACCAGATCCATGTTTGGACTTAATAGCCCGATTCAATGGCCCTCCAATTTGGTATCAAATCTCGAGACGAGGCCCCACGTTGTTACGAACCCCGTAACTGGGTCACTAACCAGCAAAGATGGAGACATCCGTTTAAGTCTGATGATACTATTTTTAACAGTATTTATTAGTAAAAATACACAAAAATAATATCAATGCAAATATATACATAATATATGTCATCAATACTAAATATAAAAGTGCGAGTATAATAATAATCAATAAGAAATAAGCTCTATTGTTGTCTAGGGGATAATGTATTGTCCAATGGAAATATAAAGTTCACTCAGTTCATGCAGGCTGCAGCTGTTGGGGACCGCTGTGTTGCAATTGTTGGAGAGAGAGAGAGATTTGGAGAAAAACTTGCCGGCTTTCCTTTATGATTTCGATCCGTCAGGAGTCTCGTTGTCATAGCCGTTCACTTGTGGCCTCCCCTTTAGCTAAACCGTTTTTCCGTGGTGAGCTCGCCACCCCAGGCAAAGGGAGGACGCACACAAGCCCCCACCGGCTTTCACTATTAAACACTGTCACGGGATTTCTAGCGTTTCTCCTGGTGCGTCTAAAGGGATTGTTCCCCAGACCCCTCTTTTATCCTTACTCACGGGGTCTCAGATGTCAATCAGGTTGGGATGATGCAATCCCTCAACCAGACCACTCTGGTTGTCCCCTGAGGGGTTTCAATGAATAGTACAGTACTCAATACACAATTCCGTCTCCAAGAGACAACGGCCATTATCAGTGGTTCCGTTTCGCTGAGGTCAGGACACATTCCAAACCTTGTGTATTCTGAGTGTCTCTCTCTCTCATTTCCTGGGTCCCAAACCCGAATTAATAGCGATCTTGCGATTCTCAAAAAGGAGGGGGCGACTTTGTACCCTTTGGCCCCTCAGAGTTGCTGCACATTCGTAACAAACCTCACACAGCAGCACAACACAGAACTTCTGCAAGTTTGTTGATACTGAGTAAATGCTACAAATAAAATAACATACGTAACTCTTGCTCTGCCTAGCAGCTTAATATAGGGGGTGATAACCCCTGGCCCGGCCAAACTTAAGAACTTGGCCCCATAGAGATAAGTCACTCAGTTTATCCACCACCGTCCATTTCAACGCCAGGAATTCCAACTTGTACGTGGGATAATTTCTCTTGGAGGGCGACAGAATCCGGCTGACAAATGCCACAAGCCTCAACCCAGTGCCCTGATCCTGATACAGGATGCACCCCAAACCCTCTCGGCTGGCATCTGTGTGCAGTACATACGTCAAACGGGGGTCCGCAAAAGCCAGCACCAGCGCCTGGGTCAGCAGCTCCTTCAGTGACCGAAAAGCCTCCTCACATTTTAGATCCCATCTCTGTCCAAAGGGCTCCAACGGTTAAGATACTGTCCATCCTCCTCAGTCCTCTCATCCTCCTTTCCCCCCCCCTCCTTTTCTTCCTCAAAGAGGTAACCAAACAGAAACTGATTCAACGGGTGACTCTCTGTGGCGTAGCCCTTCACGAATCTCCAATAATAACCACAGAACCCTTGGAACAAGCACAGAGTGCTCACAGTCTGGGGCCTTATCCAAGTGGTCACCATTTCTATCTTAGCCGGGTCTGTAGCTATTCCATACCATGAGATTATGTGTCTGACATAGCTAACAGATGTTTTGCAGAACTGGCACTTGTCCAGGGAAAGTTTTAATCTTTCAGCTTTCAGGCGGCTGAGCACCTTCAGTAGTCTCGCTTCATCTTCTTCCAAGGTGGATCCAAATACACCAACATCTCAGGCAAGTTCATATCCCCACTGTCTTCTCCATGACCTGCTGGAAGGTTGCAGGGGCTCCTGATATGCCCTGGGACATCCTTTCAAACTGGAAGAATCCCAGGGGACATTAATGCCGTCTTCTCTTTGTTGGCCTCACTCATTGGGATCTGGTAATATCCACTCCTCAAATCCAGCACACTGAACCACTTCACACCACTCAGACAGGCCAGCACGTCTTCGACCCTCGGGACTATATACTGGTCAGGGACGGTGCGCCTGGTCAGAGTCCTATAGTCCACACACATCCATACCTTCCCATTCTTCTTCTGGCCCATTACCACTGGGGATGCATAGGGGCTTCGAGACTCAGTGATGATCCCAGCTTCCTGCAACTTACACAAATGCTGCCGCATGTCTTCCACGTCTGCAGGGGCCTGACGCCGCAATCTCTCTCTAAACGGGGTGTCCTTGGTCACCCAGATAGTGTGACGAGTGCCCTTGGAACAACCCACATAAAACTCGCCAATGTAAAAGACACCTTCCAGCTTCAACATCTTCTCTACCAGCCTCCTTTTCCAACCCGGTGGCACCGGGGAGTCCCCGAAGTTGAATGACTCAGCGGTCAACTTTCCACCTTTTTCCAATAGTTTCTCCCTGGCGTGCCTCACAGGGGCACTAGACATTACTGTCACCAGGAACAGGTGCGGCTGGGGCATCCCCCGCTTGAAGGTGACCTCCCTCTTCGTAGTGTTCTTGACAATCACTGCCATCCTGCTTGCCTGTACAACCGAGAGCTTCTGCAATTCAGGCCACACCAGTACCCCAGCAGGAAATCCCCACTGTCCCTCGTGGTCTTCCAGAGTATCCATGAAGAGGGCTTCGCCCTCAGGCACTCCAGGAAATTTTGTGGGCCTCCATCACTCTCACTACTTTTCTGGGCCTTACCACGATTGGCTTTGACTGGGTGAGCCACAAAGTCCCCCGTTTAAATTTGGTATCTGGCCCAATGCTGCCATGCAGTTCCTCAAAAGCAGCCCGATACACCAGGTGCACGAACAATGTTCCCAGAAAGCTCTCGCCAGTCTTCTCATTGCAGGCCCCCATGAGCCTCCTCACAAGAGGGGTGTTGACAACCACCAAAAATGAAACGCCACCCGTCTCAACGGGGTCCAGACAAACCAGCACCAATGTATCAAGAACCCCAGACACTCCCACATCAGCCTCCAAGAACTCAAGCTTCACTGACAAATAACCGTCGTATGGATAATCAACAGCACTGAGACCCCAAATCTCCAGTGCCCTGAATGTTCTCAGGCGTAAATGCTTCAGCTACCAGTTGTAAAACGAACGGTACAGTAACATGACCTGCGACCCGGTGTTGAGTACGGCTTTAGCATAAATACCTTCTATCCATAGCGACACACTGGAGTGTGGTCCCACTAAGACTTCAGGAATAGGGTCTTCTGCTTTCGGAAGTTCCTTGGTACATTGCTGGGAATGTGTTCCCCCAGAGACACCAGGCCGTTCTCTCACGGGTTCTCCTCTAAGTTTTCCCAACGACTTTCCCTGCTAAGGTACCCAGCGATTCATTCTCCTTCTGGCATGACACCTGCTGCCAGCAGCCCTCCGCACTGTTCATCCCCTTGGGGAATCTGACTCCTCACCCACTGATAACAGCCGATGTATCTCCGTTCTCAACTCTGCCATAATCTCCTCTACCACTCCCCGGGGTAGGCTACCTGTGGTCACTTCACTGCAGGTCACTACTACCAAGGACTGTACCCTGGTGTCTGAGCCCTCCTGCGCCTCCGCCACGTTCTCCTCTTCCCGTACCTCTCTGATCAGCTCAACAAAAGGTGGAGGGGGGCGTGTCTTGTGAGTCTGTCGGAGACCCCATGCAATCAGGTCAGGTGCCCCTGGCTTTCTGGTCCATTCTTAACTGATCCACCTCAGCCACCTGAATGACCCCTCTGTGCCGCAAGCAATTTAGCTGCCTCTCTAGCCCAAAGATAAAAGCAGAAAGCTTCTCCTCCTTCTCCTGATGCATGTTTTGAAACCCCACCAGGAACTCCATTGGGCTTCCAGTCAGACCAAAAGCATTGTCCAGTGCTTGCACATAATTGACAGCTGTCCCTACGGGATAATTTAACCTGAGGGCTCTCACAACAACAGCGGCTCGCCCATTCAAACTTTCAACCAATCTCTGTCGCTTTTCATCATCTGAGCACTGCCACTCATCTATTGTTGTTGTTGGTCCTTCGGAGTCTAAGGCGATCATGACTTCTGTCAGGTGGAGGGTTTTGTGACTGTGGGTCTGGAGGTGACTGGTGAGGCCAATCCGGGCCCTGAAAACTCGCCCACATGTGGGACACATGAGGGTAGGTGCTGCAGTGGAAGTGGAGGTGGTTCGAGCCTTGCATGCGGCGCGTTTCCTCTGAGCCTCTGCGGTGCGTCTGATTTCTGCTGCATACGCTCCTTTAGTGGTCCTGCTCCACCAGGTTGGGCGGCCCAGAGCAAGCGATTCCCAGCTACTGGTATTGATGTTGAGGTCTTTGAGGGAGACTTTGAGGCAGTCTTTGAAACGTTTCTTCTGCCCTCTAACTGAGCGCTTGCCCTGGCTCAGCTCTCCATACAGCAGCTGTTTTGGTAGTCGACTGTCAGACGACATGGCCAGCCCATCTGGCTTGGGCTTTCTGTAGGAGGGTGTAGATGCTGTGGATGCTAGCCCGCTCCAGGACCTCCGTGTCTGGGACCTTGTCCTGCCATTGTACGTGGAGAAGTCTGCGGAGGCAGTTCAAGTGGAAGTGGTTGAGCTGTTTAGCGTGTCTGTTGTAGACAGCCCAGGTCTCGCTGGCATAGAGGAGGGTGATGAGAACCACTGCTCGGTGGACCTTCAGCTTGGTGGTAAGGCTGAGTCCTCTCCGCTCCCATACAGTCTCACGGAGTCTCCCAAAGGCAGCACTGTTGCTGGTCTCTGCATCTATGTTCACCACTCATGATAGAGTACTGCCCAGATAAGTAAAGCTGTCGACTGCCAGTAACTTCCGCCCCTTTACTGTGATGTGTGGTTCCTGATAGGGCTTTCTGGGTGTGGGCTGGTACATAACTTCGGCCTTTTTGGTGCGGATTGTAAGTCCAAAGTTGTCACAGGCTCATGAGAGGCAGTTCATTTCTCGCTGCATCTTCTGCTCTAACAACATCTAACTCATCCAGCAACTGAGAGATCCGCTCTACCCAAGTCATACTCCTCCTCCCCTTTAGGGGTGGGTGCTATTCCAGAGAATAGGCTGAGCCTGCCACAGTTGGGACTTCGAATCTGATTTTTCCATTTATTCGCCAGAGAAGTAAGTGCGGATACTACCTCAGAATTCTCACTCTTCACCGAGGGATGTGGACTAATTAGACATTCCAAATCCGACCACTCTTTCCCCTCACTCCTCAGAAATTATAGAACCCTGTCTTTGAAATCTTCACTCCCAGTTTCCTCATCACTGGGTCTGCATTACAACAAGAGCTGCACCTGCCATTTTATCAAACCTTCGCTCACAATTGCAACTTTAACAGTACATAACAGTGGAATTAACAATTCATCCGGACTACAAATATCTGCCCCACTGGTTCACTGATCAGGGTAATCACACAGCGTCCAACGGAATCAATCCCGAACGTAGCCCCCACAACTATAATTCTCACTTCACCTAGCGGATTAATATAGGGGGTGATAACCCCTGGCCCAGCCAAACTTAAGAAATCTTGTTTGGGTGGATGCTGTGCGATGTGTCCCGTTACAAATCAGTACTCTGAAATAACAAACAATACACAATATGCGATTAAACAATTAAGCTTTATAACTCTTACTTTGACTATACGGTTTGTAGAAAAATGAAATAAAAGAAAAAAAAGGGCCCACTCTTATTAACAGTCTGTGTGCAAAGTAGAAGCTCACTCATAAGCCGATTGTTCACCATCGACCTCATCCAATCGTCACTGCACTTCGGACCCTCGCTCCAAATCCACCCCATCCGGTTCATCAAATCTCTCCATTCGCATCTTCTCTCTTCATCTCTCTCTCTGGCAAAAGCCCGTGAAATCAACTGCTTCCAGATTCACAAGACAGGGCAACAAAATCCTATTTGGCTAACATGCATACCACAGTCCTGTTAGCTTCAGCCATAACCTAAACATTGCTGCTGCAGAGTAACCATTACTTCAGCAGTGAACATTACAAAGAAGCCATTTCATTAGCCTTAGAGAAGCCATTACAGCTCATTACACATACATATAAGCACTACAAAGTAGATTTAAAAGAAACTAATAAAGATTGTACAATATAAAATTCCATAAAATACTGTGCAATCCCATGAATCTCTGTATCCTAAATTTCACAAAGTTGTCACTGTAACTAACTTACTTAAGCCTTCCTCTAATTCTCATTCTGAATGCAACTAATTTGTGCCTTCACTTCTAACCACAGTTTCCTTGAAAACAGGCCCTTGACTTTAAATATCCCATATGTACACAGTTTTGTTTAACTCTAATTTAAAATATAACTCATTTAGGCAATCACTCTGAAGACCTGCCCCAGTGTGGACCCAATCAATCAAACATCAGTGCAGTTTCAGCAAATTGCTTAAGTTAGTCATGAACTATTCTCCTTTTAAGAAATACTAAAATTACACTATTTTAACCTAATCAATGAAATACCATTACCCAACTGCCCACCCACTTTTAAGTGTACTGTTTTTACTTTAGTGTATCTTCCACTTGGTAAATCTGGGAAATAGTTCTTTCTCACTCCAGTGAATTAGTCTACTTTTCTCTCAAAGGAATGTCATTCTGGTTGATGTTATGAGCATTATTCTGCCAAGTTGCTTTACTGGGGGAGGTTCTGCATTTATCAGAACTTTGAAAAGTAATAGAACCTAGAACAGTATAATACTCTGTCAGCCTCTCACTTCAAGATGATGTGCCAACTATCTGACCTAATCCACAATCAATCTAACCCTTCCCTCCTGCATAGCCCATAAACCTCAATTGTTTCCTTCAATGATGTGCCTAATGTCTCCAAATGTCTCTAATGTACCAACTTCAACCATGACTTCTGGCAGTGCAATCTAGATGCTTATCACTACATAAATACCTATGTCTGACATTTCTCTTAAACCTTCCTCCACTTGCCTTAAAAGGATGTCCTCTCATATTAGCCATCACCACCATAGGAAAAAGGCTCTGGCTATCAACTCTATCCATGCCTCACTTCATATTATACATCTTCATTGAGTCACCTCACACCCTCCTTTGCTCCAAAGAGAAAAACCCTAGCTCACTCAACCTTTCCTCGTGAGATATGCTCTGTAATCCATGCAGTATTATCTCCTCTGCAGCTTCTCTAATGCTTCTACATTCTTCCTATAGTGAGGTGAATAGAAAAGAACACAATACTCCAAGTGTGGTCTAACCAAAGTTTTACAGAGCTGCAACATTACCTCATAGCTCCTGAACTCAATCATTTGATTAAGGAAAGTAACAAACCATATACTTTCTTATCAACTTGCATAGCTATTTTGAAGGATTTATGGACTTGGACCCAGGATTCCTCTGTTCCCCCACACTACTAAAAATTATGTAATAAATGGGCTTTACCCCAAACATTTACATTTCCAATGACTTTAGAGCAAATGCAACGTTGATGTAATCAAGGTTGCTACCCCTCAATGGACATGCCAGACTGCAAGGGCTCAGAAAAGCAAACAAAAACATTATGCTTGTATTAAATGTTCAATTTTGGTTCTTCAGAGCATGCTAGGACATGGAGTTTGGTAATTTTCTTAGACAATGGTGATTTGTCATGGGTCACGTTCTCTCTCTGCAGGTTTTGCTACATCTTTATCCCTAAATGTAAGTTTACCACTAATTTAGGCAGCTTCAACTTCTTTGCAAATATAAATAGACTGCTATTTATTGATTACAGCTTAGCATTTGACATCATCATGCTCTTAGTACTAAGCAAGAAGCTTCAAAATGTGGGCCTCTGTATCTCGCTCTGCAATTGGATGTATGACTTTCTTAACAGCAGACCACAGTTAGTGAGGATCAATATTACTATCTCCTCTTGCTGACTAACAACACAGGCACAACTTATGCTTCACCCACTGCTCAACTCTCCCTGTACTCATGACTGTATAGCTAGTTACAGTTCAAATACCATTTCTAAAATCACCGATTACACAACTGTTGTTAACAGAATCTCAAATGGCAATGACGAGACATAAAGGAATAAAATACATCAGCTGGTTGAGTTGTGTTACAACAATCTTGCACATAACATCGGCAAGACCAAGGCAATGATTGTGGAATTTTGAATAAGAAGTCAGGAGAACATCCACTAGTCTCATCAACGGCAGAAAGTGCAAGCATCTTCAAGTTTCTAAAAATAAAAACACTTGGAGTATTACGAAAAAGGCACGTCTGCAGCTATATTTCATAAAGGGTTAAAGGAGATGATGGATGGCGCCTTCTTGAAATACTGCCCCTTGAAGATGCCCTCAGTGGGGAGGGTTGTATCTGTGATGGAACTGAATATGTCTATAAACATCTACAGTGTGTTGTGATCATATGCACTGATGCCTCCATACCAGATGTTGAAGCAACCACTGTAGAAATCTGCTGTAGCCTTTGGTGTCACGTACCCCATGAGCGGGTTACCAAACCAGCAGAAATGGAATGATACATTGGAGTCTGGTGATACTGTAACTAAACGAGTTTATTAGTAAACTAAGTAATACAGTATCAAAAATGCAAATATACATATTAAACAGGTTAGATAAATACAGGAGTGTAGGAATAAGAATCAAAACCAAGCTCTATCATAGACTAGGGGTAAATGAATAGTCTCAAGATATTGCAGAGTTCAGTTCAGTTTAAGTCGAGGTAGTTGCTGTTGTGACGTTGGAGAGAGAGAGAGAGAGAGGGTAAGTGAGATGGGAGCAGCTGCAGCAGGCAAACCTTCCGTTGTCTTCTTGTTCTGTTGTACTGATGTGGTCATTCAGTTATGACCCCTCCGTTCTCGGCTAGACCGTTCTTCTGTGGTGGACTCGTCACTCTGGCGTGAGTGGACACACACACAAGCCCCTAACGGTCCTGCCATCACACTGTGAGCTTTGTGACCGATCTCCTGATTCGATCCTCCAAGCCCCCTCCTTCCTGTGGGTGCAAAACACTCTTACAGTGTCTCGTGGCGTATCTGCCACTGTCTCAGCAGACCCGTCTTTTATCTCCCCTGACAAGGTATCAGCCATCCATCAACTGACCATGTCCGTGTCCATCAAACTAGCCACTCCCTCCTGTCTCAGCAGGCACCTGGCATCATTCTGCTGTGTCAGCAGGGATCCACACAAACAGGCCAAATGTCCTTGGTGTTAAAGTCAACAATTAGCAAAGAAGCCATAATACAAAATCCATTTTAATCCTTGTCTCCCTCTCTCCCATCTGCAACAGGATGCCTCCCCCCCCCCCCCCATCTCTCTCTTTCGTTAGCAGCATAGTTCACGGGGGGTCAACTCTGGACCCCATCTCCATCTGGTTTTCTCATCACACATAACATTGGTGACATGCTGAATCTCCTCTAACCCTTTATGAAATATAGCCGCAAGCTATTAATCTCAAATGGGAAGAGCAATAAATCAAATGGATAGCCAGAGACATCTTCCCAGGGCAGAAATGACTAATAAGAAGGAGCATAATTTTAAAGTAATTGGAGTTAAGTATAAGCGGGTGGAAATGTCAAAGTAAAGGTTTTATTAAACAGAGTGGGGGATGTGTTGGACACCTTTCTAAGGGTGGTGAGAGAGGCAGGAATATTAGGAGTATTTAAGAAAATCTTAGGCAGATGGATGATAGAAAAATCAATGACTATGAATAGAAGGGTTAGATTGATCTTAGAGCAGGTTAAACGGGCAACACATCATGGGCCAAATGGCCTGTACTGTGCTGTAATGTTCTATGTTTTGGATATTTTTTTCTTATTAGATTAAAAGACACCATTCTTTATTGATGATTGACCAATGAGCACATTCACCTTATATAAGCAGGTATCCCATGTTTCTGCATCACAATTGGAATTATTACTTATCATTCAGCTGGTCCAGGAGTCAATACCGAACATCGAAACCTGATCTGGAAGTTGAAGACCAATGGCCAAAGCTTGAAGTCTGGAAACTGGAGGCACAAAGATCTGTCCTGGAGATGGAGGACCATCCATGTCTGTGGATGGGTCACAGGAAGGAAGGGGGCTTGTTCTGTTTTTGTTGTTTTGTTGCTTGTTGTGTTTTGTTTTGTCATGATTGCATTGTTCTGCCCAGCATCGTGGGCACACTATGTTGGGCCTGGAATCTTTAGGCTTGTTGGTCGTTAACACATGTTAACAATCAACACCTGTTCTGTAAACATTCTCCTTCACATGCTCTACCAGGCTGCTGTCACCAGTCTAATCTTCTACATGGTGGTGTGCTGGGGCAATGTATCAACATGTAGGATGCCAACAGGCTCAATAAACTGATTAGAATGGCTGCTTCTGTTATAGGTGTCAAACTGGACATACTACAGATTGTGGCAGAACAAATAACCCTCTGGAAAACCCTGGCAATTCTAGACAATGTTTCTCACCCCCTGCATGCCAGCTTAGCTGAAGAGGGGCACTTTCAGTAATAAACTAAATCAACTGCAACTAATAAACTAAGCCAAACAGCACTATATGATGTCATTCTTACCCTTGGTCATCAGGCTCTATAGCCAGGGAAGTGATCTTGTAATCTTTGACTTTGTAAATCTGGTACATCTTATCTTTAAGGTAACTTCTTTATATTCTTTCTTACATTGCTTCTAATATTTGTATATCTGTGCACTTGTAATGCTACTGTGACACTATAATTTCCTTTGGGATCAATAAAGTATCTATGCACCTACAAACAACACATTTCACTGTAAAATTCCATGTACAAGTGATAAATGAATCTGAATCTTTGCTAAAAAGAAATTCAGTGAAAACATTTTTTCTGACACAGCATGTGGCATTTGGAATGATGATGGTGCACTAGTTCTACATCTACGACTTACATTAGCTACAGCATATCTATATTTTTGTATTTACTGCTACGTTAATTGTTGATTATATGTATAGAAACGCGTAAAATCTCTATTCTTCTGTAGATACTCTTAACAAGAGTATTTTCAAGGTATACACTCATTTCACCAGAAGGCAGTGATGTCATATCAGAAACTCATCTCCCTATGAGATGCATAATCTACTCTATTCTCTAAAAATGTTGAGCAATGCTTACCCTTGGACATGCATTCCTTTTCTTTAATGTAATGAAAATACATTATTCCTTCTTTCATACAAAGGTTAGCATCTTTCATCAACTGTTGAATAAAAGTACAAGTTCCATTGCTAAATGAAGGTATAATTGACGATAGGATACAAATTGGCACATAACAACAGTAATGATACTACAAATTTAACTTCAGTTGGAAAACTAGAGGAAACTAACCTTTACATTTTGATATACTGAGTACAGTTTCAGGAAACCCAAGTGATTTACATACATCTGTAATGATTAGCAAACAGTTTCTAAATCTTTCTGCAAGTTTGTTTAATTGTCTATTGAAATAAGAAAAAAGCATATATTACATACCTCAACGTGAATTGCTCCACTGTTGAATTTGGTGTTAGAAAAACAGAAATACTAAGGATCTCCCCAGGTTTGAGTGGTCTTTCTGGTAAGCGAATAAATATATTGCCATCAAGCCTATGCTCCTGAATTAACTGATCTTGAGGAGGTTGATACAAATTGATGCTGCCTATACGTAGCAGAGGCTGCTGGTTAGAACCATCCTTTCTAATACTGTTTCCTTTACGAGAATTTACATCACTGCATTCCCCATTTTCATCTGGAGGATGCAAGGTGTAGTAGAGTTCAACTTGAAGATTTTCGCTGACAATATCCAAATTATCCACAGATTTCTTTCTTCCCAGATCTGAGATAGGAGAACTAAACCAGGCAAGAGGCAAGTCAATTTGAACTAGGCACATGGCTAGGATTCCTCTTAGCCTGCAGGAGCTCTTAATATCCCGCATATCTTGAAAAACGTGAAGTCTAACACAGGGCAATTTATCCACAACATCAAAATCATCCCAATCTCGACCTGCTACGTAGAACAAAACCTGGACAAGTGGTTGGTTAAAGGGAATTCTCTGCTGGATAATAAAGGCTCTCACTTTCCAGTTCATTGTGAATCGGTTTGGTACTTCCAATGTACTGGTGGGCTGAAGCACATCTTTTGGGAGTGTCCGATCCATGGAGAAAGGTCCTAATGTTGCATTCACCAATGGTAGTTCCTTTGTTTGAAATACAACAAAGTGTTCCAGGCGTTGAACTGTGCTGGTAATGTTCCATTGTGGATCTGGTTTCACTTTATTTAGGAAAAAGGCTAGCTGTACATTTGAGAGTTCGTAATTCACAGGAAGGTAAGTTGACGATGTATGGAAGCTCTTCAATCTTTCTGAACTTGTAGGCAACACTTTGCTGTTAACTGCAAAAAAAAAGAGAGAAAACTGATTATCAAAGTAATGTTCAATGTTAAATACTTCTCAATAGTACAACCTCATGTTATAACCACATGCAATTGGCACATCAATTAGTTTAAACTCACAAAAAAATAAAACATATGGACACAACATGCAACTCGGAAACTTTTCTAAATTACTGAGTAAAATCTGTTCCGACCAAATTAACAAAAGTGATCTGGTAAGATAGAACTTTTTTTATTCAAAATTCTGTGATAAGAAGTGCAACTCACAGACCTTACCGTAAAGAACTACTTAAACTTCAGGTTTAAGATTATGCTACCAAAGACGTGCAACAGTTTATAGATAGTTCAAAAGCAAAGGAATTCTATTAAAATCATTCTTAATAACACTTTTTTGAAGTAAACCATCAGTATAAGCAATGAAGAAGTGAGTGAAGCAAAGCAAATTCGCGGGTTGTGCCCTGCAAAATCAACACACTTGGGAGTTGGAGCCTTGCTAGTTGGAGTAAATGACTTGGAGGGGAGAAAACAGGGCAGAGGAGTTCCGATACCCAGGTATGAAAGTGGATTGCTCTACATGCTGTTGTGGTTGCACACTTCTATTGTTTATATGATATATTTTGTGTTTTTTACATCTTTCTCCATGAGCATGGGGGGTGGGGGGGGGAGGCAGGTAGGTCTTATATTTTTTTAAATTGGGTTCTTTTGGGTTCCTTGCTTTGTAACTGCCTGTAAGCTTAACAAATCTCAAGGTTGTATAATTTATGCATTCTTTGATAAAAATGGACTGAAACTTCTAAACATCATATTTCTGAAATCTCGCAGCAGAATTTTGTTTAGCATTTCCTCTAATGTACTTCCAAAATCATTTAAACTTTACTCAAGAAACTGTAGCACAAACCCAATGAATTGGCTTACTAATCTCAATTTCATTTTCTGTCAATAACCTACAATGCTGTCAGTGCTCCTGTAGCCAGTTTGCCAGCTTCAGAAGAGGGTAGTGGGATAGAGAATGCAATCTGGAAAAAAACAAATGTGGAATCAGATGGGATGCATATGGAATTTGGTCTGAACTTTGGACAATTCATTGGTTCCATGGACACCCAAATACAATGTAAAGATACTTTCTATGGTGTATTTCTGGCACAGGTTACACCTCACATTGTCTAGCATGTTGGATACTTAGGTTTCTGCTTTGGCAGCACAGCTTTTTAATCCTATTAATTTCCATTCTGTATACAACTAAATGCTGAACAACAGATGTTATTAAAATCTTGAAAATGTCTTATTATTTCTGGTCATATGGTATAAATGTTATATTTATAGGAGTATTCAAGCTGTACTTATAAAAAAAATACAAAAACATATGATCATGTATCTACAGGAGCTAGCCACATCATGAATGTCAAGCAGATCCCCGCATAATGACAAGAACTTGTTCAACAAAATGAGATGCTAATTTATCAAATCTGAAAAACAGGACTACATGTATTTTAAATCACAAAAGAAGCACACAAAAGACAGACCTAATTGATTTCACACCTAGAACATCAAATTAAAACTCTAAAGTCTGACTGCTAAATTAAATATAGTCTTCTGATCAAGAAAGAGCCAGCAACTAATGATTTCTCGGGCAACATCTTCCAGATAGCAAATCTCTCCAATTATTTCACTATTTGTACACCTTCTGCTTGTTCTTTTTGTCTTCTTTGTATTTGGAACTTGATCGAAGGATCCAGCACTATGCTGTGCCCAGAAAGCTGCCTCATGGAGATTACAGAGAGGGGGGCAGAAAAGGGCCGAGAACGCAAGCTGACTCATGGAAACACCAGAGGCAAGGCATGGGGTCATGAACAACTTCATCTCTAAGCAGCAAGGAAGATTGAAGCATCAAGGTGAATGCGGAAGTGGTCAGTGATGGCTCCCGACGAAGACAGGCACCAGCCAGATCAGCACATTTGGCTCCGTATGGGCAGCATTCAGACCTGGGTCAGCAGTCACTCTTTACAGGACTAAGCTTTTGCGGCTGCTTTCCTTGTATACAGACAAAAATACGTTTCTGATATTCTGAGATTTATGTAATTATTGGACTGTACTTTATATTGGTTTCCCTCAGTTTTTCTGTGTTTTCTTTCTCATGAACGAGTTGGCAGGTAGGTGATCCATTAACTTTTTGTGTGTGGGGAGATTGGGCATTTGGCACAACTTGCTGATCTTTTCTGCGAGTGAAGGGGGTCAGGGATTGGTATTATAACTTTTTTTCTGCAGGTGAGATGGTTGGGGATTGTTGCTGTTGCTGTTTTTTTTCAGTGGGTAAGATGGTTGGGATTGTTATCGTCATTGTTTTTTGCTTCAGGGAGGGGGTCTGTGAGTTTTGTTTCTTTACTTTTTCATGATCGGGTGGGGGAAGTTGAAGACTTTTCTTTCAGCAACAACCACGGTCTTTCTTATTTAATGGCTATCTGAAGTAGACAAATATCCGAGTTGGATTGTACATGCATACTTTGACAATAAAATGAACCTTTGAACCTCTGGTCACAAATGATGGTGGACACTTGACAGGAGGATGTTCCAAGAATATCCCATTCTCAAGGTTGGTGGGGCCATGAATGTAAATGCTATAAAGAAAGCTGAGCATAAGCAACCATGGTCAGTATGGAGTGCCAAATAGATAATCCAGTTTTGCTTCCTTTTGAGATTACCAGCTTCACAAAAGCAATTCTTCAGCCAATTCACACAAAAGGCTGGTGGAACGCAGCAGGTCAGGCAGCATCTATAAGGAGAAGCGCTGTAGACGTTTCGGGCTGAGACCCTTCGTCAGGACTAACTGAAAGGAAAGATGGTAAGAGATTTGAAAGTAGGAGGGGGAGGGAAAAATGCAAAATGATAGGAGAAGACCAGAGGGAGTGGGGTGAAACTGAGAGCCAGAAAGGTGATTGGCTAAAGGGATACAGAGCTAGAGAAGGGAAAGTATCATGGGACGGGAAGCCTAGGGAGAAAGAAAGGGGGAGGGGAGCACCAGAGGAAGATGGAGAACAGGCAGGGTGATGGGCAGAAAGACAGAAAAAAGGAGGGAGAGAAAGCTAAATATATCAGGCATGGAGTAAGAAGGGGAGGAGGGCCATCAGGTTGGAGGCTACCCAGCCGGTATATAAGGTGTTGTTGCTTCCTCTACTGTCAAGATGAAGCCACACTCAGGTTGGAGGAACAACACTTTATATACCAGCTGGATAGCCTCCAACCTGATGGCATGAACATTAACTTCTCTAACTTCCGTTAAAGCCCCTCCTCCCCTTCTTACCCCATCCCTGATATCTTTAGCTTTTTGCCCTTCCTCCTTTTTTTCCTCTCTGCCCATCACTCTGCCTGTTCCCCATCTCCCTCTGGTGCTCCCCTCCCCTTTCTTTCTCCATAGGCCTCCCATCCCATGATTCTTTCCCTTCTCTAGCTCTGTACCCCTTTTGCCAATCACCTTTCCGGCTCTCAGCTTCACCCCACCCCCTCCAGTCTTCTCCTATCATTTCGCATTTCCTCCTCCCCCTCCTACTTTCAAATCTCTTACTATCTTTCCTTTCAGTTAGTCCTGACAAAGGGTCTCGGCCCTAAACATCGACAGCGCTTCTCCTTGTAGATGCTGCTTGACCTGCTGCGTTTCACCAGCATTTTTTGTGTGTGTTGCTTGAATTTCCAGCATCTGCAGATTTCCTCATGTTTGTCTTCAGCCAATTCAGTTCATTCCAAGAGATATGAAGAAATGACTAGCAGCATTGTGTATACAAAAAGCTAGGGACCATGCAACATCCCAACTATATATCTGAAGACCTTTAAAACTAAATGTGACACTAGCCAGGCTGTTTCAGTACAATCAGCATCAAACAAATGATGTAGAAAATTGGCTGGGTGTGGCAGCTCACAAAAGGCAGGACAAATCCAATCTATCTAATTACACCTCTAATCTGTTCTCAGTCATCAGTAAAGTGATGAGCTATAAAGCAGTATTTACACAGTAGTGATCTGTTCATCAATGTCCAGTTTGGGTTTAGCCAGGACCACTCCAGCTCTTGTCAAAATTTTAGTCCAAACATAGAAAAAACAAATGAAGTCAGACTTTACCCAAAGAAAAGTGACTGGCAATGTTGAAGATCAACCACCTCAATCCCAGGATATCACTATAAGACTTCCTCATGGCAGTGACCCAGGTGCAAACATTTTCACCTGCCTTGCTAATGGCCTTTCTTCCATCCTGAAGGGCGGATATTTACTGATGGTTGCGCAACACACAATTCCATTCACAACTCCTCAGCAAAAGAATAAACTATGCCTGCATGCAGCTAGACTTAAAACAATATTCAGTCATAGGCTCACATGTAACAGATAAAATTAGAACCACAAAAGTGTCAGCAGTGACCGTTTCCAACTGAAAGCGCCTAACAATCCAGTTTTGACATTAATGGAATTACTATAATGAAGGCCTCTACCATCAATATCCTGAGTTTCACCACTGGCAATAAATTGATAGCATTAAATAGTCTAGATAAAAAAAGTAAAGCATAGGCTAGATAACATTCTGTGAATCAGTCACTGACAGTCCAAAGCACAAGTAAGAAGTGTGATGGAATTCTTTCCATTTGACTGAATGGGTGCAGTTTCAACAGCTCTCAAGTAGTTTGACACTATGCAGGGCAAAGCATGGGTGCATTCTGTACCATCTACAAACTGTACTGCAATTACTAGCTTAGACTACTCTGATAACACCTATACCACGAAGAGATATTAGATAATATCTAATAATTAGATATTAGATATTAGATAATCATATGCAGCTTTTCCGCCAATTTGCACAATGCTGTTTTGGAAAATATATCAGTGGTGTTTCATCATTGCAATTCTAACCTGAAACTGCCTACCTAACAATTTTGGGGAGTATCTTTGACAAAAGGATAGCTGTTGTTCCAAGAAGGCAATTCACAAGCACCTTTCTCAACAGCAACTAGAAATAAGCAATTAATGCTGACTTTACCTATGACACCCAGATCCACAACAATGAAATAAAAACTAGGAAAAGTTTTGTTTCCCTGTAACTAGTCAGATGTTAAACCAAGGTTGGAGGTAATATTGTGACCACATCTTGTACACAAAGATCATTCTGACATTGGAGAAAGTTCACAGAAGATTCACAAATGATTCCAGGAATGAAAGGGTTACTGTATGAGAAACGTCTGGCAGCTCTTGGACTGTGTTCCCTGGAGTTCAGGAGAATGAGGGGGTGGGGGGGGGGGGGAATCTCATAGATACATTCCGAATGTTAAAAGGTCGGAACAGATTAGATGTGGCAAAATTATTTCCCATGGTAGGGGAGTCTAGGACAAGAGGGAATGACTTCAGGATTGAAGGACGTCCACTTAGAACAGAGATGCAGAGAAATTACTTTAGTTAGAGTGTGGTAAATCTGTGGAAGTTGTTGCCACGAGCGGCTGTGGAGACCAAGTCATTGGGTGTACTTGAGGCAGAGGTAGATATGTTCTTGATAAGTCAGGGCATCAAAAGGTATGGGGAGAAGGCAGGGGAGTGGGGATGACTGGAAGAATTGGATCAGCCCATGATTGAATAGTGATGTCTACTCCGATATTTTATTGTCTTATTCACACTAGAACTGGGATTGAATTTATCAAAATTGACAATCCCATAGATAGATTTTGGTTTGATCTGTTAATACCTTACCACCTAGCCCATGCTCTTTTCTCGCTGCTGCCATCAGGTTGCCTCAAACCTCACACCACCAGGTTCAAGAACAGTTAGCACCCCTCAACCATCAGGCTCTTGAACAAAAGGAGATAGCTACACTCTGTTATAATGCTATATTGATGGGCGTTATATTGTTATTTCATACTCATTATTTATTTATATATGCATTTGCACAGTTCGTTTACAGTTCCTGATGTTTATAGTTTAGTTACTGTTCTATAAATTTGCTAAGTATACCTGCAGAAAAAGAATCTCAGGGTTGTACATGGTGTCATGCATGTACTCTGATAAATTTTTCCCTGAACTTTGAATAGCAGAACAGCACTAGTTATCTCTTGGCCACGTTGTTTTCAAAGCAATAAAAGCAAATGCATAACAAAGATAGACCAAAACCTGTAGTGGGATGCATCATTTCAGCCATGTAACGTTCTCGTACTTTAATTCATTGTCAATTGATTTGAGTTGAATAACTTGTTTTAAATATATTATACAAAAGTCAGGTTAATAACAGCATGATAATTCTAAATTACTTGAATAAATCTTATCAACTTTTTCTGTACAATCTAGTTAAGTCAACTGCTATATTAACTGGTAAACACGAGATTCTGCAGATGTGACAATCCAGAACAACACACACGAAATGCTGGAGGAACTCAGCAGGCCAGGTAGCATCAATGGAAATGAATAAATAGTCAATGTTTTGGGCCCGGCATAGAGCCTTCCTGCCCACTGCAGTGCAGTTTCCATAGCATGCAATGATGCAGCTTGTTAGGATGCTCTCTACTGTATGTCATTAGAATTATGTGAGTATAGATGCACATAGTCCTACTCCCTTCTGCCTCCTCAGAAAAACAGAGGCACAGGTGAGTTTTCCTGATTGTGTAAAATGTGTTCTGGGACCATAAGAAGTCGTGCGAGATGTGCACTCCCAAGAGTTTGAAACTGTTTGCGGTTTCCTCTATTGTGCCACCAATGTAAAGATCAATGAGTGGTGCGAATTCCCCTGGTCGATAATCATCACCATTATCTTGTTGACATTGAGGAAGAGGTTATTTGCCTATCACCAGGCCTCAAGTTCTTCCATCTCCTCTCTGTAGGCCATGGTTTCTCAACCAGGGCTCCGTGGAACCCTAGGTTTCCACAAGAGGTTGCTAGTCCATGCGAGATCATGATTTTAAAGAATAAACGTTCTTTTTGAATTTTGTCCAACATGTGAGGCTAGCACTTGCAGTGATGGATAGTAACCGAGCAGCCCCATTAGCAATCTCAATAGGGGTCTCTCAGCCCAGGATGGCAGTGATTAGGACCATGTTTATTTGGTTGAGTCCATTCTCGGTTAGTAAGTGCTGTATTGCACAGAGAGGTGGAGGGTAGGCTGATGAGGAGCATGAAGAGCATTTTCCAGGCATTGAATGGACTCATCCAACTTGGAGGGAGGGGGTGAGAGAGGGGGAAAAAGATGGCGGAGAGAGGAGGTAGGCAAGGGAAGGGGGGAGAGAGGGAGAGAAGGGGAAGAGAGGGGTAGAGTGGGGGAAGTGGGGAGAATGGGGAGAGGGGGAGAGACAGGTGGGGGAGAGGTAGGGGGAGAGTGGGGAAAGATAATGGGGAGAGATAATGGAGAGTGGGAGACATAAAGGGGAAAGGGGGGGGAGTTACTAAGATTATGAGGTCACATGTAGACTCACTCTATCCACAAAGTGTCACTTTGGAATAGCACATTCAGCTCTGGATTTGCAATGTGTTGGCCATGTAATAAAGGATAATGAAAGCAATAATCAATAGGTAAGGTTTTCCTTAATCCAGCTGCTTCACCCTGTTCCAGGCAACGTTTCGGTTTCTGGCTTAAGTAAAAATATTCATAAAATGATTTGTAAATACAGGGAGAGAGGAGATATGGTTGCACGATGACCATTGTCAGCAACTAACTGTCCCAGGATATGATAATGATGCATGAGTAACAGTAAAGAATGATGACTGGAAATTATTAGCTAATTATTATGGGTGCAAAGAATAGGTGACAAGAAACAGAAAACCTGGTTAATGTTGATAGGACCTCCATATTCACTACATTGTCAGACAGAATACTAATTAAAATATTGAAACCTGTAATATATAGTGTATAAAAGTAATGTAATAGTAATGAAGAACTTCAAAGAACACATTGATAAACCAAATTGAAATATGCTTAAAGAATTAATTTGAAGCAACAAGCAGAACACAAATTATCTTTGTATGCTTGGGATCTCGAATGTTACTTGCAGACTTGTTCAAACCTAAAATCTAACTAAAGACATTTACATTGGTATGAGGGATAAACTGAGAAATAATAAGGAAAATAGATCAAAAGGTTAATGTTTAAACTGGAACAAAGTTAAAGAATACTTCATAATTCACTATAATTGTTATTCTCTTCAGAAATTGAGAAAAGCAAAAGATATTAATTTCTGACTAACTAAAGTGTTGACAATAGGAGGCTTTCATTATTTTGTTACAAGTGTAGTAAGCCTATATATCCAAAGAGATAACAGAAACTGGTGATGATATATAAACAAATAAAAAGAGTAACAAAATGCAATAAAAGCTAAACTAGCATGAACAATAAAAGCTGTGCATTTCTAAATGTATATGTAAAGATAAACAGGGTCTCCTAGAAACACAGTAATTATACTCAGAAATATAGCAACGTTTGAGACATTCAACAAGAACTGTGTGCATCTTCACAAAAGAGGAATATGAAAAATAGGATGGAAGGAATGTGCTAATTATTATTTTGGAAAGTATTTGGGACTATTAACACGACGAAGACATACCAAATCCCATGGATCCAAGTGCCTATATCTTAGGGCTATTAGATAGTTGATGCAAAGATTCTGCTCATCTCAGTGGCAAAATTCCACTAACTCTAATGTCATTAATGGATTCAACTGAGATGGCGAGAAACATTTTTTTACCCAGAGGGTAGGTACAGCATCTGGTAATGTTTAGCTGCTATTACATTCAAGATTCAGAACCATAGGTTTTGGACTTAAATAGAATCACTGAAAATTGGATTTGCATGCGTTTAATTTTCAAGATATCAAACGCCATCGATCTTTAATGTGAATCCTAGCACTGAGCAGTAGGGTTTATTTTTAATTGTAGACTTTACAATGCCCACATATCAATTGATTTCCTCTTCTCCAAGTATCCCCAAAATAAGCCCTTTGGAAATCCATCCTACATTTGCAACTTCCTCACTCAACTGGAGTACATTTGTTGTTTATAAATTAAGTGCATAACTAACAATCTTCTGAATGCCTTGTGAATTCTGCACTCAATATTCTCTCCACACCTTTGAACTTTCCATTATAGCTAATCTTGTTTACTGACATTCCACATCTTCACATTAAGCTTAGTTTTTCAGCACTCATGGTCTTGCTAGCTGCTGTTGCCATGTTATCCTGGACTTTGCTTTATTTTATCACTAGACAACAGGGTGACCTGTTGGGGCACCGTTTGAAAGAAGGGTAGTGCAGCCTGATGTGACCAGAATGAACATTACATTTCCCTGAATGCTATTGGTATCGCTTTGCTTTGGAAATTGAAGAAGAAAATCTCAGTTTATTAAAGAAGAACGATGCGTAGCAAGGCAAATATAGCTCCTCCTCATTTAACGAAGGACACTTTTGATGGCATCAATTCTGGCTGATCTGCCAAGGCATAAGGGTGTGCCTCTCGTTGTCATTCTGGAGACGTGCAGTCCTTTCATCCGCAAATAGAGCTACCCTGCCCTTTTGCTCCACTTGGTGTCACTGCTGAGGCTGGCCATGAGCATGCATCTTGGTGCCGCATCCTGATTTTCATGATGGCGGATCGGCTCTCAGGTGAAAACAGGACAGTTGATTTTGGCTAGTGAACAATTTTATACAAATATATAACCCTGAACTTTGCCTGCATTCTGTAAATTAGCATATTTTAAGTCGATTTAGCCAAAAGCAGTGCCACTGTAATGCATCGTTTGCGCTAACTGGAAGTCACAGACAGACAGAGCATGAGAGTTTTGGTAGTATATAGATGACATCTATTCAAGTCAAATAAAAACCTCCTTTGTAGTTACACAGATTCGATTACTACATTCCAACTAAAAATTATAGAAATTTTTTAACAGTTTGTTGAAATTGTCAATACTGAAATACAAAATAAACACGTCAAACATTCCTGTGTTTACATCAGCATCATAATATCTATCCAATATTCCCTCATAAATGCTGTACATATTCTTATACTTTAAGAATAATGCACTGTACTATTGACTTACTGTAATGCATTCTTTTCAGGACTGCCTAAGGTATACAATGGCTGCAACTTGTTCAAAATGCAGCAGCAAGAAACTTAAGCCCAAAAAAATCTGAGCATATTTCATCAAGTTTGGCATCATTACACTGGCTACCTGTGTCCTTTAAGATCAATTTTAAAATATTCTTAATTGTATATAAGGCTCTGAATAATCTTGCTCTTCTATCTAGTTTAGACTGTCTATCCCCTTACATCCCTAATCATAATCTTAGATCCACAAATACTGGTTTGTTTCACATTCCTGGAGCCAAGCATATAAGAACTGGTTATGTGGCCATTTGCTCTTATGCACCAAACATCGTGAATACACTACTATCTGAGATATTCTAGGCTAATACTGTGGAACACTTCAAAACAATTCTAAAAACCTACTTTTTAAGTTTTGTGTTCTTATAGGGTTACTTAATGCCTGTTGGTATTGATTTCATTTATATAATTTGGTATATTTGATTACATTGTATTCTATATAATGACTGTCTTCACTTATGATTTCTAATTTTGTCTTGCGTTTTTATGACTATATTAATTTATCTTTACAAAATATGTAAAGCCCTTTGAGTCTGCATTTAAATATACAAAGGGTGGTATATAAATAAAGGATTTTGGATTTCCAACATGCACAGAATTTCTCATGTACATAAAGTTATTATTATCATTATTGGAGAAGTTAATATATGCCACAATCATTAAAAAAAAAGATATGCAAGGAAACAGGACATCATATCTGAGTTTAGCACTGACAGATTCATTTGAATAGCTGTAATCAAGGGTTCATCAAGTTATCGTCCTAGTTATGATTATTAATGTCAATATATTTGCTTATGCTTCAATTCAGTTGTAAAATTTTACTTCTTCATGCAAATGTAAACAAACCGAATCCTCCTTCCAATGTTACAAAATATATCCAATAATCTACCTACAAATAAGCCAAGAGTTTCTATTACCAGTTAGGTTATACTCTAGGAATGTCTGTGTAATAGCATTCAAATGAACAAAAAGATGTCATTATTAGACAAGTGACAAGGCAGTGAAGATGGTCAAGGCACATTTATCTTCTTCAGTGAAGATACTGAGAACAAGAGTTAAGACATCATGTTACAACTGTACAGGATACTGACAATACCACACGGAATACTTTGAGTAGTTTCAGTCATTGAGCAATAGGAAGGATATTATTAAGCCACAAAGGGTGCTGAGAAGATTCACAAGTATGCTACTGGCACCAGAGAGCTTACGGCAAAAAAAGAGACTGGATTAGTTGGACTTTTGTTTCCATGGAGTAGAGGTGACTGAAGGGTAACCGTATAAAGGTATATAAAATTTTGAGAGACGTAGTCAATTCATTCAAGTTTATTGTCATTTCGACCATAAACTGCTGGTACAGTACACAGTAAAACTGTAACAACGTTCCTCCGGGACCCTGATGCTACATGAAACAACACTAAACTACACTAGACTATGTGAGACAACACTAGACTACATAAAAACAACATAAATACTGCACAAACTGCAGACCTGCACAGGACTACATAAAGTGCACAAAACAGTGCAGGGCAGTGCAATAATTAATGAACAGGCAGAGTAGAGGACAAATTACAATATAATGATAAATGATGTAGTTGTCAGTATAGACTATGAGTATTGAGGAGTCTGATGGCTTGATGGAAGAAACTGTACCACAGTCTGGTCGTGAGAGCCCGAATGCTTCGGTACCTTTTGCCAGATGGCAAGAGGGAGAAGAGTTTGTATGAGGGGTGTGTGGGGTCCTTCACAATACTGTTAGCTTTGCGGGTGCAGCATGTGGTGTAAATGTCTGTAATAGAGGGAACAGAGACCCTGATGATCTTCTCAGCTGACCTCACTATCCGCTGCAGGGTCTTGCGATCCAATGATGCAATTCCCAAACCAGGCAATGATGCAGCTGCTCAGGATGCTCTCGATACATCCTACGTAGAATGTGGTGAGGATAGAGGTTGGGAGATGGACTTCCCTCAGCCTTCGCAGAAAGTAGAGTCGCTGCTGGACTTTCTTGGCTATGGAGCTGGTGTTGAGGGACTAGGTGAGATACTCCACCAGGTGAACACCAAGAAATTTGGTGCTCTTAACGATCTCAACGGAGGAGCCGTCAATGTTCAGTGGAGAGCGGTCACTCCGTGCTCTCCTGGAGTCATTTTCCTACAGTAGAGAAGTCTAAGACTAAAGACATATATTTAAGCTAAAAGAAGAAAAATTAAAATAGGATACGAGGACAACTTCTTAAAAACAGAGGGCATTGGTTATGTCAAACAAGTTTCCTGAGGAAGTGGTAGAGACAGGTACAATTGCAATGTTTAATTAGAATCAGAATCAAAATCAGTTTTAATATCATTGACATATAGGAAAAAACCTAAAGGACAACACAGACCCTTCGACCCACAAAGTTGTGCCGAACATGTCCCTACCTTAGTAATTACTAGGCTTACCTATAGCCCTCTAGTTTACTAAGCTATCTATCTAAAAGTCACGTAAAAGACCCTATCGTATCCACCTCCACCATTGTTGCCAGCAGCCCATTCCACACACTCACCACTCTGAGTAAAAAATTTACCCCTGACATCTCCTCTGTACCTTCACCCTAGCAGCTTAAACTCGTGTCTTCTTGTGGCAACCATTTCAGCCCGATGTATAATATATATAGAACATTTGGTATTGTAATCATAAGTATATTTTATGTATTGCACTGTCTGCTGCTGCAGAACAACAAATGTCAGATGAGGAAAGCTGCTCTTAAAACACTGAATCTGCACCTCAGGCTCCTGTACCTCTACTTTGATGGTAGTAATGAAAAGAGGGCATGTACTGGGTGGTGGTGGTCCTTAATGAAGGATGCTGCATTTGAAAAAGTCCTTGATGGTGGGGAGGCTAGTACCCATGATGGAACTGGCTGAGTTTGCAACCCTCTGCAGTAGAATTAGAGAGGAAATTATTAGAAAGGTTGAAAGATTTAGGGAAGAA
Source organism: Hypanus sabinus (assembly GCF_030144855.1). Lineage (NCBI taxonomy): Eukaryota > Metazoa > Chordata > Chondrichthyes > Myliobatiformes > Dasyatidae > Hypanus > Hypanus sabinus. The sequence goes on from NC_082711.1 coordinate 141,458,786, forward strand.
ATACTATATTCTGTATTATATAAATAATTTGTATTATGTAAATTATCCACCTTCAATGATCAATTTCTTATACAACCTTTCTTCCATCCAATATTTCATGCTCATATGCCTTAACAACAACATGGAATTATCCATCTCTCTGTCCTCTTGTATTAGTTCATGAACAGCTTCTTCCTCTCTGCCATACGATTCCTAAAAGGACATTGAACCCACAAACACTACCTCACCTTTTTATTATTATTATTTGTTTTTGCACTATTTTTAAATGTATCTATTTAATATACATATACAGTATATACTCACAATAATTAATTTATTTTTGCTATATTATCATGCATTGCATTGTACTGCTACCAATTAGTTCGAAAATTTCATGACATATGCCAGTGATATTAAGCCTGATGCTGATTCTAAAATACTGGTTTTAAGAAGCTTATCTACATCCTCCACCTCTATAAGTAGAGGCTGGCTGAAACCAGAGCTGAAGAACTGCAGAATTTCTGTGTATTTATTTATATAAGTTATGCTTGCAATATAACGTAGAACATAGAACAGTACAGACCCTTTGACCCACGAGGTCCTGCCGACTTTTTAATTTATTCCAATACCAATCTAACCCCTCCTTCCCATATAGCTATCCATTTTCTTTCATCCACATGCATATTTAAGACTTTCTTAAATGTCCGTAATATATCTGCCTAAACCATTAATCTCCCCGTTTAAAAAACCTACTTATGACATCCCCCTTATACTTTCCTCCAATCACCTTTAAAAATTGCCACTGTCACTGGGGAAAAAAAGACACTGGTCCCTCACACTATCTGGGCCTTTTATTGAGGAATTATATGCAGAATTGAAAGGGCTAAAACCTAACTGACTTATTGGCAGCTTGACAAGTCATGCTGTGAGAATAATGTATGAACAAAGAAATTTGTTCTATGAGAAGCTTCTTGGTCTACCCTTATCAAAATAAGTGATAACAATGTATATCAGCAGCTCCAAACTATTCTGGGCTCACTTGGCTGCAGATTTTCCCACGCTCTTGTCAGCAGGGATTCTTATAGTTCAACTGAGAATGCAAGCTTGCTAATAAACAGTATGTTCTTTTAAGTAAACTGTGTTTGACGGTTATTCCCTGGTTCTGAACCTAAAAGCCTCTGGTAGAGAGGCAGATTGACATTATAATCTAATAACCTCTATCATGTTTCCTCTGATCCTCCTTCTCTAAAAGTGAAACAGCTGAAGCCCAACCTTTCCAAGTAAGATATGCTCTCTAATTCAGGCAGAATCTTGGTAAATCTCATCTGAACACTCGCTAAAGCTTTCAAATCCTTCATATAATGAGGCGAACAGAACTGAACACAACACTCCAAATGTGGTCTGACCAAAGTTTTATAGTGCTGTAACACCTCTTGATCTCATTCCCACCCCCCCCAATAAAAAAGGCCAACAAACTATATGTCTTTTTCACACCCTATCAACTTACATGGCAACTTTGAGGGATCTACGGACATGGACTCCAAGCTCCCTCTCTTCTTCCACCCTGCTAAAAATGTTGCCATTAACTGTACTCTGCCATCAAATTTGACCTTCCAAAGTATATCGCTTCACAAATGTCTAGATTAAACTCCATCTGTCTTTTCTCAACCCAGCTCTGCAGTCAGCAATGTCCCGTTGCAACCTACAAAATAAAGGAAGTGCAAACAAGATATATCATGCACGATGAGTCAATCACATGGCAAAAGACTGAACAGGGCAAAACAACCATCATTTAGAAAAAAATGAGACGTAACATGATGAAATTTACAAAATTCTTAGAGAAATAGACAAGATAGTAGAAAGGATGCTTTCTCTGGCTGAGGAGTCTAGAATTATGGGTCAAAATGTAAAAAATATGAGGCAGGCCATTTAGGGCTTCTTCACTTGGATGATGGAAATATTTGGAATTTCTGTAGTCACTGAAGGCATTGGAGGAATCAAGAGACATAGGAAGGCAGCAGGGAAATAGTTTTAAAGTAGATTAACCTTTTCAAGGGGCAAAAATTCTACTCCATTTTTATGTCCTTTTTGAACATTAAAGGACCCTACTTCTTCCTTCATTATCTTCTAATTTGTATATATTTGTAGAACATTTTATCCTTTCATCAGTTGTATTTGCTAATTATTTTTCATACCCATCTTTGTTTTTTCAACCTTAAGTGAAGAGCATTGAAACTATAAATTATAATATGAAATCTATATATAGTGCAAGAAGAAAGCAAAATAAAAATAGTGAGGCAGTGAATCTTCAACTGATAGTTCTGCTCAGTTATTATATTCATCCCACTGCTTTTGTGCATTTCAATAAAATATCAGGCAGAGTATATGAACATTAAACCCTGGAATGTGAATGTTTCATAACAGAAACAAAGTATCTAGTCACTCACATGCCATCAGAATGATGATGCAAGCCATGTGTCCTTATCCCACTCTAGAGACAGCTTTAAAAAATCCAGCTGGTTCATGCAGTATTCAGAGATGCTGCACTGTCAAAAATACTACCTTTCCCTCCAATGAGATATTAAATCATGTCTCTTAGGTGAACGTAAAAGACTGAGGATTAGCACTATAAGTATTCCCTAAATACTGACCAACTATTATTCTCTAACCAGAACAGGTATTTTCAGGTGTTGAAATATGGGTCTGCAATATCATCTTGACCATATTTGCTGGCTGACATGGTCTTTATGAAATGGAATTTACCACAGATTAACAGTATGGGTACAACAGAAATTTGCATTTTTGGCATATACAACTACTGTGTATTTGATGGAAAAGTTTGTATCACTTTTCAATCTTTACCTCAAAGTTCTATAAAATCTTTCCATTCATACATTAATATTTTTACTTTAATATTTTTACTTTGACCTAAAGGTTAAGGATAAATTATTTATTTGCTGTTTTTGTGGATGCTGAGGTGGCTAATGAAGCCCACTGCAGGAACTGCAGATTGTTCCTTAGAATGGCCAGTGGAGGTGGTGGCTTGGTTACTTATGAAGATGATGATGCTGTGCCTTATGCATAGCCTTAAGGTATTTTATATCATCCCAAATGCTTCTCCTTAATTGGTAACAGGCCAGAAATTCCCAGGAGTTAGTGGGGGTGTTATTTCTCTTGAAAGAGGTTTTGAGAATATAACAATCTTTACCATTGTTTGCCTGTGCATTTATTCCCAAGGCAGAGTTTGAAGAGTATCTGCTCTAGGAATTTTGTGCAAAGAACAACACCAGTAACAGAATAAGTTTAATATCACAGGCATATGTTATGAAATTTATGATGATATCGCAGTACATCACAATAAATAATAAACTGTAACTTACAGTAAACATATATATATATACACATAGTAAAAAGTTAAAATATATAAGTAGTACAAAAAGAGAAAAAAAAAGTAGTGATGTAGTCTAGTTCATGGTTCAATGTCCATTCAGAAATCTGATTGTGGGGTAAGAAGCTGTTCCTGAAGCATTGTGTGTGTCTTCGTGCTCCTGAACATACTCCCTGATGTTAGCAATGAGAAGAGTGCATGTCCTGGGAGACGGGAGTGCTTAATGATGGATGCCGACTTTTTGTGATATCACTCCTTGAAGATGTTCTGAAGGCTGGGGAGGCTAGTGCCCATGATGGAGCTGACTAAGTCTACAACTTTCTGCAGCTTATTTCAATCCTGTGCAGTAGCCCACTCCACCCACATCCATACCAGACTGTGATACAACTGGTTAGAATGCTCTCTACTGTACATCTGTAGAAATTTGTGAGTGTCATTGGTAACATACCAAATCTCCTCAATCTTCTATTAAAATATGACTGCTGTTGTGCCTTCTTTGTGTATCGACACGTTGGGCCCAGGATAGATCCTCAGAGAAGTTGACACTCAAGAACTTAAAATTGTTCACTCTTTCCACTTCCAAACTCTCAACGTGGACAGATGCATGTTCCCTCATGTTATCCTTTCTGAAGTGCACAATCAATTCTTTGGTGTCACTGACATTGAGTGCAAGACTGATACTGCAACACCACTCAACTAGCTGATCTATCTTGCTCTTATATGCCTTCTGATCATCATCTGAAATTCTGCCAACAATATTTGAGTCATCAGCAAATTTATATAAGGCATTTGAGCTGTAACTAGCCACAAAGTCATGAGTGTAGAGAGTAGAGCAGTGGGCTAATCATGCACCCTTGAGATGCACCAGTGTTGCTCATCAACAAGCTGCAAACGTAATTTCCGATCCACAGACTGTGGCTTTCCAGTAAAGAAGTCAAGGATCCAGTTTCAGAGGGAGGTAAAGAGGACAAGGTTTTGGAGCTGTTAAAATCAGAATTGTAGGAATAATTGTGTTAAGTGCTAAAAAAAAAAAGCATCCTAACTATTAGTATTGTCCAGGTAATCCAAGGCTGCATTCATCAGTTAATAGCTCATCGGGGTGATTGATAAGTCCGTGGCCTATGGTAAAAGGAGATATTAACATCAAACTTACTGCATAATCACTCAAAGAATTGACCCGCATGTGCATGTAACGAGAGCTGTATAACTCAACTCCTTCTACCTTAGGCCACAAACTTATCAATCGCCCATCTGTGGACGCTTTCTGGAGGTCCAAGATCCGTATGCTCCACAACCGCTGGACTAAGTGTGTAAATGTAGGAGGGAACTATGTTGAAATATAAATGAGCTAGGTTTTCTAAAATTGACTCCTTCTACCTTAGGCCAAGAACATATCAATCACCCCTTTTATAAGGATCAAGAGTGGGTTAGGGAAGAAAATGAAGTTGGGCGCCAACATCAAATTAGTCGTAGCTTACTGAATTGCTTGAAGAACGTACAGTTTAATTCAGCTTCAACTTCATGTTCACCCCAGTCCCTTGGACATTAATATCCATTTACTTTCTAAATTAAGCTTTCTTTTTGCTTTAGTCAACATTTTAATCTAACATTCCTGTGACAAGATGCTTAATACATCCCTGTATAATTCAACAATACTTACCAATTTTTAATCTCAGAACCTCTCTAATAGAAACATAGAAAACCTACAACACAATACAGGGCCTTCAGCCCATAAAGTTGTTCCAAACATGTCCCTACCTTAGAAATTACTAGGATTACCTATATCCCTCTATTTTACTAAGTTCCATGTACTTATCTAAAAGACTCTTAAAAGACCCTACCGTATCTGCCTCCACCACTGTTGCCGGCAACACATTCCACGCACTCTCCACTCTCCGAGTAAAAAAACTTACCCCTGACGTCTCCTCTGTACCTACTCCCAAGCAACTTAAACCTGTGTCCTCTTGTGGCAAACATTTCAGCCCTGGGAAAAAGCATCTAACTATCTACACAATCAATGCCTCTCATCATCTTATACACCTCTATCAGGTCACCTCTCATCCTCCGACGCTCCAAGGAGAAAAGGCCAAGTTCACTCAACCTATTCTCATAAGGCATGCTCCCCAATCCAGGCAATGTCCTTGTAAATCTCCTCTGCACCCTTTCTCTGGCTTCCACATCCTTCCTGCAGTAAGGCAACCAGAACTGAGCACAGTACTCCAAATGGGGTCTGACCAGGGTCCTATATAGCTGCAACATTACCTCTCAGCTCCTAAATTCAATTCCACGATTGATGAAGGCCAATACACCATGCGCCTTCTTAATCACAGAGTCAACCTGCGTAGCTGCTTTGAGCATCCTATGTACTCGGACCCCAAAATCCCTCTGATCCTCCACAATGCCAAGAGTCTAATCATTAATACTATATTCTACCATCATATTTGATCCACCAAAGTAAAGCACTTCATACTTATCTGGGTTGAACTCCATCTGCCATTTCTCAGTCCAGTTTTGCATCCTATCAATGTCCCACTGTAACCTCTGAAAGCCCTCCACACTATCCACAACACCTCCAACCATTGAGTCATCAGGAAACTTAATAACCCATCCCTCCACTTTCTCATCCAGGTCATTTATACAAATTACAAATAGTAAGGGTCCCAGAACAGATCCCTGAGGCACTCCACTGGTGACCGACATCCAAGCAGAACATGACCTGTCTACAACCACTCTTTGCCTTCTGTGGACAAGCCAGCTCTGGATCCACAAAGCAATGTCCCCTTGGATCCCATGCCTCTGTACTTTCTCAATAAGCCTTGCACGGGGTACCTTATCAAATGCCTTGCTGAAATCCATATACACTATTTCAACTGCTCTTCCTTCATCAATGTGTTTAGTTATATCCTCAAAAAATTCAATCAGGCTCAAAAGGCATGACTCTCAGGATCTTCTCCATCAACTTACCAATCACTGAAGTAAGATTCACTGGTCTATAATTTCCTGGACTATCGCTACTCCCTTTCTTGAATAAAGGAACAACATCCGCAACCCTCCAATCCTCCGGAACCTCTCCTGTCCCCACTGATGAAGCAAAGATCATTGCCAGAGGCTCAGCAATCTTCTCCCTCACCTCCCACAGTAACCTGGGATGCATCTCATCTGGTCCTGGTGACTTATCCAACTTGATGCTTTCCAAAAGCTCTAGCACATCCTCTTTCTTAATATCGACATGCTCAAACTTTTCAGTCTGCTGAAAGCCATGACTGCAATCACCAAGTTCCTTTTCCATAGTGAATACTGAAGTAAAGTATTCATTAAGTACCTCTGCTATTTCCTCTGGTTCCATACACACTTTCCCATTGTCACACTTGACAGGTCTTATTCTTTCACGTCTTATCCTCCTGTTCTTCACATACTTGTAGAATGCCTTGGGGTTTTCCTTAATCCTGCCCGCCAAGGCCTTTTCATGGCCCCTTCTGGCTCTCCTAATTTCTTTCTTAAGCTCCTTCCTATTAACCTTATAATCTTCTAGATCTGTAACATTACCTAGCTCTCTGAAACTTTTGTGAGCTTTTCTTTTCTTCTTGACTAGATTTATTAAAGCCTTTGTACACCACGGTTCCTGTACCCTACCATAACTACCCTGTCTCATTGGAACGTACCTATACAGAACTCCACACAAATATGCCCTGAATATTTTGCCACATTTCTTCCGTACTTTTCCCTGAGAACATCTGTTTCCAATTTAAGCCTCCAATTTCCTGCCTGATAGCCTCATAATTCCCCTTATTCCAATTTAACACTTTCCTAACTTGTCTGTTCCTATCTCTCTCCAATGCTATTGTAAAGGAGACAGAATTATGATCACTATCTCCAAAATGCTCTCCCACTGAGAGATCTGCCAGCTGACCAGGTTAATTTTGCAACACCAAATCAAGTATAGCCTCTCCTCTTGTAGGCTTATCTACATATTGTGTCAAGAAACCTTCCTGAACACACATAGCAAACTCTACCCCGTCTACATCAAGATACAAAAATAGATAATGGGTGGAAAGGCTCTAGGAACAAACTTGACATAAGTGAAATAAATAGTCATTTTTTTCTAAAGTACTTAAAATGTAAGAAAATAAACTCTACACTTGCAAAAGAAAAAAACAACAAAAAATGTACATTTAAAAGCTCCTACAGTTTGACATACTGTTTTGGTTCAATGGCAACACTTGGACCAAGATGTTAAAATCAAATCCTAATTCAGTAATTTGAACATATAATCTTTGTTAGCTCTCTTTGAGAAATGATGCTCTGTTGGACATGTCACTATTTGGATGAAATATTAAACTTGGCCTTTATCTATCTTTACAGGGGTGAAAATTTGCAGGTTGAGTCAATAGTTAAGAAAGCAAATGCAATGTTAGCATGCACTCCAGAGTCTAGGAAGGTTTATTACAGTTTAAAACTCACAACCTCTTGATATTTGGCACTGAGGACACTGTTCAATTCAAATATACAAAGGCAGACATGATTTCTGTGAATGACTTGAGGGTAAAATGATTTCCCTATTTCAACATTTCACAACAGGACAGGTTGGTCCTGGACCTGTTTCCACTTGGCATAATTTACCTATTATTATTTAATTATTTATGGTTTTATATTGCTATTTCTACACTATTCTTGGTTGGTGTGACTGTAATGAAACCCACTTTTCCCCGGGATCAATAAAGTATGTTTGTCTGTCTGTCCGTAAACATTTTCACATGGGCTGTGATGAAGTGTTTTGTGAGGTTGGTGATGAAATGCATCAATTCCTGCCTGAGAAGTAACTTGGATTCACTCCAATTTGCCTACTAGCACAGCAGGTCTGTAGCATCTGCCATTTCATTGACTCTTCACTCAGCTCCAGAACACCTGAACAGCAAAGATGCATACACCAGGATCTGCTTTATCGACTGCAGCTTACGTAATACTTACGTATTCAATACGTAAGTGCAATTACAAAGAAAGCATGGCAACACTTTAAAGTTTGTTAAAATTCGGCGTGACATCTAAAACTTTGACAAACTTCTATATAAATGTGCTGGAGAGTATATGGACTAATTGCATATCAGCCTGGTATGAAAACACCAATGCCCTTGAATAGAAATTCTACAAAAAGTAGTGGATCACAGCTAAATCCCAGTCCATCACAGCTAAATCCCTCCCCACCATTGAGAACATCTACATGGAGCATTGCCACAGAAAAACAGCATCCATCATCAGGGGCTCCCATTGCCCAGGTCATGCTCTCTCTAACTGCTATAAACAGAAAGGTGCTACAGGAGCCTCAGTACTCATACCACCAAGTTCAGGCACAACTATTACTCTCAAGCATCAGGCTGTTGAAGCAATGGGGATGACTTGACTCAATTTCATCACTGAACTGTTCTCTCAACCTATGGACTCACTTACAAGGACCCTTCGTCTCAAGTTCTCGATATTTATTGCTTTCATTTTCTTTTGTAGTTTTACAGTTTGTTGTCTTTTGCACATTAATTGTTTGTCCACCCTGTTGGATGCAGTCTTTCATTGATTAATTTATGGTTCTTGGATTTACTAAGTAGGTCCACAAGAAAATGAATCTCAGGGTTGTATATAGAGGCATATATGAACTTGAGTAATAAATTTACTTTGAACTTGCAAATCTGACTTCACTGCTCCTGCCCTACCATTAGTCAGAAAAACTAGTCAGCAGTGTTGTTTTAGCTTACTAATAAAGACAAACTCAAGTAATATTGAAGCGGCTTAAATGTAGAATCTTGAAACCATGTGACAGATCAATGCTATTGATCATTACAGAAGGTGAAATCTCATATCAAAAAGTAAAACTGAAGTTGAAATTAGCAAAAAAGCAGATAATGTTGCCAGATAGAGTTACAAGAAAACCTCAAGTTGAATGAAAGATTCACTGAATTAAAAAAAGGCTGAAGAAAGTTCAATTGATATGGAAGTTTTCAAATGTGTCAGTTCAACTGATCATCAATGCAAGACTACTTTAAATTGTTTATGTCAGCCCTATTCACTGTTCAGTTTGAAAAGTTAAATGCTATTCAGTCCTTGTAGTTCATGTTAACTTTTAGCAATTTAACAAGTAACTTTTTACAAGCATGTTTTAATGACATTAACTTTTTTTGCTCTATGTGCATTATCCCTGAGCTATTCAAGTCTTATTTCTGGTGAATAGGCCATGAAAATTCCTGAGGTTTGCAATACATCAACATCATGTTCCTAATTGCACCTTGGTTGCATAAGCATCAAAGGGATGAGAGTTTCTGAAAGTATGTAAATTTAACGTAGGTTCATTTTAATTTGTTTTAATGCCAAAATCAGGAAAAACTGAAATGCATTTTAATGACACTGATGATTTATCTTGACTGAAGCTTAGCTGTGCAATCATGAAAAGTAGTCAGAATAATCTGAACATTTCAATGCATCTTATTATAATCAGATCACAGCACAAAGAAGTTTTTATTCAATGTAAACTCAAAAAGTTATCTAATTTTAAATCAATTCTATTTGCAAAGTTACTGCACATCAAAAAATGAGATTTGCCATTAACCTACACTCCCTGAAGACTTGACTGAAAGATATTGGAAATAGTAAATTTAGGATCAATGATGTCCCAACAGAAAGAGAAATAAAAACAAATGAAAAAAGAGGTGGCTATTTCTACCAAGACACATTCATATGTGGGATAGCAAAATGAGGTAAGACCCTACAAGGTTACAATATAGACCTAACTAGCAAATAACTGCATGTATGAACAGTGCTAGACCATCTCACAACATGAACATGTAGTTTCACAGTCATTTAAAATACAGTTTTCAGTGGAAGAGGAAAATTAAACATCTAGTAAACAAAAGTGGAGAACATCTTCATCTCTACTACTGGTGGAACTCATCAAGTATATACTAAGCAGCTTCAATCCAAAGAATCAAGTGGATGATCGATCTCAGCCTTGAGTCCTACCATTGTAGAGACCAGAGTTCAACTAACTCAATTCACTCTGTATTATCAAGAAACATCTGTGTACAAGATACTTTAAAGGATGTATATACCATCTAGTGCTAACAACTTTTACTCCAATAATTATTGTGCCTCAACCTATGCTATAGTAGTATATCTACAACAGCAGAATAAAACAGAAAAAATGAAAACTTATCCATCCAACTAATGCCTCATCAGTCTATCTAAAATGTTCATCTCACATTCAACAAACTGAATCTTTTGTGTTTATGATTTAACAAATTGAAGCGATGGAAAGGAAAAGAATTAATTGTGCTATTATGCATCCCTTATTTACTCAGTAGTAACAAATCAGTAATGCTCATATTTTGTTTTATTGGAACCACCAGACTCCAGAACACTTTATGAACTTATTCAAAAATTGAAAACAAAAACTGAATTGCATTCCAGAGTTAAGCAAGTATGATCAAGCATGACATCAAGGCAGTATTTGTCTGAGCACAGCATCCAGTAGTCCCAGTAAGATTGCTATTAATGAGAAACAAGGATAAAACTCACCATTGGTTAGAACCAAATGTAGGATAAAAAGCTGTAGTTGTTGCAGGCCAAATATTCCAGCCCCAGAACATCATCTTATGTTAAAATTTCTTTGGGATCTAGGTTCAAATATAATTGTCATTCCCAATGTCATGACAGTTTATAAATTAAAGCATTATCTCTTTTGCCTAATCAATGAGGAATTGAATGTGCAAGAAAGTCAGATAAGTTTAGCATAAATGCTATTGAATATACCAACATCATGAATACCAAAACACTGAAATAGTTTATAAGGTCCATTGTATCATGCAGTTAGTATAGGAGTTTCTACCACTGTTGGAGCTTCTAAGGTAGCAGATGTATGTACAAGGGAAGTGTGAAAAGGACACTTGCTGCAGAAATATAAAGGCAGAAAAGCTGCTGGACTATATGTATTGAACCACAGGGAGAGCCAGGTGAGATCATAGATCTTAATCAGAACAGATGGACAAAACCTTAAGAATGAAAATAAGAAATAATAAGCAGGAAAAGGCAGATCATAATTAATCTTACAACTCAGCTAACCTCACATCCCTCAATACCAAATAAAATATACTTAGTGACTGAGCCTCCACAGCCCTCTCCAGTAGATGTAATGAAGATTGAAGGCTACAGAACACTTGAGCCATCTTCTCAATCAACATCTCAATAAGTAATTGCAAATTGATGATTATTGCTTCTGTATGTTTTAAAGGTACAAAAATAGTGAAATAACTGAAGCCTGCTGCTATTAAAACCCAAGTTGAAAGCTCACCTACACACATAAAATGAAAAGCAGACTGCTGAGATGAAACCCAACACAAAATGAAAACAAAAACATGGTTCATACATCTAATTGATTCAAATTGCGATTGTAGTAGCTGAATACACTGCAATCTTTAAAACTCAATGCAATATTTCTCTATAATTCAACTTTTCAGAGAACCCTAATTAACATTTTAATTTCCTATTAATAATTATTTTGATTATTATGATCAAATACCTTTTAATATTGCCAAAAACCATTTTATTCACCTTGGTATCAAAATTACAAAAAATTTTAAAGACCTATATAGGTATAATTTCTTCCCTTTAGTTGAATATACTCAACAGGCGCTTTCCAAATGGTCTCCTATGTCGATGTCATTGAATAAATGCTATTAAAATGGTTATTCTACTGAAATTTTTATATATATTTCAAGCAGTTCCCTCTTTTTTTCCAAAAACATTTTTTGATAAAATAGACTCTCTGATTTTGTCTTATGTTCGGAATAATAAAAGCTCTAGAGTGAATAAACTTTTATTGCAAAAATCAAAAAAAGATGGAGGACTGGCTTTACCAAACTTTGGATTTTATTATTGGGCAATTAATATTCGCTATATTACTTCTTGGATTTATAATATAGATGATCAAGATCGCCCTTCATGGTTACAGCTGGAGGAAAATTCAATAGTGGGGTTTTCGTTAGCTTCTTTATTAGGTGCTCCTCTTCCGTTTTCGTTCTCCAGAATAAGTAAACAAGCTCTTAACCCTATTGTTAAACATACTTTAAAAATTTGGTTTCAATTTTGTAGATTTTTTGAATTAAATGATTTTTTACTTTCTAGTAATATTTATTCTAATTTCTTTTTTAAACCATCAACTTTGGATAAGGCTTTTCTAACATGGAAAATTAAGGGAATAAAAACTTATTTAGATTTGTTTTTACAAGACTGTTTAATGTCTTTTTCACAGTTAATGGATAAAAATGATATCTCCAATACACATTTTTTCAGGTATTTACAGGTTAGGAATTTCTTATGTGATTTTTTTTTTACCAAATTACCCCTTGATCTGCTCTTCAAATTTGGCTTATATTATTTTTCAGTTTAAACCTTTTCAAAAATGATTAATAGCTATCATTTATAAACAGTTAATGAATGCTCGCACATCGCCTAATGATAGGGTTCAATGCTCCTGGGAAGTAGAACAACATTCACTCTCAGATAACCATCTGGAGTAAAATTTATTATTTAGTTAATAATTCATCTATCTGTGCACGCCATATTTTAATTCAGTTTAAGATAGTACATAGGGCCCATATGTCCAAAGATAAATTGGCGCATATTTTTCCTAATATATGCCCTATTTGTGATAGTTGTAATGCAGAAGTGGCTACTCTAACCCATATGTTTTGGTCATGTGTAAGTTTAAATAAGTTTTGGAGGGATGTGCTTGGAATATTATCTAAAGTTATAGATATGGATGTTCAACCTAATCCACTTACAGCAATTTTTGGGATTTTCCCAGAGGAAGCAAGCAAGGTGTCTGCCTCTGCCCAACATGTGATAGCTTTTTCAACTTTACTGGCTAGGAGAGCTATTTTGCTGCACTGGAAAGAAACTAACTCACCCACTGTTTTCTATTGGCTCTCCTCCATCATGTCATGTTTAAGCTTGGGGAAAATTAGAAGCTGGACATTTGATACATCTGTTGATTTTGAACAAGTCTGGCGACCCTTTATTCAATATTTTCACATGATTTAATTTATCTTTATTTATTTTTTTATTCTCTTTGGAGAATATCCTTGTCCATGAAGGTTCTGAGATGACTGGAAGGATGTGTTTTTTTTTTCTCTCTCTTTTTAAAGTTTATCCTCATTTGGACTGCCCAATCTTTCTTTTTTTTTTCTTTCTCTCTTTTTTGTTTTAGTTTAGTTAGTGGGGTTTTTCTTTCTCTATCAATAAAATTTCCAATTTTTTTTTTACGATTGCTATGAGGAGTTGTAATTTCTCTCTAACCATTGTCTATATAACAGCATATTACCTATTTGAGTTTGATATTATATGCTTTTTGTCTTTAATATTGCTGTTTATGTGTTTTTTATTATCTACTTGTTAAACTCCTCTTTCGATTTGTATTTGTATATTCTTTATTTGAAAATCAATAAAATCAATGTTGACTATAGTTCAACATTTAATACCATCATTCCCACAATTTGATTAAGAAGTTACAGAACCTGGGTCTCTGTACCTCCCTCTGCAATTGGATCCTCAACTTCCTAAACGGAAGACCACAATCTGTGCGGATTGGTGATATTTCCTCCTCGCTGATGATCAACACCAGTGCACTTCAGGGTGTGTGCTTAGCCCACTGCTCTACTCCTTCTATACCCATGACTGTGTGGCTAGGTATAACTCAAGTACCATCTATAAACTTGCTGATGATATAACCTTTGTTGGTAGAATCTCAGATGGAGATAAGAGGGCGTACAGGAGCGAGATATGCAAACTAGTGGAGTGGTGTTGCAGCAACAACCTTACACTCAATGTCAGTAAGACAAAAGAGCTGATTGTGGATTTCAGGAAGGGTAAAATGAAGGAACACATACCAATACTCACAGAGGGATCAGAAGTGAAGAGAGTGAGCAGATTCTAATTCCTGGGTGTTAAGGTTTCTGAGGACCTAACCTGGTCCCAACCTATCCATGCAGTTATAAAGAAGACAAGACAGCAACTATACTTCATTAGGGGTTTGAAAAGATTTGGTATGTCAATAAATACACCAAAAACTTCTAAAGATGTACCATAAAGAGCACTCTGACAGGCTGCATCACTGTCTGGTAAGGGGGGGAGGGTCCTGCACAGGACTGAAACAAGCAGCAGAGGGTTGTACACTTTGTAAATTTAGTCAGTTCCATCTTGGGTATTAGCCTGCAAAGTACCACCCAGGACATCTTCAAGGTGTGGTGTTTCAGAAAGGCAGCGTCCATTATTAAGGACCTCCAGCACCAATGGCATGCCCTTTTCTCACTGTTACCATCGGGTAGGAGGTACAGAAGCCTGAAGGCACACACTCAGCGATGCAGTAACAGCTTCTTCCCCTCTACCATCTGATTCCTAAATGGACAGTGAACCCGTGAACACTACCTCACTTTTTTAATATACGTCATTTGTTTTTTGCACAATTTTAATCTAATTCAATATACTTTTACTGCAACTGATTTACATATTTATTTATTATTACTGTATTATTTTATTTTTCCCTCCTTCTATATTATGTATTGCATTGGGCTGGTGCTGATAAGTTAACAAATTTCATGACACATGCTAGTGATAATAAACCTGATTCTGATAAACTCCTGCATTGGTGGCAGGGAAGTAATATCTTAAAATTCTGCAATGATCGGAACAAAGGTCCACTTCATGGCATGATGCAAGTAAAGCACTGTTATGTCAAGTGACCAGCACAAATACACAGACACAATATTACATTTAAGTGTTTGGTATTCCTTTGAGTATGGATAATTTTAGCCTGGGGAAAAAGGAGGAAGGAAATTTATTATCGAAGTATATATATGTTACCATGAGATTCATTTTCTTCAAGGCCTTTACAAGGGAAAAAGAAATACAATGTGATAAGTGATATTGCTACCACAGTTTTATTATTGTGATTAGGCATGTACTGTACATGCTGTGTAAGTTGCTAAGAAGGACCAAATGAAACATGAGTGCAAAAGGCCAAGAAGAGTCTTCGGCTGCCACAATAGGCTATGTGACCATATGTGAGATCACAGGTCTGAAAATACATGAATACTACAGCTATTTATGTTTGGAGGCAACATAAGTGAGATGCAATTCCAGAAAATCAGAATACTTTAGAATTTTAGTTAATTTAACATTATTATAGCAGTAATATCCTCAATAACAATTTTTTTCAAGTGTTGCTTCTTCAGAATCTGTTTTTTGTTTATGATAGACTGATTAAAGCTTATCACAAATATAATTTCAGACTACTTGTATCACGTAGTAATTAGGAGAAACAAGCAATTAACTTTATTGAATATAATGTATTTAATTAAATAATGGTGTTGACATTTTGCAATTGTTCAATTAAGCTAAATATGTTTTGTTGATGATTTTCATTTGTACTCAGTGTGAGGTTTCTCACTTAAGTATCCAATAATCAGCCAGTATTGATAGATTCCAGTTGCCCTGATACCATTTTGTCCATGATCGCAATGTCCTAGTGCACCCTTTCACCATGCTCATCACTGACAGTGCCAAGATTTGCAGGGAAAAAGTCTAAATGGCAATGCAGAAAATGAACCTTTAGTGACATGTTCCACTTCATGGTTTTATATACTTAAAGCATGTTGTCAACCAGCTACACATAGTTTGGTGCTCTATAGTTACCAAGAAAATTTTCAACAACATCTTTGAATGCCTTCCATGTGATTTTCTTCAGTCCCACTAGAAATTCTTTGAATTCAGAATCAGAATCAGACTTTAATCGCCAAGTACCTGTACACATACAAGGAATTTACTTCCGGCAGATGTTGTCTCTCTGCTCATAACAATAATAATGATAAACATCGATGACCTGTTTGATTTGCGGAACAACAAAAATGCCTCCTTTACCTTAGCATCAGATATTTTGAGAAATATCGGTCTCAAATATTGAAGTCCTTCATTGAAATTTATAGCCTTCTAAAATATGTCCTGCCATGCAGTGTCCACCATGCCCAAGCACGCCATGGCGTGCCTAGACAAGATAGAAAACTTTTCAGCTTACATTATGGACAACATTTTAATTGAATTATGAATTGAAGTAACAAATATAAGTAATTTCAAAAAAAGGTACATCTAAGGAAATTTCATGGTGCTGTTCATGATCAGCAGCCTAAAATCCGTAAGATACACCCAAAAGTATTCAAGAAGCAAAATTTTTAGTGTCCAGTGTTTTATTACAAATTATTTAACAATCAGAAAGCAGTATCAGGAAGAACGTGAGTCATTACCTTTTTTTTAACACATTGTTGGCCACTGGAAAACACAAACAATTCAAATGGAAAGAGCAAATTACAAACAAGAATAGAAAGAACATTAATCACATTTAAATGCTATTAACAAACACTTCAGCTGAACTGAGGGAACACAACCATGAGGTCTAATAAATTAACAAGCAAAAACCACTGAATCAATAATTTCATAAAACAGCTGGCACAAACAACCTGATAAAACAGCAGGCACAAGAGAAAGTTTGTACTTCATCAATTAGTGAACAATCATAAAATGAATTCATAGAGCAGGTTACAATCTAACATTTCAATATATTAGTGGAACATCAAGTACTGCAGAAGTAGTAAGATAATGCAACAACAGCCAACAGTCAAATGGATGCAATACAAGATGACCAATGTATCAATATATTGATACTAACAAAATGGTGATAGTTGATCACCAAAAATAGAGATAAATCTTATGGTGAAAAAGAACTTAATATTCTTTAATACAATCAGAAGTATTTTGTGCCTTGTTCTTCATGTCTGATTGTGCCAATCCACTGAACTAACGATGGTTTCCTTTGAGCAGTGAAGGCATTCTGATTCATTCTTTGAAGCCTCTCCCTCAATCTTACTGCCTCGGGTGACTATAACAGGAAGGAAAGATCAAGATGACATCATTCCAGGTCACTGGAACAGACACCCTTCAACCACATCAATATGGCAGGCTTTAGAAAGGATTATAGGACAAAAGGGAGCAGATGCAGGCCCTTCGGCCCAGTAACTCCATGCTGAACAGTGTCCGCACAAACAGACCTAATTTCCTGCATTCTGCCGTATTCCCTTAAGCTCACCCCCCCTTCCATATACCTATCCAAATGCTTCTTAAAGGATACTATTGTGTCTGTCTCAATCACCTTTTCCAGCTGTTCATAGGATGTACTTCGCCGTGGAAGTCCATAGCGGGGGTATTCCCTTCTGCCGCCAGCGTGGGATGGCGAGTCTGTTGGGACCCTGGGGACTTGTGGAAACTGTATGGTGATTTCTTTTGAACTTATAGTTTTTTAACATCTTTGGACTATTTTTGCTGTGCCCATGGTCTGTTTTTTTTTATTAATTATGCTATTGTTTGCACTGTTGTAACTGTATGTTGCAACTATGTGGTTTTGTGCAGGTCTTGTAGCTTTAGTTTTTGGTCTTGTTTTGTCTGGTGGATTTGGAGCTCCTTTCTGGGGAACGCACTAAGATGGTAGCGCGATATTAATACACTGCAGCCTCTCCGGACTCTGGATAGGGGATTGCCAAACATTATTTGGATTTTCCGGTGTAGTCTGTTTTGTCATATGCTTTTGATATCATTCTGGAGGAACGTTCTCATTTTTTAACTGCATTGCACTTGTGGTTTGTAAATGACAAATAAACTGAATCTGAATCCTTCTCAAAGTTCAGGGTGAATTTGATTATATTACGATTACTTCCTCCCAATGATTCTTTTTACCTTAAACTCTCTAATCAATTGCAGTGCATTGCAGAACACCCAATCCAGAATAGCTTGTCCCCTCGTGGGCTAAACTAAGAGCTGTTCTAAAAAGCCACTTGGTAGGCATTCTAGAAATTCCCACTCTTGGGATCCAGCACCAACCTGATTTTCCCAACCTACCTGCATATTGAATTCCCCCATAACTATTGTAACATTACTTTCTGGCCTGTGTTTTCTATCTTCCATTGTAATTTATAGACCATATCTTAACTACCGTTTGGGGGTCTATATACAACTCCCATCAGGGGCTTTTACTCTTGGAGTTCCTTAGCTCTATCCACAATGTCTCTACACCTTCCAACCCTATGTCATCTCTTTCTAATGATTTGATTTTGTTTCTTTTAATCAACAGAGCAATGCATCCCTCTACCTTCCTGCCTGTCCTTTCGATACAACGTGTATCCTTGGACATTAAGTTCCCAGTTATAATCTTTCAGCCATCATTCAGTGATGCCTCCAACATGACTCTTGCCAATCTGTTACTGTGCTACTACAAGTTCATTTACCTTACACCATATACTCTTCGCATCCAAATACAACTCCTTCAGTCCTGTATTTACCCTTTTCGATTTTGTCCACCTTTTACATTGCAACTCATCCTCTCCTTGCTAGACGTCTCACAATACATCATGTTTGTTTATAAATCAAATACCGCATGCTCAGCTTTGCTTTTTCTACTCTGTCCAAAAAGCTAACATACTCTCCTTTCAAACAGTGCCTGTTACTTGCTGAGTGTAGCAATTCTTTAAGATTTTACTTAAGTCTCCAGAGGAACAACTTCCAATGTCACTGTTAAAACCTTGTTCTGCAACTGCAGATGTGGCTGCAACTTCAAACAGACCTCTGTAAGGTCTCCTTCAAGAGCCACAATAAGTCTAAAGCAGGTACAATCTCACTGGTCCTCCACTTGGTCTTGGACTACCTGGTAACAGCAGTATCTACATCAGGCTACTGTTTATTGATTACAGCTCAGTGTTCAGCACCTTCATCCCCTCAGTTCAAAATCTAGGCCTCTGTACCTTGCTCTGCACTGATTCTTTGACTTCTTTATTGGGAGACCACAGTCAGAACAGATCAGAAATAACATCTCCTCCTCTCTGACAATCAATACCAGTACCTCAAAGATGCGTACTTAGCCCACCGTCCTACTCTCTCTTCACTCACAACTGTATGGCTGGACACAGCTCAAATACCATCCATAAATTTTTCAATGACAAAACTGTTGCAGGCAGAATTACAGATGGTGATGAGCAGACAGATTGACTGGTTGAGTGGAGTTGCAACAATAACCTTGCCCAATGTCAGTAAGACCAAGGAATGGCAAACGGGACAAGATTAGATTGCAGTCATGGTTAGCATGGACCAGTTGGGCCAAATGGCCTGTTTCTTTGCAGTATGACTCTACAATTCTATCTTGTGCCCAACATACTGATGCAATTACAAAAGGAGACATGCCAGCAACTATATTTCATTAGTAGTTTGAGAAGATTTCATACATCACCAAAAATGAGCAAATTTCTATAGATATGTTCTGTATCAAATTGATTGTAAAAACGTGATAAGTGCGCATGTAGCCGACCGATCGTGCAGTGAATCAATTGAGCCTTCCGCGTAAGGACCCACTTTTGAATGTTGGCTTTTGAGTGTACCATTACCAAGGTGACTTATTAAAAATGTTTAATCATATTACTCCATGGCAGTTCTTGCTCCGCACTATACACATCATTTTGGCAATGAGGATCAAAACAAATATGGCCGCTCTACTCCACACACCCAATCCATTTTGGGCCGCAGCTCTGGCAAAACCAACCGCTGCTACTAACTGCATTGGAAGAAAACTTTCCTGGACTACATTGATATCCTACTAATTTCAACATCAGGGGCAAAGCTTGTGGAACCAATGAAACTGAAGTTGCTTCACATGTACTTGCGAGAACTCAGGCAGAAATATTTTGATGTTCTTCACCTATAGTTCAGACTTGAACTGATACACGTTTGGGGGTTGCAAGACAGCATGCTTCAGGTACTTAGCTACAGCAGAACCCTGATGAGAATGTAGATGATTTCATCACAAGACTGACCCTAGCAGTGCAGGAATACAAGTACAAAGATATTCCCCACAGCAAATGTGTAGATCCTGGGACAAAGTATGCTCCACAGTTCACCACTAAGAGGCAGTCAAGAGAAGCCTTATGCAGATTTAGCCTCATCTCAAATATGTCAGTGTTTGCCAGCAGATACAGAAGACCCTCAGCCTAGAATCTCTACAAATATCATGTAAACCTCCACAAAGATGTCATCGCTGTGGGGAATGTCAAGTCCAATAGTATGATTACAAGCATTAAAAAAATATTCTGCCAGTTCTAAGCTAGGAAAACTCGAGAAATTGTGCTCCTGAAGAATACGTCATGAGAAAATGACAGAATTCAACCATCAACATGCAAGGAGACAACTGGAGCAAAGAAGTGGCCACTATTTTCTAAACCCATGACATGGTTCACCGAAACCAATCTCCTTACTTGGTTACAGGTACGGTAGATAACTTTCCAGTGAAATTTGAGCTGGATATCGAAACAGCCATCACCTTGATTAGCAAATTATGCTTACGCCAGATTCTAAAAATGACAACCACTAAAATTGGTGATCAGCAGCTATGCAGGAGATAGCATGGACATGCGAGGTGTCTTTACAACAGAAGTGGTTCACCAGGGAGTCCTGTTTCACTTACACAGGCATATGGTCAGGAGATGAATAACCTAATTTGCTGGGCAGAAATTAGATTAAAAAGATGCCATCAGTGTTGTACTACAACAAACATTCTGGAGGGACACAACATTGAATTCTCTACTACATCAGCAGGTTTTCCAAACTGACACTTCAGGTCAATACAGTGGTCTGGCAGCTATGTTCAAGTGTAAGGAGAACTGCCAGGTGAAGTTTAACAAGGCCCAAGCTACACCTTATGCAGTGGCCCAAAGACAGAAAAACTTGACCACCTACAGAAAACATGTGTAATACAGCCAGCCATCCAAGAGTGAATTTGTGGCAAGCAAGAGGCCATGAAACAAAAATACAGTCTGTACACTAGGTCACAAATGCTTGGTGCCAGAGATCAAGTCTACACACACATCTCATTGGAAGAAAACTGCTACCAGCTGTTGCCAGCATTATCACAGCCAAGTAGCACAGCTTAAGCTGACACACAGATGTATTTGTCAGGAGACATTTGGATCATATTCACCAGTGAACTGATGGGGGTCCCAGGGAAGCTACAAGAAGCATCTTCTGTTGATGAAGTCAGCATCCCTGCAGATGAACCAATGGAAACTTCATCAAGAAGAGATTCACAGAGTACTAGCCTTAATATCAGCTAACTGGGAAGTCACAGAGAGACTAACAACCCCCTGCAACAGTCCACAAAGATGTGCTGGCCAGTTGACCATTACCAAGCAGGATAGATATTTCATTATTTTTCTCAGTTATTCCCTGACTCTGCAGTTCCCATCTATAGGGCAGAGGGATGTACCATATTAGATCATATCTTTCATCTCAGTGGGTCTGGTTTATAACTCTTACACTGTAGGATGCACAGCATGTACTGTTACCAACATGATTCAGTAAAAATGTTTAATCATACTACTCTGTTGTAGTTCTTGCTCCATGCAACACGTAACAAGATGTCCTGTGGATGGCATTCTAACCATTTGCATCACCATCTGGTATAGAGAGGCCACTGCACAGGACCGGAGAAAGCTGGAGAGGGTTGCAAACTCAGCCAGCAGTAGCCTCCCTAGCATTGAGGTCATTTTTAACAGACGATATCTCAAAAAGACAACATCCATCATTAATTACCCACATCACCCAGGACATGCTCTCTATCTTATTACTACCATCAGAGAGGAGATACAGGACTTTTAGGAAATTTCTTTCTTTCCATAATCATATTTCTGAATAGAAAAAGTATCAACCTATCTCATTATTTTAGCTCACTTTTTGCGCTATTTATTTTTATATATACATTTTATAGCATTTTTATGTACTGCACTGCTGCCACAAAACAAGTTTCTTGACACATGTCAGTGATATTAAGCCTGATTCTGATTCTCTGAAGAACCTTTGTAAAAAGTGTCTAGATGAGCTTGTTGCCACATCCTTTCACCCTCTTCTCGCAGGCACCAGGATTGTGTGGACTTTTCTCTTCTCTTTTCACATCATGTATTCTTAATCACGGACATGAAATATAGACTCTATGCAAGTACAGTGTATGAAAAGCTGGACTCAGTTTCATTTTGATGGTGGTGCTGTTGTTAAACTACAAGGAATTTTGTTCTAATTTATCCTCTTTGCAAAGTTTTTCAGCTGCATAATTGATGATATGTGCTCATGCTCTTCTGAATATGGCAGTATAAATCATTCTAAAAGGTGTACATTAACTGAAGACAAATTAACACCATGAGCAACCAAAGAATTAAGAACCAAACTGAATCTGGGAGCCAATCAATGTCAATCTTTTCAGGGTGAATATTTTACTCATCTCTGCTCTGAACTTCAGTTGCCATGTGTTTTTGAAAATCATCAAACTGCCTGTTATCCAAAATCTTCGTTTTTTATATCTACTGTTTTGTTTGATAATTCAATTTGTCAGCAAACTGAATAATACTGTTGAATTGCTCAATAATTCCTTGAGAATTTTTTCCTCCACAAATGCAGCTGGGCAGAGTTCATCCATCAGATTACTGCTCCAGATCCCAGTATCTGTAGTCTGGTATCTCCTTATATCTTCCAGGTTACTTAAAAAACTTACAAGGAATAATAGACCGCTTACAACTACTTTCCAGTCAAGAAAGAATCAAGACAGACTTTTCCTCCAATCACTGAGCTAATTTCATAACCAATCAGACATCTGTGACTTCATTCCAAACTCCTCCATCTTAATTAAACACCTCTTTGGCACTTTGTCAAATGCTTCATATAGATCCACATGTGCAACATATACCATTATTACCTTGATCAATCTTCTCTGTAACCTCATCAAAATATTTAATTAATTTTAGTCAGACTTGACCTTCATTTTACTAATCTACATTGATTGTATCCAATTCTTATTTATTGTTACAGCAGTATCAAAGAAAATCATTTGGTCTATTGAAGCCAATATCTCAGAAACCTTGAATGTATTTCACTTGAATCAGGGGACATAGAAATGTCAATTTGTTTTTGCTCTTTTTTTAAAATCAACTGCAGATAAGTCAATAGTAGCATTCACATCTTATACCATTATATTTAAGTTTGTTGTGGAAACAAATACAAACTATTAATTTGGTAATTCAGTTACGATCTTCATCTTTACACAAAGATTTCTACATAATTAAACCAAACGTTATAAGCGTTATCTGAAAGATCTTCTATTTCAATAAACTCCAGTTGCTTAGTTTCTTATAAACAGAAGTAACATTGCTTCTTTGCTGACTTGTAGAGATACAGTCTGCCTCTGCACATTTCAGAAATTCCTCATTTTCATAGTTATTAATAATTTTTTTGCACTCTGGATTAGGGTAATTAAAATATCCTAAATTTGCAACTCTATATCTATGTTATGCTATCAAAATTTAGCCACGTGGTTGAAACATTTTAGAAATTAACAGCTGGGTATAAGTTGGAGCTAAGAAAGTGTGATGATTAGAACTCAATGGAATTTTGTGTTGGAGAGTCTTTCATTCATTTCTAGACAAATGATATAGATTGTTTGAACAACGACTTGATATAGCAAGTTGTGGAGGATTATAAGCCTGTAAATAACCAGCAGGTACAAATCAAATGAAGGGAAGTGCCTTCCTGCAATCTCCAGCACACAATTTTGCTAAGGTTCCTTAACTTTTAATTTGGATGTCCAGGTCTCAAGCCAAACCCCAAGCCCATCTGCTCCACAATCACCAGATCTATTCCTGATACAAGCAAATTTTTTTTGGCCATTCAGTGCCTTAAACTAATTTACTAGCATTCTTTCCCAAGTGAACAAGCAAGCATTAAGGTTCTGTTCAAGCTCAATCAAGTGGAGGGGTGGGGGGATGAAATGGTGGAACAACATCATGCATATATAGCTGACACAAGACACTTTCCATATCTCTCCCATATTTCCTTAGAATATGGAGGGAAGGCATTTTTCCCTATTTTCTTTGGATATTTAACCAGTTGTTCAAAGATCCAACGGTTCCTGTGATAATTAATGCTGAGGCTCTGCATGTAGCAACAGTCATTGGATCAATATTTCTCTTGATATATTCTCCCTTGGCCTACCAAATAACAATTTAAAATTATTGAATCATTGTTGCAAACTAGTGAAAATATTCCTTCTTCATTCTCTAAAAACTCTTCATAAATTTGAAAAATCAGTAAATTTATTAACATTTCTGGAATGAGTACCATTCCTTAGCAATGATAGCAGGCAAAAAAGCAACCAAGTCATATTTATGCAACACTTCTGTAACCATCTCCTACAATGCACAAACTAGACCAACTTATTTGTAATACTACCCATATGATTGAATAGCTGACAGCTATATGATAAGAAATTCACTGCAAGGAAAAGACAAGTGCAAAGCTATACAAATGGGCCATCAGTTAATCAGGACCGCCACTTATTTGGGACAACTGCTAAACAAAAACTAACTGAGTAAATTTCGCGGATTCTCATAATTTATTTCATGCATCATGTTGCTTAATTTAGAGGAGACTTGCCGAACAGGTTGTAACTACTATCAATCACACACACTTCTGTGGCCTTTAGATGCTACACCAAGCTTACAGCGAAGTTTTTTTTAAGTAGTGTCAGTTGTGTGTGCTTGTGTTCAGGTAAACAGTAAATATTGTCACTGATAGTTGGTGAGAAATAAGCAGTAAAGACAATTCAGACTGTTTAGCTCATTGCAGTTTCAGGCATCCAGGTTTGGAGTTGCCAGAAACAGCTGTGAGTGAAAATGAAATGATTTCACTACTTCAACAAGTAGGGAACTATGAAGAATTTGAAGGTATCGATAATCATCTTGAACATTACAATGAAATTAAAGATCTGGAGGATGCAACTATTGATAGCATCGTATGAAGGCAGTTCATTATCTACACTAGGTGTCTGTACTGATTTTGTTCATTGTGTACACTGGATGAGCCTTTAGTAACTATACACAATCTAATTGTACTGTAGTACTATTGGTAGTGTATTAATTTGTCTGTGTTTTAATTAAATACATAATTCACTAATCAGTTTGTCTTTTTTATACTGTATTAAATATTTCCATGAAACTTCGACTAATTGGGGCAGTCACTTAATTGGGCCAAAATGTACTAGTCCTGATGTGTCCCAGTTAACCAGAAACCACTGTATTTAAAAATGCTTTATTGACCTGACCTATCAAGGTTAACAAACAATAGTAAATCTATTTAAAACTATTATGCTTATACATTCAGCAAATGTAAAGTTAAGAAAAATATGTGCAAAAATTTGAAAAAATGATCCCCATTCTGCTGACTAGCTTCATTCATTTGGATGGATGTAAGTACTCAATTTAAGTGGACTCATTAAGTTACAGATGTCACTCCAAGCCACACAGAATTCTACCAATGCACTTGGGAAAACATCCTGAGCAGCTGCATCACAGCCTGGTTCAGGAATTGCACCATCTCGGATCGCAGGACTCTGCGGTGGATAGTGAGGTCAGCTGAGAAGATCACTGGGGTCTCTCTTCTCGCCATTACAGACATTTACACCACAGGCTGCACCCGTAAAGCTAACAGCATTGTGAAGGACCCCACACACCCCTCATACAAACTCTTCTCCCTCCTACCATCCTGGCTAAAGATATCAAAGCATTTGGGCTCTCACAACCAGACTGTGCAACAATTTCTTCCTCCAAGCCATCAGACTCCACAATACCCAGCGTCTAGACTGACATCTACATTATTTATAATTATATTGAAATTTGTCCTCTACGGTGCCAATTGTTTTGTTTATTATTTATTTATTAATTAATTATTGTACTGCCCTGTATTGTGCACTTTATGTAGTCCTGTGTATGTCTGTAGTCTAGTGTAGTTTTTTGTGTTGTTTTTACATACTCTAGTGTAGCTTTGACTTGTCTCACATAGCCTAGTGTAGCTTTGTGTTGTTTCATGGAGCACCATGGTCCCAGAGGAACGTTTTTTTGTTTTTACTGTGTACAGTCCCAGCAGTTTATGGTCGAAATGACAATAAAAAACGACTTGACTTGGTTTTTCTACAATTTACAGCATGGTTTTCCAAAATCAAATTACCCATCCAGTTTAACAGCAGTGGTGGGATAGAATTAAAGGTGCTATTCACTTTAATGAGGATCTGCTGAATTTTTTTGAATTATTATGCTATAATGTAGAATGTTTTAACATTTCTAATGGTGATAATGTGCTTTAATCAATCGTTTTCTGATTTTTACAAACTTAATAATTTTAAATGTCTCGGAATGTTAATGAAGAACTGTTTAAATAAGAACATAGCACTGAAAGTGACAAAAACTGTCAAAGGCCTATCAAAGTAACATGGAGGCAGTGGCTTCACTCTACTTATACTGAGGCGAACTCACCTTCTGGATTTCATCACTTATCTGATCAAGGGAGAATCTGATTCATGGAAAAGGTAAATTAAAATCAAAGATAAATATTAGCTATACAGCTAATAATTTATTTTCATATGGTTATCCATATGATCTTAAAATTTAACTACTACTGCTTTTATACATTTCTAATCGTTAATTTTGCTAATAAATTGCATAGTACTGTTGCAACATGAATAATAATTATATTTTTCCATCTTTCATTTAATGATCTAATTTAAAAAGATAACCTACAGTACTTCTAGCTAATATAATACTTTAATGTTAAAACAGATTTTCTAAACTGACTTGAGATTCAAATTTTTCCTAGAAGTTTACATCAGAACATAAGAACATAAGAGATAGGAGCAGGAGTAGGCCAATCAGCCCCTCAAGCCTGCTCCGCCATTCAACAAGATCATGGCTGATCCAATCTTAACTCTAGTTTTCACCGAATCCCACAAGGCAACAGTGCCAACCAACAGGGCACCATGCCGCCCATTTTATTTTATTATTCATCCCGCCCAAACCCATATGATCACCCGGGGAAAAAAAAGATTTGCCAATTGAGGAGAAAAAATCTGGAAAATTCCTCTCCGACCCATCTAGGCTATCGAAAACTGGTCCAGGAGATCACATGGCTGATCTAAACCTAGCCTCATGTCCACTTACCTGCTTGCTCACCACATTCCCTAATGCCATTTTTATCCAGGAAAATGTCTATCTTCGTTTTGAATTTATTGAGTGTAGTAGCTTCCACAGCTCTCTGGGGCAATAAATTCCACAGACCCACTACCCTCTGAGTGAAGAAATTTCTCCTCATCTCAGTCCTGGAATGGCATCCCCTTATTTTAAGATTATGCCCACTAGTCCTAGTTTCACCCAACATTGGGAACATTCTCCCCGCATCCACCCGATCAAGCCCCTTCACAATCTTATATGTTTCAATAAGATCGCCTCTCATTCTTCGGAACTCCAATGAGTAGAGTCCCAATCTACTCAACCTCTCATCATACATCAACCCACCCATCCCTGGAATTAACCTAGTGAACCTTCTCTGCACTGCCTCGAGAGCCAGTATGTCCTTTCTTAAATATGGACACCAGAACTGCACGCAGTACTCCAGGTGTGGTCTCACCAATACCCGGTACAACTGCAGTAAGACCTCCCTGTTCTTATACTCCATCCCCCTAGCAATAAAAGCCAGCATTCCATTGGCCTTCTTGACCACCTGCTGCACTTGCATACTAACTTTTTGTGTTTCCTGCACCAGGACCCCCAGATCCCTTTGCACAGAAGCACTTTCCAGTTTCTCTCCATTTAGATAATAACTTGCTCTATTATTTTTCCTGCCGAAGTGCAAGACCTCACACTTGTCAGTATTATATTTCATCTGCCAAATGTCTGCCCAATCACTCAGCCTATCTATGTCCCCCTGCAGGGTTTCAATGTCCTCCGCACTCATTACACTCCCTCCCATCTTTGTGTCATCAGCAAACTTCGATACGTTGCACTTAGTCCTTTTCTCTAAATCATTAATATAGATTGTAAAGAGTTGGGGTCCCAACACCGACCCCTGCGGAACACCACTAGTCACCAACTGCCAGTCTGAGAATAAACCATTTATCCCAACTCTCTGTTTTCTGTTAGAAAGCCAATCCTCCACCCATGCCAGAATATTATCCCCAATCCCATGATTTTTTTACCTTAAGTAATAATCTTTGGTGTGGCACCTTGTCAAATGCCTTTTGGAAGTCCAAATACACCACATCCACTGGTTCCCCTTTATCTACCCTATATGTTATGTCCTCAAAGAACTCCAACAAATTTGTCAAACATGACTTCCCTTTTGTAAAGCCATGCTGACTTTGTCCTATTAAGCTATGTTTATCCAAATGCCCTGTTACTGTTTCCTTAATTATCGATTCCAACATTTTGCCAACCACAGATGTTAGGCTAACTGGTCTATAATTCCCAGCCTTCTGTCTATTGCCCTTTTTAAATAAAGGAGTTACATTAGCATTTTTCCAATCTGCCGGGACCATTGCCGAGTCCAGCGAGTTTTGAAAAATTATCACTAATGCATCCACAATCCCGACCGCCACTTCCCTTAAGACCCTAGGATGCAAGCCATCCGGTCCAGGGGATTTATCCACCTTCAGTCCCATTAATTTATCAAGTACCATTTCCTTGGTGATTTGAATCGTAGTTAGCTTCTCTCCCCTTAGAGCCCCCTGTTTATCCAGTGTTGGGATATTTTGAGTGTCCTCTACTGTAAAAACTGATACAAAATATTTGTTCAGCGTTTCTGCCATCTCCATGTCCCCTGCCATTAATTTCCCGGTCTCATCTTCTAGGGGACCAACATTTACTTTAGCCACCCCTTCTCTTTTTATGTAACTATAAAAACTCTTACTATCTGCTTTTATGTTTTTCGCCAATTTACTTTCATAATCTATCTTCCCCTTCTTAATCAATCTTTTTGTTATTTGCTGCTGATCTTTAAAAGCTTCTCGATCTTCAATCTTCCCACTAGATTTAGCTACCTTATATAACTTTCTTTTTAGTCGTATACTTTGCTTTATTTCTTTACTTAGCCACGGATAACTATTTTTTCTTTTGGAATATATTCTTCTTGATAGTTGTAAAATAACTCCTTAAATATATACCACTGATCAAGTACCGATCTACCCTTTAATCTATTTTCCCAATCCATCTTAAGCAATTCCGCACTCATACCATCACAGTCTCCTTTATTTAAGCTCAGTACGCTTGTTTGAGATCCAACCCTCTCATCCTCTAATTGAATATGGAATTCAACCACGTTATGGTCACTCATTCCAAGGGGATCCTTTACTAGGACATTTTTTATTAGTCCTGTCTCATTACACAGGACCAGATCTAAGACTGCTTGCCCACTTGTCAGCTCAGTAACGTATTGTTCAAGGAACCCATCCCGAATACACTCAATAAACTCTTCTTCAAGGCTGCCGTGTCTGACTTGATTAGCCCCGTCAATATGAAAGTTAAAATCTCCCATAATTATAGCTGTTCCCTTATTACAAGCCCCAACTATTTCCTGATTTATGCTCCGACCAACTGAGATACAGCTGTTTGGAGGCATATAGACTACTCCCACCACTGCTTTTTTCCCTTTACTATTTCTTATTTCTACCCAAATTGTTTCGTTATCCTGATCCTTTGAGCCAATATCATTTCGCTTTATTGCAGTGATTTCTTGCTTTATTAACATAGCCACCCCACCTCCTTTTCCTTCTTGCCTGTCTCTCCTAATTGTCGAATACCTTTGTATGTTTAATTCCCAGTCCTGGTCACCCTGCAGCCATGTTTCCATAATTGCCACAATATCATAACCATACATAATTATTTGTACTGTCAACTCATCAATTTTATTCCTAATACTACGTGCATTCAAATAAAGGACTTTCAAATATGTTTGACACTTATTTCCTACTTTTTCCTTTTGTACAACTTTACACTTATCTCCGTACATTCTTTCCCCTCCTGACACACTCTGTCTTTTTATTCCTCCACTTTTACCTACATCCATTACCTTCTCCATTCTCTTTTTAATTATCTGCTCTCTAGAATCCTCCCCCCCACTAGTTAGTTTAAAGACCTCTCTGCAGCCCTAGTTATATGATTCGCCAGGACACTAACCCCAGCCCGGTTCAGGTGAAGCCCATCCCTCCTGAACAGCTCTCTCCTGTCCCAGTACTGGTGCCAGTGTCCCAAGAAGCAAAACCCACTTCTCCCACACCAGTCTTTGAGCCACACGTTTAACTCCCTAATTTTATTTAACCTAGCCAAATTTGCTCGTGGCTCAGGTAATAATCCAGAGATTATTATCCTTGAGGTTCTGTTTTTTTAATTTGACCCCTAGCTGCTCATATTCCTGTAACAGAACCTTCTTCCTTGTCCTATGTATGTCATTAGTACCGACGTGTACTAAGACAACTGGATCCTCGCCCTCCCACTGCAAGTTTCTCTCCAGCCCAGAAGAGATGTCCTTAACCCTGGCACCAGGCAAGCAACATAGCCTTTGGGACTCTCGCTCTCGGTTGCAGAGAACCCTATCTATCCCCCTGACGATACAGTCCCCTATTACTACAACATTTCAATTGACTCTCCCCTCTGGAATGGTCCATGGTGCTATGGGCAGGTTGCCCATCCTCCCCACAATCCCCACTCCTGCCCTCACAGGGAGTTAAAGCCTCGAATCTGTTGGACAAGAGCAAGGCCTGCATCTCCTCCAGCCCTACCTCCTGGATTCCCCTACTTTCCTCACTCATAGCCACACCATCCTGTGCTTGACTGCAATCTACATTAGTTAATCTATTAGTGAACAGATTTACAAACATATGGAACAAATTGCTTGAGCAAAACAAAGTAGTCAAATGGCATAGATGTGGACCTGGAGGAAGTAAATTGAGAACAGATTTAGAGATATACAAGAGAAAAAAGCTGAGAGCTGAAAAATACACATGCTCACAAAGCAATATTTAAGCTGATTCTAATTCAACAAACTATATTGGCCATGATGCATTGTGTGCAAGTGATTAAATCTACTTGTGAAAGACTGCATTTTGAGTTCGTAAACAAATATTTAGTAAAGGATTAAGAAATTACTTTTGCCAAATAAGCATTGGTCCAGAATAGGCTGGGTGCAGCAAGCACCTACAGCTGCCAGATCTTTAAACAACATCTTAGTCCATGAAGCCACCCCCACTGGCACATGACTGCTGCTTATTATATAGCAGAGCCTAAACAGCTATTTCCTACAGTATTGCTTTGATAACTGTTAAGCTCTTTCCCCAGGCTATACCAAACGTCATATAATTTAACTACCTGTGGATACCTCTAATGTACACAAACATTCAAAAACATCCAAGCACATCATTAATATTTTATTTACATAATGTAAAATACTTAAAGAATTTAAACAGTTAAAACTTTAGAATACACTCCCGATTCAAAATATTTATGTAAATTAACAAAAATGTGAAACTATCTGAAATTTATCTCATTTCCCCACATTAGTGCTTCTCCACTGAGATGGCTGGTGTCAGAAAACCTACATCAGGTTCAATCAGAATAAGGTTCAGCAGACAAATTCCCTAACTTGCTTATTAGGAAACTGCAAGATATTTACAATGGGCCTCTGAACATTCTAACAAAAATCACCAACCATCAACTGTGAACAAGCATGAGACTTCCTTGTACGCTTACGTGGGAACTCAACCTTCCTGCAGTTACAATGGTAACTTCTTGGATTTCCAAATAAAACTGTCAGCGCCGTTCAAACAATCGAAGTAAATATTTCAAGATGGTACACCACTGATTCAGAATTATGAATTTATGGAATAAACTGCCACCTAGTGTATCAAATGTTGATTTAAATCACATACTCAAGAATTAATGAAAATTATCAACAAAAATCAAACTCTCCCAATATTACCCAGTTTTTTTTGCTCTCTCTCTCTCTCTCACACTGTTGTTACCTTTGTTAGTTCTACAAAATAGGCCAGCACTAATTCTAACACATTCATTGCTTTTATATAATTTATTACATCTAGAAATTTGGAAAATTATTTGATAAACACGAAAGAGTCTTCTTTAAGACTATGAATTAATTTGAAATAAAGCACTGATGACAACACACCAAGAATACTGCATTTAGCATAAGTTGCTTTACTTAAGAAAATGTTATTGCAGTGGAGGTCATTCAAGTAAGTCATTCTAGGCTAATATCTGGATTGCTTTTCATGACAAATCAGATGGTTGGAAGACTTAAATGGTGAAGTAACCTCCACTGGTCAAGTTGCTTTCGATTGTTATTAATGTACATGTTCATAATATATTGTTCTAGTTTAAATTTGTTTGTGGCTTTCAGTGCTGAACTTGTATATATTTGCACAATATAACTTGTTTTCAAAATTTAATTTAAAAGTTTCAATTAAAATTGGTTATTCCTATTTTGTTTGGTTCAAAAATAACTATTAAAAGTTTCACGCTCCACAAAGTGTGAAATATTACTGATAAAGGCAAGAGGTTTTTAGTGAAACATATGCAGAATCCAGTAAATTTCGGTTGTGTTTTGTGCTTGTAAGCTTGTAAGCTTATGTTTTGTGCTTGTAAGCTTAGAAGTTCATTGTGATCATTCACACTGGTCTAAAAATCAAAAGTCCATTAAAGTTCATTAAAACTTAGAATTAGTCTGATACATCTAACGGTACTGTCTATGAATGTTTAGAAAAGGCTTTGAAAAGAATTAAGCAGTTTTTCTTATTCAAAGATCACTTACTTGTTAGTAGATGACTTGATGTGGCAGCCTGTAGACTCCCTGTTGAAAGGATTTATAAGCACAATACAGAAATGGAAAATGGGCCGAAACATCGACTGTACCTTTTTCAATAGATGCTGCCTGGCCTGCTGAGTTCCTCCAGCATTTTATATGTGTTGCTCAGATTTCTAGCATTTGCAGACTTTCTCTTGTTTGTGAGCAGTAGCTTGATTTTGTTATGACCAAGATTATCTTACTGAATCCAGACACAGTGAGAGACAGAGGTAGACAGTTCACAACCCACAACATACATCTGTATCAGCCTTGTCATAAAAAAACACCGATAATGGCATTAGCCACATCCTGTGGACAGTATAGATAATTACTATTCTTCTCTGGCAGTCCTTGAACTAGACTCTATTATCTGATGCTTTATTGCAAAGTACGAGTGCCTAGTGCATTTCCCTGTTATATTTGCCCCTATTAGCTAATCTGTTCATCCTTTACAGTACTAATCTCTGATATAGTGTCAGAGTGTCACCCAAGTATCAGTTTATCAACATCTCCTTTAATTTTTCTTCTTTTTTTCAGTTCAACTGCTTCTAGCTTTCTCTCTTTGTTTACATCTCAACTCCTTTGCAGGGTAGAACTGGCTTTTGCCCTTTTCCATAACATTCTGAAGATTGATCCGTCTCAGAGCCTCTGAAGCTTTCTCATTCCCCTTTTGGGCACCTCCCTCTTTATAGCTCCCACCTTGCACTTCCCTTCATCTGCCATGCTATTCCCATAAGTGTCTGTCTGTCTCTCTCTCTCTCTCTCTCTCTCTCTCCCTCTCCCTCCCTCCCTCCCTCCCAACAACCTAATGTCAATATAAATTCTATTTTTTCTAAGCTGCTTCCATTCTCAGTTCTGAGAGCTCTAAGGTGATGAGGCTTTTGGAAGATCTGCATATCCTGCAACAGAGCAGGAAGGTGATTCCTCATTGCTTGAGTGAATGCATAGCACAAAGGGCGGTACACTCCAGCCACCATCTTCACTAGACTTCCACATGTTCCCAACAATAAATGCCTTCCCAAATGTTTTCTATTTTAGAGAATAAAAGCAGAAGACAGAGAAGAATTAAGTCATTTGGCCTATTGAGTCTGTTCCTCCATTCGATTATGGCTGATTTAATTTCCAACTCAAGCCCATCCAGAGTCCCGAGGTTTACAAGAACAGTCCCAGGAATGAAAGGGATAATGATTGAGGAGTATTTGAATAAAAAGATGTCCCCTTAGAATAGAGATGAGGGTGAATTCTTTAGATAGAGCATGATGAATCTATGAAAAGCTGTGGAAGGCAATGCATTGGATATTTATAAAGTAAAGGTTGATATGTATTTGATTAGTCAGGGCATCAAAGTAATGGGGAGAAGGCAGAAGAGTGGGGTTGAGAGGGAAAAATCACTGTGATAACTTCATCTCTGACAGACATTAGAGTGATCCCTCTGTAAATATCATCTGATTCATCATCTTTCTTGAGCCAAAAGTTCTTTAGGCTGGAGCTCAGCCTTCTGAGGGCTATCAAAATGTTTATTTTCCCTGGAAATATGAATGCCAAATAAATCACAAAACTGTTGTCCACTTCAGTAACTTCTATTGCATACTTCATAATAGAGAACATTTTATGCCAGTTATAAGTTAGTTCCACGCACTTGCTCATTCTCTGTTGTCTATAAATTATTTCCTTTCCAAGTACTCAACTTGCTTTTGTATGGTATTACTGAATTTGCTTCCAATATCTTTTCAGGCACATTTTAACTTATTATGCAAGACTATTCCAAATGATGTATTTTTTTTTAATTTATTTTTCATTTCATGGATATAATTAGCAAATCCAGTGCTCATTATCCATGTCATCCCTCTAAAAGATGATGGTGAATCACTGTAGCCCTTTTGATGAATATATTCCTGTTGTTCTGAAGCTACCATTATTGAAGTAAGTGAAGAATTTTCTACTACTCTCCTAATTTACCTTATAGTTGATTAAAGATGGGGGGGAAAGGGAGGAAGGAAGTATCAAATTAATTACTTGCCACGATACAAGCTAGTAAGCTAGTTCATCAAAATCAGGAATGGCTAGCTTCCACTGGTTATGAGTTCTGGGGTAAATCCACAAGGCTAATGTGAAAACTGCAGACTATTCCACATACATGGCTGCAGTTGCCTAACAGATTATGATTAGGTATGCTTGTTTTGCCATTTACGTTGCCATGAAATCAAGGAACAAGACTCTTAATATCATCTCAAATGTTACTTTATCACCTTGAAGAGTCATGTGCCAGGGATTCACAAGAGTTGATGGAGATTTTTTTTCAGGAACTCTCTTCCCTGATGCTCATTCTCTAAGTTGGTCTCATAGCCACAACATTTATGTAGCTGATTCACTTGAGTCTCTGATCAATAATGACCAAATATAGGTGATGCCAATAAAAATCGATAGTAGGTAGTTGGATTCTCACTTGGTGTGTATGCCATTGCCTGGCACCCTAATGCACAAACCCTACATGCTAATTACCAACCCATGCCTCAATTTTGTGTAGACTTTCCTGTTAACAAATGAAACAATCCATGCTTGCTACATTACAGATGGAAAGAATATTGCTCATTCAAGAGTGAATAGCCCTACTTCTGATCTTGTCATAGAAGGAAGGCCATTAATAAAGCAGCAGAAGACAGCTACACCCAAAAACTGCCTTAAAGAACTCGTGCAGTGGTATTGTGGAATGACAAGGGTTGATATCCATTAACCACCAGAGGTACAATTTCAGCCACGACTGAAAAAGGACAATTTTTCCCAAAGCACTTTGTCTTCACATTCATTCTAATACTGCTTTCATGTTAAGAATAACACTCACTGAATTTCAGTTCTTTGATTTCACACCTGGAGCAGTGTTTAATATGGAGCTGCTAGGAGAACCTGGCAAAACCCAAGGAGGGCATTGGTGATTAGTTCATCAGTTGGGTGCTACTTGATAGCAATGTCAATGACACCTATATTATTTGCTGATGATTAAGAATAGATTGAGAGTAAATTTATCAAAACTGAATTTGAAATTTGACATCCCTCCCTTTCCTTTCCAGTCCTGATGAAGGGTTCAGCCCAGCATTGACTGTTTATTCTCCTCTATAGATGTTGATTGACCTGCTGAGTTCCTCCAGCATTTTGTATGTGCTGTTCTGGATTTCCAGCATCTGCAATATTTCTTGTGTTTATGCCAAACTGATTCAGTCCTGTTTTTGTTGCACAGGACATACAGGGCAACTTTACTCATATATAATGTTCTCAACTGTTTAATATGGCTCAGCCTTGTAGTCTTGTTGTAGACCTTGTTGGTCTTTTTGTAAACCTCTCTTACACTTAGGTAGCACAAAATGACAGTATTACAAGTAATGGCAGCAGTCAATTGTGTAATTCCCTCTTTTCTGCTTAATGACCACAGGACAGTAAGTGGCAAAGATGGATATTGTTAGCATAATCTATTCCTTAATATTCTCCACTTGCCTGCACTTTGCTAGAAAAACTGCCTTGGTTTTACTAAGATAAATCGAAGTAGCTTCTCTTTCCTCCATTGTTTAAACAGTCCTGTTTCCTGAATAAATCTATTTGATTGCTATACAATAAACTACTATTAGATGATGCTTTGTGAATAAATATACTTTGAGAATATACTATATTTAAAAAAAAAAGTCTTCTACAGAAAGGACTTTTAAAAGTGGCTTTCAATATTCTGTGCAAAAATAAGTTAACTATAATTTTGCTAAATGTATTAATCATTTATTGCTACGGATTAAAAAGAACAACCAAGAAATATTTCTGCTCAGTTTCTAATGCTCTAACATTAAATTTTCCCTTTTTTGTCAATTTCACAAAGCCACATTTTTAATTGCAAATAACTGTGAGGCTTTGAACTTTACTACTTAGTCTTAAATGGATCAATACTAAGATTGATCATTGAAACGGGTGAAAAACCTATTTATGACCTTTGAAAATCTTTATGAGAGCAAAGAAATGTGAAACAGCTTCTGAAATTATGAAAATATTTATGTACATAGACAATTGTTGCCTACAAAACTTACATATGATTCTCTTCTACAGAGATCAATTGTTCTAAATTCTGTATAATGATGGACATTGGGCTGAGGTAAGATGGCGCCAAGTGGGTGCCTCTTTAAGCTTATCTGCAAAAACACTTAAATCCCTCTCCTTAATGTCCCTTTTTATCCTTTTCTGGGTGGGTGGGGTTCTATCGAGGACCTGATCTGCAAGTGGCATTCAAACTTTTTTCCGGCAGATGAGTTTCTATTCCTGGAGCTCACTGGTTGACTGTTTACCAACATTCTCAAGGCGCAGCTTGGAAGATGACATCTCTGGAATATGCCCTTGCAGACGATTGGTTCCAGCCCTGTGTTGCCAGCTGAGGTGTCGCTGGAGATGGAACATCAGGATTTCACTGTTGCAGATGAGTGGACCAAGGTCTCTGTGGTCAAGTGATCACACACTCTCCCTTTCTCTCGAGAGTTTGCTGGCGATTCTCGGGTCAGGAATCTCAGAATAAAAAGCAACGTGGCAAACTGTATTACTGTAACAGCAAATGTCAGTCTCCCCTTTCGCCATGAAAATGGTTTCTCGATCCCTTGCTGGGGGAGGGGGGGGAGAGGGAGAGAGAGAGAGGGGGGGAGAGGGAGAGAGGGAGAGAGGGAGAGAGGGAGAGAGGGAGAGAGAGAGAGAGAGAGAGAGAGAGAGAGAGAGAGAGAGAGAGCCTATAGCACATTGAACTTTCAGGTAAACAATAGTTTCTTTTGACTGCAGATCATGGTCTCACTTTGGGTGCTTTGCTGTTGCTTACTGGGTGGTGGGCGCCAAGGCTTTTTGCTGAAATGGGCAGGGGGAAGGGGAGGTTGATGCTTGCAGCTGCTAGCACAGGGAGGGGAGAGAGGGCTCTTTGGGATTCTAATGTTTTTCTATCATTCATTCTTTTAGGGTTCTGTTTTACCTGGATGTCTGCAAAGACAAGTATTTCAGTTTGTATAGAATATATTCTCTGATAATAAACAGAACTATTTGAATATCTTCACTGAAGGACAATATATCGTTTATAGATGTCTGCCCTTCTTTAGCCACTCCCCAAGTATGTAAATGGATGAATTGATTTGAATGTGTAAAACTGAAATATTTCTGCAATTTTATTTGGGGATTTAGACAAATACAAAGTACTGTAACAAAAGATACTGTTAGACATAAATCACTGTTCCTCAGCTGTTAGCAATATTTCTAATCAATAAATACGTAAATGAATCTCTGGGAGAGATGTGATTATCATCATCAAATGAATGTGACAAATTGTACTGTATACGCTGTTGTATGAAAAGTAAAGTAATTTTTCAGAATTCTAATTTTCACAGATTTCAATATTTTCTCAATTTTATTGGTCTATTAAAAATCTGGGATTCCTATTATGATCTTTACAATGTGATGAAAATTAAAGTTTATAATAGTTAAAGCTATCCTTGGACACTCAAAAGATAAGGTTGCATTTACCAGAAAGAGAATTTAAATAATTTGAGAGACTGATAATTTCCTTCATGCATGCTGGCTGACCCACGGAATTCCATCAACATTTTGATGGGTTGGTTGGGAATTTAATTAGCAGCATAAGTTATTCAAACAAAATTAAAGTACAAGGGTAGATTTTCTCCCTTTCTCTCTCCTTGCATCCAGCAGGTGAAACATATTAATTCAGATTCCCAAGATACAGATAAAAGCAAAATCCTGTGAGATTATATAGTTTGACTGGATTGCAGTGTTATGAATGAGGAGCAACTCTGATGGGCAGAAGGGTGCAGAGTCGTCCCCCCCCCCCCGACTTTTTGAGAATCGCAAAATCTTTATTATTTCGGGTCTGATACCCAGGAAATGAGAGAGATACACAGCATGTCAGTAATGAGAGAGAGACAACGCAGGGATACACAAAGGTTGGAATGTCTCCTATTGACAAAGAGAGAGATTACTGCTATTGTCTCTTGAAGAAGGAATTGTGTATTGAGCACTGTTCTATTCATTGAAACCCCTCAGGGGGCAACCAGAGTGGTCTGGTTGAGGGATTGTATCATCGCAACCTGATTGACACCTGAGACTCTGTGAGTGGGGATAAAAGTAGGGTCTGGGGGAACTCCTCTCAGACGCACCAGGAGAGACACTACGAGACCGGTGGGGGCTTGTGTGTGTGTCCACCCTTGCCTGGGTGATGAGTCCTCCACGGAACGGTCTAGCTAAAGGACGGATACGGATCAATATCGTAAAAGGAAAGTCGGCAAGTTACTCTCTCTCTCCAACAATTGCAACACAGTGAACAACACCGACTGCAGCCTGTATGAACTGAACTGAACTTTATATTTCCATCGGACAATTCATTATCCCCTAGACAATGATAGAGCTTATTTCTTATTATTATTATACCCGCACTTTTATGTTTAGTATTGTTGACATATATTATCTGTATATTCGCATTGATATTATTTTTGTGTATTTTTACTAATAAATACTGTTAAAAATAGTATCATCAGACTTCAACGGATACTCCTATCTTTGCTGGTAAGATACCCAGTTACGGGGTTTGTAACAACTTGGGGGCTCGTCCGGGATTTGATACCAAATTGGAGGACCAGTAAATCGGGCTTTTAAGTCCAGACTTGGATCTGGTTGCACGGGTAACCAGATGGGAAACCAGCAAAGATGGACATAGACGAATTTACACAAAACCCAACTTTGAAGGCGCTAGAGGAGGCCACAAAGACGGACTTAGTAAATATTGCGAAAGGACTAAATCTCACAGAGGTGAGGTCGTCAATGAAAAAGTGGGAGATGCGGAGGGCCATAACTCAGTACTATATTGAGACAAATGTGGTTTCGGCTGAGGTATTGGACAATATCCCTGAAAAGGTACCAGCTATTGGGACGGCTCAGTTAAGAGTTGGAAAAATTAAGATTGGAACAGAAGAAAAGGGAGTATGAGCTCCAGCTAAAGGAGTTGGAGGCGAAGAGGGAGCATGAAATTAGGTTAAAACAGCTGGAAGCAGCTGAAAAGGAGAAGGAAAGAGCTGAAAACCAGAGGGAGAAGGAGAAACAGAGGCAGCATGAGCTGGACATGGAGAAGTTAAGACAAGAGCGAAGAGCACAAGGGGCAGACCGAGAGGAAAGGTTTAATGTTAGTAGGGAGTTTAGGTTAGTACCTCCTTTCGAGGAGACGGATGTTGATAGTTATTTCTTGCATTTTGAAAAGGTGGCAGTGAATCAGAAGTGGCCCAGAGAACAGTGGGTGGAGTTGTTACAGAGTGTGTTAAAAGGGAAGGCACGATGGGCATATGTGGCGTTGTCTGTGGAGGAGGAGGAGTATGAGAATTACGAGGAAGTAAAACAGGCCATTCTTCGGGCCTACGAATTGGTACCTGAGGCCTATAGACAAAAGTTCAGAGATTTAAAGAAAGTGTGGAATCAGACGTATGCAGAGTTTGCCTATGAGAAGGGTGTGCTCTTGGATTGTTGGTGTGCAGCAGAAAGGGTGGAAGAGGATTTTCGGCGTTTCAGGGAGTTAATTCTGATTGAGGAATTTAAAGGTTGTGTTTCGGATGATATCCAGATGTATTTGAATGAGAAGCCAAATAAGTCCATATCAGAATTTGCCAAGTTCGCAGATGAATATGCCCTAACCCACAAGACAAAGTTTTCCTCGAATAAGAGTTACCAGAAAGACTGTAGGAACGGTAGAGAAAGTCCGCCGGCTGAGGCAGAAATTCAGCCGGGAGTAAGTGGTAAAAATGAGGAAGAAAGGCAAGCTGGCAGGAGGGTTCCTGGCTTGACCTGTTACGATTGTGGAAAGGTTGGTCATATTGCATCTAAGTGCTTTGCTCCGAGGAAGGAGACAGGAAAAGGGAACGCAGCAGTCCCTACAGGGTGTATTGTGTCGATCAACAAATCGACGAGAAAGCCCCAGGCAGATAAAATACGAGAGGGGCGTGAGAAATTTATTTCAGAAGGCACCCGTGTCTGCAAAAGAGGGAGAAACATCAGTTCCAGTGTGGATCTGGACAGATTCTGGAGCTGAGCAGTCATTGATTCTCAGTAAGGTATTGGATTTTGGTCTTGAGACTGGAGAGGTAGCTTTGAGAGGCATAGGAAAAGGGACAGAAGCTGTGCCTTTGCATAGGATCATTATAAATTGTGAGCTGGTATCTGGACCAGTTGAAATAGGGGTGCGATCAGAATTCCCGAGAGAAGGCATGGACGTCTTCTTGGTAAGGATTTAGCAGGTGGTGAGGTTTGGTCAGCAATGAAGCTGACGAGCAAGCCTGTAAGTGTTGAGGACCCGCCCCTAAGTTCCAAGATCTGTCACGCATGCGCGACCACTCGCAGCATGTCGAGAAAGGCAGCTGAGAAAGAGACCAGTTTAAATGAATCCTGTGTGGATTTGGCTGAGACGTTTATACCGACCCTGTACCCAGAGGGGTTAGAGGGTGGTAAAACAGAGAGTAGGGATGTAGAAGAGAGTAAAGGAGAGGAGGAGTTTCAAGATGGCAACGTAGACATCTGCCTTTTAGGCGCTCTTCATTTTTTAAGCTATAATCACCCTTCAATCAAATCTTTTCGTACTTAATTACATGGGTTGATATTTACGATTTATTTCTCTTTTTAAAAATAACACTGGATTTAATTTTTTCAAACTTAAAATGTCTGTACCTAAGAAATCGTCTAAAGACCCTATAACTCTCGATGCAATCTCCAGTCTTCTGGATACTGAACTGGATACTAAACTTGCAAGTCTGGAAAACAAACTTACTGCGAAAATGTCGGAGCTTGAAGAAGTTGTTAAATCATTTGATATCAAGCTTCAATCGCAGGCAGCAGATATTGAACGCCATGAAGAAAAGTTTGCGGCTCTTGACAAGATAATTTGTGAAAAAATACGTACAATCGAAACTTTGGAGGAGAAGGTACGGTCGACCGCTAAAATAGTGGAGCAGTATAAGTTTAAAATCACCGATCTTGAAAACCGGTCTGGCAGACAGAATTTGTGTATTATTGGATTTCCCGAAAATCTCGAATCTGGTGACTTAACTGAATATTTCTCTAATTTATTGTGGGAAAATTTTGGTGAAGACGCTTTGCGGGTTAAACCTACTATTGATCGTGCCCACAGAGTTTCGAGATTTTCGGCTGCGAAAGACAAGCCACGAGCTGTGATTGTCCGTCTCCATTATCCTTGGGAGAAAGAGCTTTTAATTCGATTAGCTCGTCAGAAAGGTATGATTTCTCACAGAAGCAACAACTTTCGTATTGTGGAGGACTATTCATTCGAGGTAATGAGGGCGAGAATCACTTTTAAACCGGTGATGGCGGCGGTTCATTTGATTGGACTTAAACAAGCTTTAAGATATCCAGCGAATCTCAGAATTACGTTGAGCAACAACAGTCAGCGTTTCTTTAATACTCCGGAAGAAGCGAAGAAATTCGTTGAAGAATATCGCTCTTCTAGTCCAACTTGAAATATGTGTTATGTGGAAGAACTTCTGGAGAGAAGACACCATTTCGTTTTAGGCTTTAACTTATGAAGCTGCGGTATTTTGGTCTATAGACCTGTTTTTTTTTATTATCATGATTTACAGATGCTTTTTTAACTTTACTATAATGTCTTTTTTCTTAATTAGTTTTTTTCCCTCTGGATTAGATATACATGTTAAGACTTTGTAATAATGATTTATTTTTTAAGATGTCGTTTCTTCTTCCCATAAAACTTTGCTTTCCATAAGCGTTTATTTTCATGTATTTGAGAATGGGACGAATGTTTTGAATTTTGAACCTTTTTTTAATATATATATTGTAGTGGTTATTGAACCCTTTTTTAATTCTATTTTGATAACCTTTTTTTAAAAAAAGATTGGTAAATTTACATCTATATTTTGTAATATGGTCCTTTCAAAATGTCGTTTCTTCTTCCCATAAGTCTTTGTTTTTGAAACGTCATTTCCTTATATTTGAATATGGAATTTTTTTAAAGGGATATTACACTATTTTAAACTTCAATGTTTATCCTTTTTTTGTTAATGATTTTTTGCTTTTTTATATTATTTTTTCATTTTGATTGATATATATTCTTTCTGTTTACAACCCTGTATTTATATCTGGGTGTTATATAGTTTCTCTTTTCTTTCTTTTCATGAAGTCGCCATCCTGAAAATGGGGCTAATATTAGTGTTAGTTTATGCGCCTGCCGCTTGGCTTTTTTCCGTGGGGTTGGGGGAGGGGGTAGGGATCTTCTTTCACGCTTCTGCTTTTTATTTTTTGCTTTTAGTTTATGGGCCGACTTTAAATTATTAATATTGTTGAGGTGTCATGTTCTCCGGTTGCTCCTGAATCATTTTTCCTTCTTCCTGAATTATGGGTTATGTGTCTTTTTAAGCTTTTATGATATACACAACTAATATTGGCATGATGGATAAGTCTATTAACTTTATCTCCTGGAATACTAATGGTTTAAATCATCCGATTAAACGTAAAAAAATATTTAAAGTATTCCATAGACTAAATGCTAATATTATTTTTGCACAGGAGACCCATATTAGGAGGGAGGATAATCAATGCTTTTTTAGGTTCTGGAAAGGTCAACAATTTCACTTGAATTGTACCGCCAAAATTAGGGGTGTGTCTATTTTTATAGACCCCTCAATTTCGTTTACACATCATGAAATTATTTCTGATCCACAGGGCAGATTTTTGTTGATAACTGGTTCACTTTTTAATTGAAAAGTGGTTCTAGTTAATATTTATGCTCCAAACTTTGACTGCCCTGA
This sequence comes from Hypanus sabinus, assembly GCF_030144855.1. Taxonomy (NCBI): domain Eukaryota; kingdom Metazoa; phylum Chordata; class Chondrichthyes; order Myliobatiformes; family Dasyatidae; genus Hypanus; species Hypanus sabinus. The sequence continues at coordinate 141,502,823 of NC_082711.1, forward strand.
ATTCTTTAAACGTTTATTTACTTCCCTTCCTAATCTAAATGAATATATGTTGATAATGGGTGGAGATTTCAATTGTTGTTTGAATCCTTCAATGGATAGATCTAAACCTA